>NW_020954617.1:3793437-3960824 GCF_900497805.2 Vombatus ursinus
TGCTCTGCCACTACCTGTTGTGCATACCTCCTCATTTCTCATGTGACTTTACTTCTTTGGGATTTCTCTGACTAACATCACCATGTTCTCAAGTCTGATACCTTCTCCTCCCTCCCCACTCCAGTTTTTCAACTTCCTTTTGTGTTTTGTCTTCCTCTATTAGACTGTAAATTTTACTAAGGGCAATAACTGTCTTTCTTTTTTGGTATTTGTATCCCAGCACTTAGCACAGTGTTTGACATATGGTAGACACTTAATAAATCTAGCAGCAGCAGCAGCAGCAGCAGCAGTAGTAGAAGTGGTAGTAGTAGTAGTAATAGCGGTAATGTGTGACATTGAATAAGTCATTTCATCATTCTAGATATCAGATAAGTCATCTTTAAATGAGAGGATTAGTCTTTCAAAGTTGTTTGTTTTTGTAACGGTGTGATTAAGTGATAGGTTATTGTCCTGGTTCTGCTTACTTCACTCTGAATCAGTTCCTACAAGTCTTCTCAGATTTCTCCAAAACCATTCCTTCCATCATTTCTTATAGCATAGTAGTGTTATATTACAATCATAAACCATAATTTGCTCATCTATTCCCTAACTGATGAGAACTCTGATCAATGCAGTGACCAATCACGATTTCAATGATGAAGGATCCATGACAAAAAATGTCACCGACTTCCTGACAGAGAAAGGATAGACTCAAGATGCAAAATGAGGCATGCATTTTTGGGCAAAATAGTGTGGGAATTTTTTATGCTTGACCATGTGTAATTGTTACAGATTTCTGTTTGCTTTTAATGGAAGGAGATGGGAGTAAAAGAAAATAAATGCTTCTTAATTGACAAAAAATAAAATAAAATAAAAAAATAAAAGGATGGACAAAAAGACCTCTCAAGTCTCTTTCAGCTTTAAAATTCTGGGATCCCATAAAATTATTGTCTGGATGGAACTGCTAAATTTAGCAAATTGATTGCTTTTTGGTTAGGGTCATTATTAATACCTAATAGATTAGCAAATTTTACTTTTGAATAATGAGGCCTTTTGAAGTTTCTCCTTTTTCGATGAGTAAGACATATTTTTCTTGATTCAAAATCATAAATCTTAAGCTGGAAGGGATCCTAGAGTTCATTTAGTCCAACCTCTTCATTTTACAGATGAGGAAATTGAGGCCCAGAGAGAGCATTTGGACTAGATAACTTGCCTAAGGTCACACAGGAGAGTCAGGATTCAAATACAGGTCCTTAGGTTTCACATGGACCATAGCCCAGCTGCCTCACTGAAGTACATAAAATACTGTGGGTAAATAGCACAGCAACCAATGAGTTAAATTCTACTTTGGAAGGAATTACAGGAGAGTACCAGAGCTTTCACACATATAAGTAACTGGTTTCTTCACTCTCTTAGTGGGAGTGAGCAACAATTTCAATTTTATAATTAGCAAGTTTGTCTGGATTTATTTGTGACTTGTAGAAAATGGATATGAGGGAGGGAAAAAAAAGTTAATGAATATCACACCCCCTCCTTGACATCGCTGTTTCCAGAAATGTAGGGTTTTGAACCTAAAGATGCTAAATGCCTCCTGTTTGAAGGCATGCCAGCCCAGCTGCAGAGAGAGTTTCAGGCTAAAAGCCTAGGAAAGCACTGCAAACTACCATAGCACAGAATTTCCAACAAACACCCACAATAGGCCAGCAATTGCCACCAAGCTAATTTTTTTCTACAACGGGAAGTCACTATTGACATTATGTCATTTTGCAGAAAGGGACATCAAAACAATATGTTGTTTTAAGAGAATCCAGATATACAAGGCAAAAAACAAACTCACAAACAAACAAAAAAAATTATTACATGGGGAAACTACTATATAATTATATGAAAAAACTCAAAGCCATCATTTAAGGCCTTATTTAACTTAAAAATAAACATAAAATATAAAACATACACTAGCCAGTAGGAACCAATAAGAATATTGGCTCTTGATTATGGTGAAGCCTATGGACTCCTCAGAATTTTTTTTAATGAATAAAATAAAATACATTGAATTACAAAGGAAGCCAACCATATAGAATTATGGTTTTATATATATGTATATATATATATACACATATATATAATTTTTAAAATCATGAGCACTAGGTTAAGAACACCTGCTCTACACCCTCTTCTTTAGTCATCTCAACAATCATCTTAATAAAGATAACACCAATATCTCTCTCCCCCCCCGTCTCTCCATACACATGTATATATGTATACATATATATGTATGTATGTATGTATGCATCCAGCTCTTATCTCCCATGTATAGGAGAGTAAAGTTTGGTAGAGAATTAAGGAAATAATTATTTAGCAGAAATAAAATATGATTTTGAAAATGTTATTAGATAAATCATGATATACCATTTCCTTCAAGCTCTAAGGTGCTGTCGACTAACCTTTAGCTTTCTTTGCATTGCATACCATAGCACTTACATAAAGTCGATTCTTCCTGGTATACATATATTCTAGGGGATTCTTGTAGGCTTAGTAGACTTCCCCAACTAGATTTAAGCATCTTGAGGGCAGGGACCATGTTTTCTACTCCTTCTATAACTTTCACCTCCCTATGCATTCTATGCATGTAATAGGTACCCATTAAGATATTCTAAAATTTAAAGCATTAGATAAATATAAGCTACTGTTATTTGTTTCAACCAATGGATCAATAAGATCTTGTTAATTTGGGTAGATGTATGAATGCAGCCCATCTATGTTCTCTCATGCTGTATCACCCTTTTCCATATGTTCATGTAAACCCTGGGATTCCCTACAATATGCCAGAAGCCTTCCTCCAAATCTCTTAATATTTCATGAATACCAGTGGAATACAATAGCCATCCATCAGGTATTCCTTACTTTCACCATACAATTAATTGGTTCATCTTCTTTCTCGGTCATATATTCCTCTAATGACATCTTTTATACAATTCTTTATTTGCTAGTAATATATATACACTAGTAATAACAACCTACTCACTATGGAGAGACTCACAGAGGAATGAATAAGTTATTATTATTATTAAAGAGGAAAGAATAAAGAAAGGGGAGGAAGGCACTCCACAACTTTTTGAGCTTACTTTAAAATGTAAGAGTTGAATTAAAGTTTCCACCAAAATTTGAGGCCTCATTAAACTCAAAAATAAAAATAAATATAAAAAATACAGAAGGTTGGGAACCAGTAAGAGTATTGGCTCTTGAGTATGAGCATGTCACACCCATACAACTGCAAATACAACCTTTACTTTAAACTGAACATACCCAAAAGGTGATTATAAAGACATGAACTTTCTCAAATATTAAAGGAAACAATATAAAAGTGTTAATCAGGTTGTCTAAAGTTTATACAATTTACCTAAAGATAAAGTGGAGCTTTTCTAAAGAAAGTTTATTACAAATATGAGTGTTAGTCCAAATGAATTTGAAAATGCCTTTAATCTGAATGCAGGTATGTTTTTAAGAATGTATGGGGTGCAAGTTGTTGTTGTGTTTGCCCTTCATTCTCGAAGAAGGCCATGACATCAGACAGATGGTGACATGACTTGCAATTGATGGAGTACAAAAGCCTATCTAAAATGGGTAATATTTCTATATATCTTTAAGGTCAACAATAATAAAAATTATAATAAAAATTGTACCAAATAACAGTTATATAATTTTTAAGGTTTGCAAAGCAATATGTTCATATATACACATATGTGTGTATGTCTCATCATAAAGAGAGCTTCCGGCACAACATTGTTATAATAGGGTTATATTCTTCCAATGAGCCTGAGAGTGGAACAGTGGAAAGAATTTGGAGGTCAAGGAACTGTGTTCAAATTCTGGCTCCCCCACTTACTACCTGTGAAGCTATGGGCAAGTCACACACATCCCAGGGTCTTAGTTTCCCCTTTTGTTAAATGAAAAGGTTGGACTAGATGATCTGTGAAGTCTCTTCTAGCTTTCGATCTATGGTATGATCTCATGGTAAGACTACTGAAACAGGAATAGATGGTTAAACAGTTCATTTGTATCCAGCTCAGAAATAATAATAATAATAATAATAATAATAATAATAATAATAAAGAATTAGGCTACTTCTCCTACTAGCTAACTTGAGGCAATAGGAATCATCACAACTGTAGAGATTTAGGTTGCTTTTAAGCATTCAACCATTTCTCTATGGAGGCAGTGAAGTGTAGTAGTCTAAGCAGCATGGTATGGGGGGGGCTGGGGAAGGGAAGGAATTAAGCATTTATATAGCATGTACTAGGTGCCAGGCATTATGTAAATGCTTTACAAATATAATCTCATTTGATGTTCACAGCAATCTGCAAGGTAATAGCCCCATTTTACAGTTGAGGAAACTGAGGCAGGCTGAGATTTAAGTGACTTGCCCAGGGTCCCAAAACTAGTAAGTGTCTGAGGTCGCATTTGAACTCAGGTCTTTTTGCCTTCAGGTCTAGCACTCCATCTACTGCACCATCTAGCTGAATAGCTGAAAAAAAATCACTAAATCAGCACGAGAGCATAAGTTCAATGGTATCTTTGCCATTTACTAACTGTGATATTTTTAGGAAAGTCATTGAACCTCTCAAGACTCCAGCTTTTTCATTTACAAAATAAGGCAATCAGACTAAGCTTTTCCATTAGATTGCAAGCTCCATAAGGGCAGGGGTTGTCTTTTGTCTTTCTTTATATCCCCAGTGTTTAGAGCATTGCCTGATTCATAGTAGGGGCTTAATAAATGCTAGTTGACTGACTAAATGATCCCTCAGGCCTTCTCCACCCTTAATATTTGATGCTTTCCTTCCTGTATTAGACTGGAAATCTGAAAACTTAGATTAAATCTATCATCACTTTGCTATTTATTAGTTGTATAACCTTAGACAAGTTACTTAATCTCTGGGCATCAATTTCCTCATTTGCAAAATAACTAAATGACCTCTAAGGTTACTTGCAATTATAATATTATCAATAGATGATGGTAGTAAATTACTAATTATATTAAATCTTGTGTAAAGAGTTTCTAGATGTGGCTTAGAAGAAAGAATGCAGGCTTTAAAGTTGAAGTACCTGGATGGGTGGAAATCTTGACTATCCCACCAACCTCTGTGAACTGCCTTCTAGCTCTAAACCTATGATTCCACAATCTAGGTATTTATCATGATTACAGGAATTCATTTCTGGTCCTCCTGCAATAAGACTGTCAAAAAGTCAGACTTCTGCTTGATTTTCTTATCCTGGAAAGCTACACAAGGTTCTCAGGTTTTGCAAACCTGTAGAGACTTTCCTATTTCTATCTTTCCAATTCTTCTCTCAGAGGCAATTTTACAAATAAATTCTTTAAGAGATCGCGATCCTTAATTTGATAGCTCCTCTATTAACTCAGGAAAAAAAGAGATGGCAATGTCAATGTTTTTATCAATATACTTTATTTGAGAAGCTGTAATTGGGGCAAAAGGCTATCCAATATGATAAAATTCAAATTCATTCCTCAGCAATGTTTCTTTGGATGAGTGTGATGTATGAAGAGATCTAAATTCTTTTTACGAAGGAGGCAAAAGATAAAAGGCTATACTGCTAAACTGTCCATAAGCTCAAATAGAAATACGCCCACTCACAGAAGGTTCTAACCAAATATTGGGAACCATTTAAGCCATTCCAAAAACATGAGATCTAATCTTCCAATTTGACCTGAGATTTATATAGTCTTCTTCCTCTGAGTGAAACTAAGTATATTGCTTAGAAAAAGCACTGTATATGCAGTCAAAAGCACTGGTTTCAAATCCTGCCTATGCTACTTACATTCTATATGACGTTCAACAAGTTTCTTTATGCCCCTGGGTCTCAGATTCCTCAACTGTACAAGGACATTGGATTACATGACATCTAAGTCCCCTTTCAGTACTAAATCCTGTGAACTCCTGTCCTGCCTAGCAAAGTTAACCACTTCTGAATGTCTCAGCAATATGGTTTTTTTTAAGGTAATATAGATTCATTTTTAAAAACTTTTTAAAATTTTTACTTATTTTATTTTTAATTTATGTAATAAAGCAAGCATTTCTATAACATAGTATAATAAAAAAAGATGATTGCACATGAAATTGCAACTCTACAACTTGCTTATATATTCCTTCTAAATATATAATAAAGTGATCATGTAAATTTCTTTTTAATAGGTTTATTGTAGTATGCTATCATGGGGGGGAAAGGACAAACCTATGATTTCATTGGAATAGGGAAGAGTGACAAAAAATTCCTCTACCAAAACAGACTGGCACCTGCTCTGCAATTACTAGGAGCTGCTTGAAACTCTGGGAAGTTAAATGACTTAGCCAGTGTTAACAGACAGCAATAGGCAGAGGTGAGATCTGAATCCAGGTCTTCTTCATTTGAAGCCTATCCCTCTAGACCATTTTGCCTCTGAGGCTCTGATATAGACATTATTAATGCTGGTCTCTCAACCAAAAATGGGTCAGAAGGAGGGGAGGAGGAGGAAAGGATAAGATAAAATATCAGTGGCACAACTTTGATCAATCTTTATCCATACCTACACATACTTCCTTTTACCCATTAGCAAATAACAATCAAGAAGAGACAGTGTTTCTGCTGGGCAGCAAATAATCTCTGGTTAAACCATGATCCATCCCTTTTCGATAATCATTCCATTCACGATTTATATCTCTGAATGTTCTCATGGTGTCTTTTACTTTACTTGTACACTTTAACAAGGTGTCATCTGAACAATGAAGAAACTTCTTAATAACTGTTGTTATTGTTCAGTCACATCCAACTCTTCATGACCCCATTTGGGGTTTTCTTGGCAAAGATACTGGAGTGGTTTGCCATTTCTTTCTCCAGTTCATCTTACATATGAGGAAACTGAGGCAAACAGGATTAAGTGACTTGCCCAGGTCCACATAGCTAGTGTTTGACATCAGATATGAACTCAGGTCCTCCTGATTCCAGGACCAGTACTTTATCTATAGAACCACATAGCTGCACCCTCCTAATGACTACATAATTAGTAATATAAAGTTTGAGTCTTTATCCTCCATAGAAGAAGAGTGGAGGATTTGGTAGAAAGGCAAAGGACCATAGCTATGGAGCAATATACTGTTAAACACAGCCACCATGTTGGCTTATTTTGCTTAACTCTCTGTTTAAAAGAAAAAAGATTCTCTAGAGGGAAGTGTCACTGGAAAGTGACATCAACATTTTTTTTTAAATATTGATCCAACTTTTTTTTTTGAAACAGTATAAGTATTTGAGGCAGAAGAAAGAAGGATTAACTAAACACAAAGTTGAGCACTAAGCATATAAAAATGCTGAAGGAATGTGTTTTCAATCTAATAGGAAGATGTGATTTTAAAAAATTATCCTCCAAGAAATTATTTATTCTTAGATAATATATAACCACATAATGTTCATTCATTGTGCTTGTGAAGAAAGTGTAGGGTTGGAGTCTAACCTAGGAATTGGCAAGATTAAACCTATCCAATTATTTATTCAGGGGAAGGATCTTAAGTTCACTTTATTTTGTTACAGTGACTGATTCCTGGTGTGAGACCAGCAGTAAAGAAACTTGCAACATAGTCTCGTGTTCTAGCAGGTATTAGAACTTGTATTTTAAAACCATCTAAAAAGAAAATGAATACTCTCTTGATTTGCCCTGCTGCCTACCTTACCACTTTTCTGGTTATTTGATCATTTTAAAAAGTTTCTTTCATTTTGTGCTGATAACACTTCATATAACTTTTCAACATTTGGGAATTTTTGCTCATGTGTTATATATCCAAGGCATTAATGATTCCCTTTTTGCTCCTTTCCCCCAAAGAGATGAAGTCATTGCAACAGAACTCTGTATTTGGATAGCCCCACTGTGGTACTGATTAAGAGATGACTCTATCCCTTCAATATTTACAATTTGCTGTGTATAAACTCAGAAGAGAACTTTGTCTGACTTCTGTTTTCCTCCTTCTAGATTTAAAGAATCCACATTGCATCCCCTGACTATTGCTGGTCAGTTTCAGCATCTTTGCGATTCTGTGCATCACTCCATCTCTGGTGGAATGTGAATTCCTTCAAAGCTGCAGGCCCTATGTTCTAAATAATGCAAGGCTTTACACATTAGGAGTGTTCAATAAATGCTAATAGATGGTTAAGTTGATATGCTGATAAATCCATGAGCTCACTGGTGTGTGTTTCTCCCCCTCTAGCACAAATCCCAACCCTTTCCCACTTTTCCAACCTGTATAATTCCCAGCTGTGTTCTTCTGTGAACTCTCCATAATGGGCCATTCCATGTAACACAGGTTTCCCTCTGGGTCCTTTAACAAATCAGGGTTATCTATACAGAAAGGCAGTGTGGGAAAATAGGGAAAATAGGGAAAATGCCGTGCTTGGAGTCAAGAATACCTCATCTTTCACACTTCACTGTGCGACCCTAGTCAAGCTATTTAACCTCTTCTATGTGCCTCAAATAGTTTCCTAGACCCTAGAATTAGAGATGAAAAGAGATATTAGAGTTCATTTAGTCCAACGCCATCATTTTAAGTGATGAGGAAACTGAAGCTTAGAGAAATTAAATGACTTGCCTTACATCATACAGGACGTTATCTATAAAGAAAAGATGGCTAGCAATCTGCATTTGTAGAGAGGATTTCCACACTGGAGGTGGATGTACTCAGCATTCTAGCCAAACTACTATGTGTTACTTAATTGTTCCTCATACATTATCTAATCTCATATATTCATGCTTTTGCACAGGCTGATCCCTGTGCTTTGAATGCACTCCAACTCCTTGAATCCTTAGATTCCTTCAAGGATCAACTCAAGAGCCATCTACTACATGAGGCCTTTCCTTATCTCTTCAACATCTAGTACCCACCCCCCACATTACCTTGCATTTATTTTGAAAATTTTTAAAAATTTACTTATATGTGTAATGCCGTTTTCCCAGATAGGATGTAAGATCCTTAAGGGCATATATTGTTTATTTTTGTCTTTGTGTTCCCAATGCCTGTTATAGTGTCTGACATAAAGTAGGCTTTTATTAAAATTTTTTTATGATTGACTAAAACGGATTCTTTCTATTCAAACTCTATAGCACAGCCTCCAAGACATAATTTATTAGGTCTCTATATGTCTCCCTGGGCAGCTAGGTAGTGCTGTGGATTGAATGCCAGGCCTGGAGTCAGGAAGTCTCAACTTCACATCTGTCCCCAATTGCTTACTAGCTGTGAGACCTTGGGGAATTCATTTGTTCATTGGAAAAACAAGCTGGAGTTGGAAATGGTAAACCACTCCAGTATCTTTGCCAAGACAACCCCAAATGGGGTCATGAAGAGTCAGACACTACTGAAAAATGACTCAATAAAAATGTCTCCCTATGGTATGCCTTACTTGATATCATGCCATTACCAAATTATCCCTGTATTCCCATTTATGCACAATAGACACTTCATTTAAAGAGAACATGTAAAGCAGAATTCCATTCTACCAAGTCAAATGCTTTTTTAAAAAATTAATGTAAAAGTCCCATTGGTATCTCACAATTACATATTTCTGACATGAAATTTATTCTCATCTTATATTCTTTACCTATTTCAGATATGTTGTTGATCAAGATATTTTCTAGTGTAGAAAATATTTTTGAAGGCCCGTCTCTTCTCTTTTCATTTTTTAAATCAAAGATATCATCACACCAATTCCATGCATGTCCCATATCCTATATTATCCTGACCCTGCACAGTCCCCTAGTCCTGGACAATCTGTTCCAAAACTGAAGAGGAGCTCAGAATCACTTGAATTCCATTATGTCATACAAGGCAGTGTCTAAATTTGTAGCTTTTCATCACCTCTTTCTCTACTGGTGTCTACACTGCAGGGATATTAGTCAATAGTCATTGATGTCCTTTAGATTGTCTTTTCTGCTTAGAGTAGGGGTGGGGAACCTGCAGCCTCAAGGCCACATGTGGCCCTCTAGGTCTTCAAGTGTAGTCCTTTGACTGAACCCAAACTTCACAGAATAAATTCCCTTAATAAAAGGATTTGTTCTGTAAAACTTGAACTCAGTCAAAAGGCTGGACCAAGGACCTAGAAGGTCATATGTGGCCTTGAGGCTGCAGGTTCCCCACCCCTGGCTTAGAGCATTACTGGTGATCTTTTCCATTCTTTTAGTTAATGTTTGTCTTAAAAATGAATCCATGGATGCCTTTAAAAATCTGTGATCTCCAGCATGTCCCTCTCCTGTATGTATTTGTTCAGGTCTTTCCTTCCAACACTTTCTTTCCAAGCTCATGTTAAATGAACTCCCTCACAAAGTACATGGTTCAAAGTACAGAGCTCATAGATCCCAAATTTGGGGAGGAAGAAGAAAAGAAGGAAAAAAAGAAAGAAAAAGCAGAAGAAGGAAATAGGAGGGGGAAATAAAGAAGAAAGAGGGGGGTAGGGGAAGAAAGAAAATGGAAAAGGAAGAGAAGTTGGATGAAAAAGAAGAGAAGAAAGAGAAATTAGAGTTGGATTTTTTTTTTCAAGACAGCAGGGTACTGATCCTAATTAAGCCTCACATTATCCCCAAGATGTAAGTACTTCAGATATCATTAGGTCCATTTTACAGATGGGGAACTCAAGGATCAGAGAATCTAAGTTACTTTACCAGGTTATGCAGTTAGAAAATATTAGAGGTGGAATTCAAACCCGTGTTTTTCCACTCCAACTCTAGTATTCTATTTGTTGTGCAGTATTGCATTACTATGACTAATGCCACCGTAATGATATAATTTCAAGCCTTCTAAACATAGGTTGTGAACTTTCTATAGTGAAATGAGTAAACATTACCAAAATTCCACTAGGCTACGTGTGTCTAGACCCATGCAAGGCATAAAGATAGCACCCACTTTTAGTTTCTGCTTATTCCACATGGCTTTGGAGTCTACAGCATCATCAGAAACTCATCACTATGGCTGTCTCCCAGCCTCTGTTCCCTTAGCTCACCAGTCCAAACAAAGCAAGGAAAAGGGAGCAGAACAAAAACTAAGCCACAAGTTCTTTAGGCTTCAGCAGGTAAGGAGTATAGAACCAGGCAGAGGCAAAACTTCCCAGCTTGACTAGATCTTTCTGAGTTTGTGCTCTGCTAGGCTCGTCTTTAAGACATATATCACTACTATGAAATAATGAAGCATCATAATGGGATTTTATTAAAGATATCTCAATATATAAATAAATCTTCTATAGAGAGATTTTGAAAACAGGTTTTATTTTATTGTCACATAGAACTGACCCAAATGAAGAGACTGTTTTGGAGAAGCTCATATGAGTTTCAGTCGAATATTCTAAATAGACTTACTAGATGATTACACACCTCTGATCTAATCATCATCTAAATTTTTCCCACCTCTGTACTCAGATATTTTGAATTCCTCTGTCTGACCATAACCTCCTATCCTGACACATCTCTTTATGCCTCATTCCTCTAAACCTATTCTTCCTCTTTACTCTGACCTCCAGTCACTCCACTCAGTGCTTTTCCATCCGTCCCCAAATCTGGCCTCACTTTCCTTGTTTTCCACACTTGACCCCATCTTTAAGGAGTGTAAAATGTGACTATATCCTCACCACAATTCTCAAATCCCCCTCCCTTTTGTCTTACCCTTGCTCCTACCTTGACAAATCCCCTTGACAAATTTCCACTGGTGAAAGATACTGTAGAAAGTTATACACCATGTTGACTACAAATTTGTTATCTCAACTAGCCCCTCATTATTACTACAAGACAATCTTTTTTTTTAGGACAATCCTTTTATTCTTCCCTAATTTAGTCTCTGTTGAAGTCCCCTCAGTGACTGTTCCAAACTTTCTCTTCTCTCTTCAAGCCTCCTGCACACCCTCTTCTCAATGCTTTTCTGAGAAAATACAAATCATCTATTTTCACCCTCTTCTCCCCTGTTCTATAGCTCAAAACATGTCAACGTCATTACCCATTTTTACTTCCTTTTTTTCTAGTTACTGAAGAAGAGGTAGCCTTTCTTCTTCTCTAGGTGAACTCTGCTTCTGTCCTGTATCCCACTTCTTCTCCTTAAGGTTCAGTTCTCCTTCCATAGTTTATAGGAAATCTTTCCTAGTAATACCTCTCCCTTCTCCTCCAATTACTTTATTTATCTTTATCTGCATATACATTGTATAATCCCCATAGACTATAAGCTCTTTGAAGACAGGAACTAATTTACTTTGTTTTGTTTTTATTCTGTCTCTGTATCATTGAGTAGTCAGTCTGATTAGAAGGCCTGAAATAACAACATTACTATGACCATTAGTCATAGTAATGCAATACAGCAGAGCAGATGGAATTCTGGAGTTGGAGTGGGACAACGTGGATTTAAAACCCACCTCTAATACTGGCCTACAAAATGCCAGATACTGGGCTAAACTCTGGGGAGACAAAGAAAAGCCAAAGGCAGTCCCTTCTCTCAAGAAGCTCACAGCTTAATAAGGGAAACATCATTCAAAACAACTACATACAAACAAGCTACATAAAGGATAAACTGGAGATAATCAATACAGGGAAGGCACTAGCATTATGGGAGATGAGGAAATTTCTCATTGAAGGAATTTTAGAACCTAGGATAGTTCCTTATATATAGCAAGTACTTGGTTAAATTCTTGTTTTGGTTTTGAAAAAAAAAGAAAGGAAAAATAGATCCTAAATTTACCTGCCTGTACTTCAAAGTAAACTTAGGATTTTAAATTATACTGATGTTAATTTTTGTCCTCTTATTATTCATTTTCTGACAGGTTCTAGAGGATCTGGGCACTAAATTGCTTAAATCACTTATGTAAAAGTATATGCATTTTAAAGTCTAGAAATAATGACAAAGTAATCTTTCGCTGTTTTCTCAGATGACCTACTAAAAGTTAAACATTTCCTTAAGCCTACTATTTTATCTCTTAATTGCATTTCTGCCTGATTTAATTTAAATATGTAATTTTGTACCACCTCCATATCTCAGCTTAGCATAAATGCTTATTAGTGACTTTTTTCTTTCTAATCAAAAGCCCATTTTAGCTAGTTTGTAAACTTTGGATCAATTAGCAATGGCAGGTGGGGAGTGGGGGGGGGAAATCCCAAAATTTCACAGACATTTTTAATGCCTCTTTGTTTTATATGATTACAAAGCATACATTATCATCCATGATGAGATGTTCTTTCTGATTACAGGTAGCATTCCACACAATGGAAGTGAAAAGCAAATCAATTGTTAACTAGAAATGTCAATGGTGGAGTGTTTTTTCAGCCTTTAAAATGTATTCCCACCTTTATCAAGGTGATATATCATTTGGAGATTATATTGTTATTTTATGGAAATCACAGATGATTGAAATGACAATGCAAATATAAATAATAACTGTTGTCTAATATGAAGCATTATGTAAACCCATTATAGCTAACATTTCTACAATGTACCGTCAGTGAAAACCACTTTGTCTGCCATTTTTCCTGCTATGACTTCTTCAGTTGGGTTTTGGACACTGATTGTTTTTTAAGAAAACATGGATAAAGTAAGTCAAGGTTGAGAAAGCTAAGATTTTTAACCATCCTCTCCATATACAGTTTTTTTGTTTCTTTTTCAGTGAAGTGACCCCTCTAAGGGCCAATTAAAAGGAAGTAGTGATGTGTAGAGGAAAGAAACCTAGATCTGGAGTTGGGATACCTAGGCTCAAAACTCAAGTCTGTTACTTATTCATGGCTTAGTAGCTTTACTTCCCTGAGCTTGATTCTTTTGCCCGTTACTTCATTCTTCATCTATGTATTGACTGAGTTAGAGTATCTCAAACATACTTTCTGTTTTTAAATCTTATGGTTTGGGAATTAAACATTTACTACTCGTCAACCAGCTAGTAACTAGGTTCTTCAAGGCTAGGCCAGCAGAGCAAAAGCACTGAGGACCTGAGTGCAAACCCTGACTGTGCTGCTTGCTTCCTATATGTCATTTTACTTTGGAGGCCTGACTTTCCTCACTTGTAAGAGGAGGGAGCTGGGGAAGATAAATAAAGTGACGTGTACTTATTAAGTGCTTACCATATGCTAAGCACTGTTCTAAGCCCTGGGAATAAATGGAAGAAAGAACAAATGCAGTCTCTGCTCTCAAGAAGTTTTGGTTTTGGAGCTTTGGAGTGGGGGGGTGGAGAGTATAGAGAGTCCTAAAGATTGTCTACTAAAGAAGGCAGTGCTTACAATGCTCATGGATGATGGGGATCCATCTATTATGAGGATTCAGTGGAGAAATAGCCGCACTAATGAAATCATGAGCCCTTGAAATATTAACTCCATTTAGTTAAAATGCGGAAGTTGATATGCTTGTCAATACAGCTTAAGTCTGTGATATTTGAGAAGCAGTGTGGTAGAGGAAAGAGTACCCAACTTGACTTTACTGGACCTTCATTCAAATGCCTCTGACACTTACTAGTTGTGGGACCATAGGCAAGCCACTTTACCTCTCTGAGCCTCAGTTTCTTCATCTGTAAAATGGGAGTAACAATATCTTGCAGTACTGACCAAACAAGGTTATTGTGAGGATTAAATATATTAAATTATATTATATCATTGTAATATAATATATCATTGTTATTTAGTAATAATATTATTTGGAACCCTCCAAAAAAATTGGGTAGACTTTCAATGGTCAACTTATAGGAAGACACAACCAAGAATCTCACAGGGTGGCCAGGTATGGATTGGCTGTGATCTGAATCATAAGAGGAAATTTCTTCCTCTATAACCCTAACCCTAACCCTAACCCTAATTGCGCTTCAGGCAAAAGGTAGCCGTTAAATTGAGTTTTGAAGGAAACTAGAGATTCCAAGAGCTTTCAGGGAAGGAAAATATACCAGGCATCAGGGACAGCCTTTGCAAAAATATGGAGATTTGAAATGAAGTGTCATGTGTGAGGAGCAGCAAAAGGGTCAGGTTGGCTGGACCATAGAATGCACGAAGGAGAATAATGTATAAGACTGAAAAGGTAGGAAGGGCCAGGTTATGAAGCACTTTAAATACCAGTGGAGCTTGTATTTGAGCCTAAAAATAATAGAGAGTCAGACGAATTTATTGAATAGGGAAGTGACATGATCAGACCTACATTTTTGGAAAATACACTTTGGCAACTATGTTGTTGGAGGCACAAAGAGGGTCATGATACAAGAAGAGAGTATCTGGCCAGCAAGAAAAAATGAGGACAGAAAGAAAGCGGTAGGAAGTGGCTTCATGTTGTATTTCTTTAGACAGAAGAAACAAATAAGAAATAAGGAACAATAAAATAAGAAATAAAATTTCTCTCGTAGAAACCAGATGAGCGTAACTACTGTTCACATTGGCAGAAATATGGCTTATAAAGACTTAGAAAAATAGGTAAAGACACATAAAAACCTTGCAAAAGCAAATGACTTTCTCCCAGCAACATGATGTGTGTATATGCATACACACATGTAAACAAGTATGTGCACACATTCATTTCACATATTTGCTAGAAAATTTGAACAAACAAAACAAATCAATAAAAATAGAAATAGTTTAGGAAAAAAAGTGCCATGTTCACTTAAGCACCTCTGGCTCAAATCCCAGGAGCAGCAAATAACCAGTTTGACCACGATAGTTAACAGTAAGAGTACAAGAGTCAAAGGGAACTGAGGAATTCAAACTCAGTAGGTATAAAAGGTGAAAGCAAAAGTAAAGGTCCAACTAGGTGGCACAGTGGACAGAGTCCTGGGCTTGGGGTCTAGAACTTGTTGTTCAGTCACTTCAGTCATGTCTGACTCTTCATGACCTTATTTGGAATTTTCTTTCCAGAGATACTGGAGTGGTTTGCCATTTCCTTCTCCAGCTCATTTTACAGATGAGGAAACAAAGGCAAACAGGGTTAAGTGACTTGCCCAGGGTCACACAGCTAGTAAGTTTCTGAGGCTGGATTTGAACTCAAGCCTTCCTAACCTCAGATACGGCACTCTATCCATTGTACCACCTACCTGCCAGAAGACCTGAGTTTAAATATTACCCCAAATAGTTACCTAGCTGTGTGATCCCAGGCATGTCATTTAACCGCTTTCAGACTCTGTTTCCTCTAAAATGGGCACAATGATAGTACTTACCTGACAGTGTAAGGTTCAAATGAGATATATGGAAAGAAAGTACTTTGTAAATGTAAAGTGCTGTGTATAAATGCCAGCTACTACTATTATGTAGGGTAATCCAGTTTGCGTTTTTTTCTTTTCTGGCCTGAGTTTCAGAGGAACTCATCCTCTGAAATAGGAAAGATAGATTATTGGAACTATTTAAAATTATATGGAGATAATTCCTAGATTCTTTCCCCAAGTACTATGTGTCCAAACGTAAATCACCCAAAATAGGTGGTGGTTTTCAGATTTGAGAAGTCTCAAAGATGTCTCTATTATGTCCTGGACGCAGCCTGAGGAAGCAACAAATGCTTTCCAATTGTTTAAACCACATCAACATATGGGCACTAGCTGCCTTCAGCAAGGAGTGTCCAAGCACCAGAACTATTCTCTTCTTCCTCTGGTTACTCCTCGTTGCTTCAACTCTCTTCTGGAAGCGCCCATGGATTCTAATTATCATCCCTGTCACCCTGCCTGGCTGTGCCACTTAGTGCCTACATGACTTTGGGACAGCTGCTTAAACTCTCTGGATCTTGGTTTCCTAGTCTGTACAATGAGAAGGTTAGACTAAGTGACCTCTAGCTCCAAATCTGGGACCCCAAGATCTTATGACTGACTTTTCTCAACAAACTGCATCTCATCTAGTTTAATAGCTCACATTTAGATTGCTCTTTGTAATCAGCAGATGTTTTCCTCACAACTCCAAGAGGTAGACCATACAAGCACTATTCATTACCCTAATTGTACCAATGAGGAAACAGAGACTTGGAAAAGTTGTAAGAATTACCCAAGGTCACTCAACTAATAAAGAGAGGAGCAGGGTTCCAAATCCACATCTTCTGAACCTAAGTCTAATACTTGCCTCTACTACCACTCCCCACAAAAAACTGTAAGTAATCTATAAAAAAACAATTTTGTTTTGAAAATTCATAATGTTGATGTAACTATGAGAATTTAATATTTTTAAGATGATAATTTTATCCAAGTAATTTCCTAGCATTTATTTGCATACTAATAATTAATGTTTTAATTATACATGACTTCTCTCTATTCATCACAGCATGTCCTATCTAGAATACACTCAGCAAGGTTCTGTTAGTCATTAGTTACTGCAAGAATTTGAAAGCCATAAAACTAACAGTTCCAAATAGTCTATAATTCAGATTTTAAGTTTGTTCATTCAACAGACATTGATTGAATACTTATTAAATATAAGGCAGTATGTTAGGTGCCCAGATATTCGCTAGCAATTTTTGCTCCAAAGGCAAGCAACCCAAATGTCACCTGGGACAGCCAGAGTGAAACGTAATTCCCCATTGAAAATAATACAAGAAGACATATTTAGTTGATTAGAGGAGGAATTATCTATTGCAACAGCTTCTAGCTACTGAGTAAGTACCTAGGTTACTTTCTTGCACCCTCTAAACTTTGATGCCTTGAGACTAAGTAACCCATTGCCCTGTCCTGGTTATGGCTGTAGTAGGTGCTTTGTGGAATCGAAGGAATCATTCATCCATTCAACAACTATTTATTAAGTGCCTTCTATGTGCAAAGAACTCTTCCCCATGTTATAGGGGAAGGAAAGATGAAAAAAAAAAGTGATTCTTGCCCTTCAACAGATTATGACCCCAACATTTTCATTTATTACTTTCCTAAGTAGAATTTGAATTCTAGCCATATTGCATCTTTTCCTTCTAGAATTTATTACTTTAGTTTGAGAAAATGTTTATTAAAAGGCACTTTCACCTGATGCTTCCTTTGAGTTTCAGATTCACTGGAACTCCAACACAAATTCAAGGAAGACAGAACAACACAATATGCTAACCCTAAGATAATACATATGAAACCACAGACCTGCACTGTCCCACTTTCATAGTCAAAGACACGAGGCTACGGCAAAGAGAGAAGGAATCAGAATTCAGTAAAATAAAGTCACAGTTCTAAATTGAACATATGCATTTAATAGGAAAACCCAATTGCAAAACACGCCTTGGGGTTTAAGTATAAATTAAACTTTCCAGAAAGGAGCTGCTATCACTTCCAAATCTGTTGCTTCTAATTTTGGTTAAATTGTACATTTTACTTAGGAAAAGTGGGACGTGATAGCTTAATATCATATGTATCATAATACCTATCTTAATTGCCTCGTTCTCTTCACCCTATTTAAACCCTATGGCTCTATTGAAAACCAGGAAAACTTCATCTGTGGAAGAGATACAGCACATGGCTCCATGAAAATAAATAAATGTGGTGGGGAAAAGCAGTGACTCTAGGCATAGAAATTAGCCTTGTAACTTCAGAATGTGCTTTGCCATGAAATGCTTTCATATGATGTTTATTTCTAACCTGTCAAGGGGATATCTCTGGCAGACATCTCATTCTGTATAGACCTGCCCAAGTGAGGCCCTGGCATCTGTCAGACCAATATCATAGAGTGAAAAAAAACAGGTGTAAAACAAATCCTGGCATGAAGATCTCATTACATCATCCTAATCCCAAATTTTGTGATACTTTAGATTTTGCAAGTAACAGGTAGATATTTCCACTGAGATACTTTATTCTATAAATACTGGTTGTTAATGTTTGTTGTATATTTGTATTTCTATAATAGTTTCCCTCAAGTAATGGCTATTCCCACCTAATTTCTGCATCCTCATTTGGGAATATGGAAAAATAATCACAAAAAAGTTAATTGTCTTCTTGGTAAGTACAATAATTGACTCTATTTGGGTAAGTTTTCATCAGATTCTCTGTTTTTCCGATGTTTGTAAGCTATCCATCTCATTATACATACAAAATAATAGCATTTATATAGTGCTTTAAGGATTGATTATATATCTCATCTGATCTCAACAACACTGTGAGGTAGGTGCTATTATTATCCTCATTTTACAGAAGAAGAAAACAAGGCTCAGAGAGGTAGTCTTGTCCATGGTAACACAGCTATTAAGTGTTGTAAGTCAGGATTTGAGCTCAGGTCTTCCTAACTCCCAACATGCTATCAACTGCACCTTCCTATGAGAGGGAGAAAGGGGAAACATTTGTTAACAATAGGATCTACCAAAAAACTAAAAATTCCTAGGGACAGAGAAATCCAATGATCTATTTAGCTTCTGTCCCTTCATTCTTTTGAAGCTGGGCCCATTTGACCATGCTTTATAGATGTAGCCTTGTCTAGTTTCTGAGGACCAACCGTCTACCTAGACAGGCAAGGTTAGGGACAGGGTGACTTAAAGAACACAGCATCAAAAGCTCTGGCAACTTAAGTCACTGTTATTTCTTGTCCTGTTTAGCCCTTGTACCTTAATTCTAAAAACTAGGTCCCTGGCTTCTCCACTTGATTCTGAGACCCTGTGTAAGCAACCTGTTTCTCTATAGATTCCTGCCTTGCCTCCCCTCTCCAGTCCTTGTAGTGACTAGGCTCTTACCATTAAGCCTAGTGCCAGGGATGGGGAACCTATGGCCTCGAGGCCCATGTGGCCTTCTAGGTCCTCAAGTGCTGCCCTTTGACTGAATCCAAACTGCAAATTGTTCTGTGATTTGGATTCAGTCAGAGGGCCACACTTGAGGACCTAGAGGGCCATATGGGGCCTCAAAGCCGCAGGTTCCCCACCCCTGGCCCTAGTCTTTATATTTGAATCCCTGATTCCTGATGCCCATAGCCCTGTTACCATGCCCCACCCAGGCTGGCCCTCCATCTTCCATTTACCAGTGTTCAATGCCACCTTCATTGCTATCTGCTTAGGCTATCACTAACTGTCACTTTGCTATTTGCTACCTAAGAGAGCTTCCTATTTATAGAATAAGGAGTTTAAGAAAATGATCTCTAAAGTCCCTTCTGGCTGTAAATCTATTAGTCTATAATCTCATCTTTATCCAACCTAAGCACGTCTCGGTACTCTTCATATCAGCCTTCCCTGTTCTAGTTCATTGACATGAATGACTGAATTTTGATTATGACAAGTAACTTAAAATGATAATTATATCTGCATTTGTAAAATGTTTTCCTTTCACAGGATCCCCTCCCTCCACCAGAAGTTCATTTATTTCTTTATTTTTTATCTATCAAAACTTATCAAAACCTTGCTTTCTTCAAGAACTGTTACTTTGAGGAAATACTGTCTAATGCAGAGATTGGTGAAAATGGGATTGGGTCAGATGGCCTGAACAATGGTTCTGATTTGGGTACGATTCTAAACAATATACTGTAATTAATTACACAGTTTGATTTTGAGAAGCTCACCTATACTAGTGCTATTTCTGCTAAATCACAGCATCTAATGTCATATGTGGCTTACCTTTCTTTACAACTCTTTCAATCTCTCATATTTTTCCTATTTCAAATGGAAATGGAAAACTACTGCTCTCTAGACCTAATGTGAAGAACTTCACAGAAACAATAATTTAAGGAAGGGTTATCCATCAACAAGTGAACTAGACCAAATTTGTGCTTGACCCTCCCCCATACCCATCTCCAGTCTCTCCTGAGTCCTTCCCCCATGTCTGGTCACCCAGCAACAAGGCCCTTCATACTCTCCCTACCCTTATTCTTATCAAATATAGTTCTATAGAAACTCTTTCACACTGACATATAAATGAAGGGGAATGGTGTTACCTCTCCTAATAACTCTAATAGTTGAATTTCAGGCTGAGTCAGAACACGGACCTTCCCAAGGTCCCAGAAATCACCCTATGGCAGTGCCTGTCTATTCCTTCTCTTTAGGCTGATCTTGATTGCAGATAATATCATTTGACCAAAATACTTTATGGAGCATAGTCATCCTAGTCTTACTTACTCTGCTTCTAATACAATAAAATAAAAATGTCTATTAGTAAAAATCCTTAAGAAGAATTTTTCAATAGGACATTTTGGAACATGAATTATAATCTGCAATTGCAGGAATTTATGACTTTTTCATCTACTTGGAATAAACCACATATTCCCTCAAGGTATTGTGAGAAGATCACAGGATTTGGACTATAAAGGACCAACTTGTATTCAAAACCTGGCTCTACTACTTATTATCTCTTTGACCTTGGACAAGTCACTTAACCATGATGGACATTGATTTTCTCTTCTCTAAATTAACAGAATTGAACTAGATCATCTCAAAGATCTCTTTTAGTGGATCAGTGGAAAACATCCTATGATTTACTTGATCATTGCCACCTTCTGTAATGCAGGTTTTTTCCCAGCCTCTGTAACATATTATATTTTAGACCATAAGATTTCTGATTGTTTTAAATCCTACCGAACAGAAATTAATATGGGAATTGTGCACAGGGACCAACAGGGTTTCCTAAGCAGGAATCACAAGGTAAGATTTAGGATCTGAAGTGAAGGCATGGGTCAGGAACTAAAAATTGGTAGGGTTCCACAAACTGCTAGCTCTTCTGGGGCTCCTTGCTCTCTTTCAATTTAACTGAACTTGATCAACAGTTATTAAGCAACTGTTGTGCACAAGGCAATGCTCCACATATTGAGGATTAAGACGTTATTGTAAAAATTAACATAACACCACCATTTTTGGTGTAATTCAGTCTGTAGTAGTTCACAAGATGTCCTCTCCTTCAGTTGGAAGGGAAGCTATGATTCATTAATATTTACATCCTGACACCTTGTAGCAGATGAAAGGATTATTTTTTTAACTTTGGGGTGAACTGGGTATCAGGATGAATTATTCTTTTTCTGAGCAATAAGAAAAAAAGAGTTGTATGTGCAAATTCTTTCATCCCCTTTCTCTTTTGAAAGGAGAAAAGGAAATACCCTATTAGCTATTGAATCAGTAAAAATGGGAAGGATTACCAACTAGCTGGTTAGCCATCAGCTAATTAGGGTCAGGGACCAAGAAGGTCCCCTTTCATTTTTATCTATATCAAGTAAGATGTAAGCTGAAGAAGAGGAAAAACAGCAGATTTCCAACAAGAAATCCAAAGAATTCTCCAGGGTTTTTGTCTAACTGTCAATGATTTTAGGAACTTTGATCTAGATTCCTTCCTTTATCATGTTTTCCTAGAAGAGATGCAATGTCATTCTTGCTCTGGTCTCCATAGTTTATTTCTTGGATCAGTTAGAGGTATTTGTTCCAGCTCACAGTAATTTTCTGTCTTTATTCTATCCCCTGTAAACTGGGGCTTGATGAGGGTCCCCATGAAGGAGAAGCCAGACACTTTGGGCAGAAACCCTAGGTGCCAATGATGTCCCCTGACAAGTTATAAGATCACCTTCCCAGGAAACTAATTCACAAGCTGGATTACTTAAGAGTTTATGGCAGAAATGAACAGAGGGAATTATAGGTTTCATCAACCTGAAGTCATGAGGTAAGATTCAGGAAATAGGGCACAATCAGGAAATGGAAATTAATGAAGACCAGACAGCTTCAAGTTTTTTAGTCCTGTTGTATCTCTTCCTCCCTGGCAGTTCAACAAATATTGATTAGATGCCTAATGTTAATAAGGCACTGTGCTAGGTGATAACAAATATGGAATTGGCTATATCCCTACCCTCATGGTGCTTGGCATCTAACACAGAGAGATAAGATTTGTATAAAAATAATTATGGTAGGCATCCACTTGTTTTTCTTTTGGGGCAGCTAGGTGGCACAGTGGATAGAGCACCAGCCCTGGATTCAGGAGGACCTGAGCTCAAATCTGGCCTCAGACACATAATAACACTTACTAGCTGTGTGACCCTGGGCAAGTCATTTAAACCCATTGCCTAGCCAAAAAAGAAAAAATAATAATAATTATGATATAATAGAGCAAATGCTAAGTGTGAAAAAGAGATCCCTATAATAAAGTATCCTATGAGAATTTTGATAACACAAGATTCATGACAGGAATCAGCGTCAAGTGTTAGACATATACTTTCAGTAATTCAAAGTAGGTGTCATTCTTATCCAGTATAGCCAATTTACAATGACTCTTTGAGAGACAAAAACAAGAGAGTTAAGATTACAAATTACACCTTAGCCAACAACCCATTTTTGTTAGAACTCACCATGTTTCAAGATCATACTGGGCATTGTGGGGAGTACCAAGAACACAGAAGATATTATCCCCAGCATCAGAGTACATTCAATATAATTAAGGAAGAGTATTTGCAAGGCAACTTTTCACCAAGTGTGAAGCACTGGTGCCATTTGACAATGTGAGTATGGCTGGAACACAGAGTAAAAGAGTCAGCCTGATAAAATAGGTTATGAGTAATCTGAGTAAGCACCCTCTGGGCACTCCATAGATATTAATTGATGATGACAAGGTCAGAGAGGGAAAAAATGGGAGCCTGATGGTATCTTGAAGGAAAAGCAACAATGATTTGCAGAAATAATATGGAGAACCATTGATCTAATGGAATGAGAAGGGATCTAAATTGAGAGGGATGAATTATCTCTCTCTGCCCCAACTCTGTTCATCTCTCCTACTCCTACTTTTCATTAGACACTATCCCTTCATTCTTTTCTTTCTTTTTTTTTAAATTGTTAAGTATCTATGCGCCAGGTATTATGCTAAGCACTTTATCTCATTTAATCTTCACAGTAGCCCTGGGAGATAGGTGCTGTTATCTCCATCCTACATTAGAGACAGAGAGGTTAATGATCTGCCCTGGGTATCAAAGCTAGTTAAATGTCTGAGGTTGGTTTTGAATTCAAGTCTCTGAATCCAGGCCCATTGATCTATCCACTCCACTACCTAACTGACATTCATCTATAAAACCTGTTTCATGAAGATGTAATAAAGATAAATAGAATACATATAGATGACATTCATTAAGATCCTCAAGAGAATACTTTTTTTTCACCAATTTAAGGTCTGACAATGTATAGTGTTAAAAATTTGGGGTAAGTGCCTGGGTGCTTTCTGAAAGGAATTATCAGAAGTCCAATGTAACTGGCATCTTAACAGGAACACAAAATGGCTCATTTTCATCTACTTTTACCTTGGAGTATTTCACCAGTTTGTTTTGGGTTAACCCCTCTCCCCCAAATCATTTAGTTTACCCAAAACGGATTCATGGCATTTTGGGACAAGAAAAAAACCTTAGAGGTCAGCCAGAATAATCCATCTCCCTGGTAACAGTTGAGCAAACTGTGGCCAAATTGAAGAAACTATGTCCGAAAGATAGCACAGCTAGTTCAAGCTAGAAGGGATAGGACAAGTCAGTCTATCAATAAACATTTATTAAGCACCTAGTACTAGGTGCCAGGCATTGCACTGGGGATTCAAAAAAGAGGCAAAAGACAGTCCCTGTCTTCAACGAGCCCACAATCTAATGTAGGAACACAAGCAAATAAATATGTGCAAACTAGCTATGTACAGGATAAATAGGAAATAATTAAGTCAGGGAGGCATTAGAATTAAGATGGATTTGGAAAGGCTTCCTGTAGAAGATGAGATTTTAGTTGTGACTGAAAATGAGTTGGGGGGGTAGAGTTGAGGGGGGAGAGCATTCTAGGCACCAGGAAAGCCAGAGAAAATGCCCAATGATAAAAGATGGACTATCTTGTTCATGGAACAGCAAGGGAGTGTCATGGTAGAAGAGTATGTGTGAGGGAATAAGGTATAAGAAGACTGGAAAGGTAGGAGGGGGGATGTAAGTTATGAAGTGCTTTGAACACTAGACAAGATTTGATTTGTATTAGATCCTGGAATCCAAAGGGAGCCCCTAGATTTATTGAATGGGGGGGGGGGGTAACATGGTCAAACCTAAGTGTTAAGAAAATCATTTTAGTGGCCAAATGGAGGATGGATTGGTGTGGGGGACTTGAGGCAAGTAGACCCATCAGCAGGATATTCAATAGTCCAGGTGTGAGGTGATAAGGGCCTGTACCATAGTGATGGCAATGGGAGCATGGTATTGCCCTCCACACTAATGGGGAAGGGGAGGGGTTGGAGGGAAGGGCAGTGAATTCCATTTAGTACAGGTTGAATTTAAGATGTCTACTGGACATCCAGTTCCAAATGTCTGAAAGGCAGCTGGAAATGGGTAAAATGCTGGACTGAACAAGGATGCTACGATCTAGATTTTCAGATATTTTATCCAGAACTTTTTCCATTATTCTTCACTGATTTCCTGCTAGAATTTCTGTATTCCACATACTAGTTAATGCTAACAGTACAGGTGGAATGATTTTAACATAGAACTTATCTTGCTGTCATAATAATTTAAAGGCAGACCTTACAAATAACATAGCGAGCCTTTGAGTTGATTATGCTAAATATCAATGGAAGAAAGTTTGGATTCTAGACTACATTTAGGTAATACCAAATACAACCATTTTAAAAATTTTGAAAAAAAATACCTAATGTATTTCCTTTTTATCAACTACACAAAAACAAACAGCAAATTTTAAAAACTGAATCAATAGATTGGGTTTAGGTTTTCTTTTAACTGAATTGATTGATTGGTTACAGAGATATAATGGCATTGTGGATGGAGTTATGACTTTGAAGTCAAGACGACCAGAGTTCAAATCCCACCACTCACAGCCTATATGATTCTGAGCAAGTCATTTAAGCTCTATGTGTCTCAGGCAATTCCCTAGGACTTATTATAGTCACAGAGGGGGTGGTGAAGGGAATTCCCACAGGGAGAATTACCTTTACTCATGAAAACACAGGTATTTCATGTATTGTGGTTACTTGGTTGAATGAATTGTAACCAATATCAACAACAGCCAGTTTCAAACAAATCTTGAGTTTCATGCAGGCTAGAATTTTTGAGTCCTTATGTGAACTCAAAAATGGCCCAGTTCTTAAGTTCTAAGCTTGCTTTCATAAAAGAAATTTTACATTATTCAGGTGGATGAGAATCCAAATAACATTCACTTTAACTTATTGGAAAGGAAAATTTATAGAAGAAAAATATCTCTAAGAGCGAGTAGAATTTCTACCAATACAGAGAAGACAAAGTTTGCCTAGGGCCATGTTGGAAGCACCAGTATAGCATGTGAATTATAATATGGAGTGCATCCAAAAGATTCTTCCAAGTCCATAGGGAAAGAAGGGAAAAATATTTCCCTCTGACACCAGAAAAGGAGTATCTTAGAATTAGGTAAACAATTTATAGAAGGAAGCAAATGGCAACAAGTTACAATAGAAAGAGCCCTGGATTTAGAATCAGAAAATCTAGGTTAAATCCCTGACTCTGTCATTTCCTACATGTGTGAACTTGGGTAAGTTTCTTAACTTTTCTGGGATTCAGTATCCTCATCTGTAAAATGAGGGTGTTGGACTTAATGACCTTGAAGTTCCCCTCAAGCTCAAAGTCTCAGTATATGATTCTAAACATTTTGGTGTATCTCAGTAACCACAATTCTTGGTGTCCAATATTCCTAACCAAATTAAGACAGTTAAGACATAAAACAAAGGAGAAAAAGTTATGCTATCAATGAAAATTGAGTCACTAGAGCATATAGTTACCAGCTGTGTTGCTTCTATGGTAATTTATCTGCCCATCTATCCATCAGTTGGGTATAACCCAAAGAAAAATATAGTAAAAGAGCTAAATTTCAATTCCATAAATCCAATGAACTAAAATTTCAGCTGTATCATGAGGCTATCAGTTCTTCTTCTTTCTTTACTAAAGACAAGAACAAATATGACCAACTTCCCATGAGAACCCAAGACAACAACAGGAATGACCAAAGGAATATGTATGGCATGACCCAGACAGATCTGCCACGGAACCTACCAAAGATGAGAAGCTCATTTGATGAAATAATATTAACTTACATTGATACGGTACTTTGCAGTAGATAGAGTGCTTTCTTTACCTGAGGTAGATAATGTAAGCTTTATTATTCTTATTTTACAGATACCTGAGGCCTCAAAAGTTTGAGTGACTAATAAAAGGCTACTATTAGTGGCAGAAAGGTCATATTTTAGAATTTTAATTTTAATACAGAAGGATATAAATACCAAGAATTTCTGACTCCAAGTTCTAGCTTCTTCTACTACATCATGACGACTCCAACATAGTTCCTGAATCTTAAAGATATACATAAAAACTTCAACTTTTAAAAATTACATTTATTTATTGTCATTTATAAAATGTGTGTTTTAAGTTAGGTGCTTTGTTACTACAATTGTTTTGATTAGGATTTTCTTTGTCCTTTTTGTTATTGTTAAGCCATCTTTCAGTCATGTCCAATTTTCTGTGACCCCATTTGTGCAGAGATACTGAAGTGGTTTGCCATTTTTTTTTTCCCAGCTCATTTTATAGATGAAGTACTGAGGCAAACAGGGTTAAGTGACTCGCCCAGCGTTACATAGCTAGTAAGTGTCTAAGGCCAGATTTGAACTCAGGAAGTCTTTCTGACTCCAGACCCAGCACTCTATTTACTGCGCCACCTAGCTGCCCCTTTCTTTGTCCTACAGGAAGCCAAATAACTGGTTTGACTGACTTTTTTTACTTTTCAGCCCATTATGTTGAGCCCACATAAACATGACGTCCATCATGTAGCCATCTAATATATCAATATGATTCAATATTTTCTTGCAGAAGTGACAGTATAATTTGATAAATTATATGTTCTATGAAATTTCAGACCTCATAATTTCAAGAAATTTCCTCTGATTTTTGAATTATGAGATTGACTGAGTAGGAATAACTGATCTGTCTTTACCAAACCCTCCATAGCTCCAAAAGCATTTTAATGTTTCTGTCACATTTCATGAACTCTTTTAGCAATGCTACTGATAGAAAAAACTCTTATAATATTATTATTAGCAGCATTTGATTTAAATAGCTCAATTCTCCCATATTTTCAATGGATTGTAATTGTGTGTGCAAAGACAATGGGACTTCAGAAGTCATTTAGTACAGATTTTTGTGCTACACGTAAGCAAACTGAGGTCCACAGAGGTAATGTGACTAATTATTGGCAGATTTGAGTTTAGAACATAGACCTCCTGATCCCAAATCCACTTTTCTTTCTATTTCACCATGGTCACTTCAATCTTGCTCTCCCAATTTTGAAAGAGTACTAATTCTAAATAGCCACCCCATTTTTTTCTTCTGCCTCCTCTTCCCTTCCAGTTTGATGTTCAGTCAACCAACAAATATTTATTAGGGCTCTACGATGTTTCTCAGAATCCTAAGGGACACAGAAGCATGATATATGGTAAGCATAAGATAGAAAACAGGATCACTAAAGAGTATACTAACTTCCCCTATTACCTTGGTCAAGTCACATTACCACATCTGTTAAATGAAAATATTGGACCAGATGAATTCTAAAGTCTCATGCAGCTCCAACATGCTACAATCGATAATCCAGTAAAGTTGAGAGCATACATTTTTATGGATCAAGGCACAACCTCTGTTCTTCATCCACTTAGACCTACTCAAAGGGGAAAAAAATTAGATCCCTTGATCCTCACCCATTAACTTAGGGAACATTGCTCTCTCCCATACTCCAAGATATACTGGCCGCACACCGTCCTTCTGCTGGCTGTACACCAGTACCCGCTCCTCCTATAAGAAGCACACTACCAGAGTCTTACTCACACTCGAGTCTTCGGTCCTCTGCCGGATAACCACACAGAGACGAGCCATCGGGAGGCGCCAACACTAGAGCTTTATTCAGAGGCCATCACAGCAAGCCATCATAGCAAGCCCAAGCAGCCAGGCCAGAGCAACAGGACAGGAGCCAGGAGAGAGCGCGCGTTCTGACCACGCTCGTTCCTACATACCTACCTAGCCCCTCCTCCCCAGCCCGCTTACTAGCCAATGATTGTAGGGTCAGATACCGGAAGAGGCTGTCTGAGTTTAGCACACCAAGGGGGAGGGAGTGACGTAGGAGGCTAGGACCGGATACGGGGAGGAGGCATCTGGGATTGGCACATAGACAAGAGTACGTGACCTAGGAAGTCAGACTCAGACACCGGGAGGAGGGGTCTGGGTCAGTGCTGCACAAAGGGACCCAGGAAGTCAGGAAGGTCACAAGAGGCATCTGGGATGACGTTGCATATAGGGAGGGGACTAAGCAAAGGGAACTCAGTCCTCTGCCGTCCCACTCCCACGTGGCACCGCCCCTTGCCTCAGGAGCTCAAGCTCCGGCTACTTCCTTGCACCCAGCTTATCTCACAAAGCACTGCCCATTGCCTCAGGGCTTCTCCATATCCAGCCCATCCCAGTTCACCACAACTCTGCCTACCAGAGCCCCTGCCTCAACTTCCAAAATACCCAGATCTTACCCTACCCTTGCCACAGTGCTCAACCTGGTAGCTGCCAACATCAGACAGTCCCTCACACCAAGAAGCTGCCTAGTACCCCAGACTTACTCAGAAAAGAGGGACAAAGCTATGTGACTCTGTATTCACCCAAGATGTGCCACTGCCCACCAGCTCAGATGCAGAATGAGCCCTTTAGGATCAAACCAACCAATCTTCAGCTGAGCCAAGCAGGCCTGTAAGATGTTTCACTTTTCAGAGACATTTTGTTGGCGTAACTTGTTCACCATTGTCCAACTGTTTCACTTTAGAGATGAGGAAGCTGAGTGCCAGAGATATTATGAGAGGGAGGGAACAAGCAAGTGTCTACTATGTGCCAGGCAATGGACTAAATGCTTTACAAAAATTGTTTGATAATTTGATAAGATTAGGTGACTTGTACAAGATAACACAGGTTGTAAGAATTGAAAGCAGATTTGAGACTAGATCCTCTGACTGGAGAGACAATGATCTTTTTTGAAGGTCTTCAACCTTCAAATTTTGTAAGAATTGAAGCCTTTGGGAGTGTTTGAGATAGTCAAGCATTAGAGTACAGGGAAAGAACAGAAAAGGATAAGGCTATAACCTTGTGAAATAATTACATTCAATGGTATGAGGAGGAAGAGAACAATGAAATATAAAGAATTAGCTATGTCATCCATTTATGTGACAGGTCATTTCTCTGGATTTTATTTTTCCATTTCTGAAACCATAACAGTTATAACTCTTTTCTTTAAAATTAATGATGGGAACACCTAACTTTTGCACCATGAATAAGTGGATTGTTCACAGACAGTCACATGTCATGGTACCAGATTTTTTAAATGGTTCCTCTATTATTGTTGAGTATTAATAAAGGCACTTTAAAGAAGGTAATGGAAAGTGTGCTTCTGAGAGCTCAGTCAAGTGTTACAGCAGGTAGTAGACATTTAAATGACATTATTTGTTGTAAGTAGCATGTTTTGGGGTCGCAGATTCTGATAACATGGACCAATAAGTATATATGGGTTTTTTTTTTAACTTATGTAGGAATAAATGGGTGTCTGACTTTTGCTTTCTATTTTTCACACATTAATGTTTAGCTTGATTCACTGATTTTGAAGGATATATGAGTTCATCTTTGTCAAATAGCACAAAAGTGAAGTTTTTTAATACATAAATTTCCCCTCTGTTCTCCTATATCATTAACTACATCCTAGTTAATGGCAGATACAATCTTGTGGGCTTCCAAATGATGTACGTTGCAAAACAGGATGGAATTGAGGCACCAATAACATTTGAATCTCATTAATAGGACTCATATTACATGGGTCACTCTTTCATCTTATCCCAGATAGTTCAATTATTAGTAGCCTCAGGAGGACATCCTTCTAGCACAGACTCACGTAATATGGCTCCACAATATTCATCCTGCTTGCAATATTAATTTTCGATATTAAGAAGTGTGAAGTTTATTTGGATAGTAAGTAAAGAAAACTGGTGAGAATGTTCCACTCTGTAAGAGAATGAGTTAACTCCATGAAACAAAGAAACAAACTGTAATTAATTCAATTTCACAAACACTTTTTAAGGGCCTAATTACACTGGCTGATAAGACAAAAAGTTTTGGTAAGATGTGATCACTGCCTTCTGGGAGTTTACAGTCAAATTAGGAAATAAGAACAAAACAGGGATGAGACTATACAAGGTAAGGCCAGTCACCCGACATTCTCCTAAAAGAGAGGGAGAGTAGAACAAAAGAGGTGGGGTGGCCGTTTTCCCACCTTTAAGCTGTGATCATAAAGCTTCCTGGTGAACCAGCTGCCAGGGCCCCAAACATCCAAGTGATCTCTGTACTAATATTCCCCAGTAGAAACATGGAAATGATTTTACTTATGGCTGAACTGGTAAACCATGGTCCAACACTGCATCTGTCTCTCAGAACGAAGGCAAATCTCTTTACTGGAAGGAAGAAAGGGAGCTTTTCCCCTAGCATCACCTTCATTTTAAAGCCATGTGTACAAATTTTTTGGCCCCTTATGGCCAGTCTGCCAGGCGGGAGATAATACTCCCATAATTAGCTCCCTAATGATAACAAAGGTGTGAAGTTTGTGAATATTAAACATAATTTCTTCCCTTGAAAAATATCAATAGGCACTTTCTTTTGAATAAGTTATTTTTAAATGCCAGTGCCTTTGTTTGTTAAATTAGGCAGACCTCCTCATTGGCTCCCTCCTTATTAAATATTAGGCAACTCTGAGGCTAATGCAAAATACCCGACTGTCCATCCCCTCATCATTATTCACTTTATGTTTTGTTTTATCATATGTTAATTTCGAGTAGTCAAATATGTGTGGTTCTTCCACACTCTGATCATCATCATAAATCAGAAAGCAAGAGCCTTGGTATCCCATTACTATTCAGAATAGATACAGGAAGAAAATTGAAGCTTTTTTCTAAATGGAAGAAAGGGCAATTCTAGAGAGCTTCCTAAGGGGAAGTGTACTGTGCTGAATAGTACATTATAAAGAAAGATAAGCAATAGTGTTATGTACAGTTGCCAACACTTTCTAGTCTTCCAATCTCAGTTCTAAATGCTTACAAGGAATAACATCGCCACATTTTTCAAAGGTTGCTACATTAGTCTTAGGCCTTTAAGGGCAGAGGGAAGCTTTTTAGATTCATGAGTATTGCAAATACAGCAGTTGTCATTGTTTCAAACAAAGACAATGAAAAACTCTCCCATCTTAGCTTGCACAGGGTCCAGAGACATCACCAGGAATGATTCCAATAAAATATGGCACCTAGAGCCAAGCTGAGGTGCTCAAAGGCTCGCTGACTCCCTGCCACCTCACAGAAATCAAATCATGAAAAGAAGAGAACTCTTGCATAGACACTTTTTAAAAGAAAGGCACTTCTCAGGTGATGTTACCAATGGAAATTACAGCCCAAACCTTAGCCATCAAATTACATTTTGTCTTTGGCAGTTTGTTCTTTTTTTCTGAAAGTGGAGAAAGGAATTGAACCACAGAATTTGCAGAGATAGCAAGATCTGAGAGGTCATCTAGCCCCAAAACCCAACCAAAGTAAGAATCTCCTTTGTAAAAAATCTCTCCTTCCCAGCAGAATATTAGCTCTTTAAGGCAATATTTGAATTCTTTTTTTTTCCTTTGGATCACCAGGGTCCCACACAGTGCCAGGCATAGTGTTTATCAAATTGAATTGAATGGAATTGAATATCCCTGACAAGTGATCATCTAGCCTCCACCTGAGAAAAGCCAACAGTGAAGAACTCACTACTTTCAAAGCAATCCATTCCATTTTTAAGCAACTCTGTTTTTCCTATATTTCCCAGTGTTTGAGTCTCTATGCCAGGCCTGCACAGCATATGGCCTGCGGGCTGCCTGTGGCCCACCAAAGGATTTCGGGCGGCCCAGAAAAAACGTAGAGGATGTAAAAGAAAGTAAAGATGTCCCAAGTGCTTTGTCCGTGCCTTGCTGAATCCACCTTCCACTAGTCACTATTGTGCCCATCATGTAACTTGCCAGGTGGGGTGCCACTGCACACTCTCTTCTGTTTGTCACGTGACCTGTGGCAACCAACTGTTTTCATTCTGTCTCTAGTCTGAGAGGAGTGAGAATCATGTTTTTTCCCTGTGCTTTTGGTTGTTACTAAATGTAAACAGCAAGAAAACCTGAAAAATGTATTAAAACTTGTACCACTTAGCAAAGTAATTTTTTTTAATATTAATGTGATTTCATGATAAATAAAAATCTCAAGTAATAAATGCAATTAATTGATATTATAAATTTTCCTTTTATAATATGGTTTATTTGTAAAATAGTTTAATCATTAATTATACCTTTACTTGGAAAGTGAGCCACTAAAAATCTATCTGCAGTCCAAAGAAGTTTAGCCCATTTAAATTTCAGCCCCTACCTACTGCCAGGTTGTACAGGTCTGCTCTATGCCTCCCATTTTTTTATCCTAGTTCTATAAAATCAAGTCAATCAAAACAAGTCTAATTCCTCTCTCATAGGACAATCTGCAAGATGTTTGGAATCACCTACATCTCAGTCAGTTCTTCAAGATAACCAATCCCAGACTCTTCCGTTGCTGTTTTCCTGACTTAACCTTAGATCACTTTGACACTATTTTTCTAAACCCTTACCGTTTTTCATTCATATTCACTTGCCTGTCTTCTTATTTTATATATTAGTTTTGAATTAGACATCACAAATGAACTCCCTTTACAGCCATATAGAATTCTTTTTTTCCCCTTTTGGGAAGATAAAATAGGTTCCTAATAAGAACCGATAGGTTCCAGTATTCCTAATAGCCTTCATTCATTCTTGAACCAACTTCCCTTCTATAAACTAAGGGCAAAGGATCCTTCCTACCTGTTTTATTTCTATGCTTTTTGTAGTCTCTTCTCCTAAACTCTAGAGTAAACCACACCCAGCATCCTCTTCCCTATCTGTTATGAATTCTAATCAAATGCCTTCATAATGTCAAAGACTTGACCAAATGCAGTGTAATAATTGCAAGTTGAAGTCAAATTAATAGGGGGAAAGTCAAGCTAGCTGTTTCATTGATTTCATCGGTCAATTCCAGTCAAAATTTTGGTCTTCCAGTCCAATGTAGACATGATCTAAATTATGCATCCACAGGTAGAATCAGAGAACATCAGATTTGGAAGAGTTCAATTAGGATCTAGATAAGAATTCCCTTTAACCTACTGATAATTCATCATCAGCTTTTCTCTAAAGAGCTCTGGTGAGGGGCAGCTAGGTGGTGCAGTGGATAGAGCACCGGCCCTGGAATCAGGAGGACCTAAGTTCAAATCTGGCCTCAGACACATAACACTCACTAGCTATGTGACTCTGAACAGGTCACTTAACCCCAATTGCCTTGTTAAAAAAAAAAACAAAAAACAAGAGCCCTGGTGAAAGGGGATTCATTACTCTCTAAGGCAGCCAATTTCAATTTTAGATAGTTCGAAGGGTTAGAAGTTCTTTCTCAAATCAAGACTAAAAAGCACACATTGGCTTCAAAAAATCAGACTTTATATGCCAACAGAGAACCCCTAACTAGTTACAGTTACCTACCTATATAGCCTTTTTAAAAATTAGTTGAATTTAATCAAACTGACAAAATGACAATTACATTTGACAATATTTATCCTTTCTCAAAAGAGAGAAATGGGGAGGGAACAAGCAAGGGGAAGGGGAAAGGAAAGGAAGGCAAAGGAAGGGAAGGGAAAGGAAGAAAGAAAGATTGGAGACAAAGTGGGTACTCATTAGTTGTAGAATACTATTACATTATATTATAAGAAATATTATAAGAATTATAATTATGATATAATAATCTGTTATAAGAAAGAGAGTATTATTACATTACAAGAAGCAAGAAATATGAAGAATTGCAAGAAATACAGAAAGACTTGAATGCCTGAAACCAAGAAAAAATAATTATAATTACTATAACAATAAAAATGAAAATAGCCCTAATAGATAGCTGAACTCAGATTAATTACAATTTCCAACCTGTCTCACAGAAGATGATGCAATACATTTCCCACCTCTTGGTGGAAAGGTTGTGAAAATATGAGTCCAAAATGTTACATATGCTATCATCTCTGTAGTGGTTGGTTTTATTTAACAGTTCTTTGTTAGAAAAGATAGACCAATGGCCCAGGAGGGGGGAGGAGCATTTTGGCAAATAACTTTGATGGAAAAACCAAAATCAATGATAAAACTTTAAATAAACAAGTAAACCCATGAGCCCATGTGTAGATTTAGAAAGTTCAGTGCAGAGTACAGAGAAAAGCTGCTTCCCCTTTTCTCACTTCTGTGAGCCATAATCTGGAAGAGATTTTCTAAATCATTTAGTCCAACCAGAAAAGGAAGCTAGGATTGAGTTGAAGTAGCTTGCCAAAGGCCACCCAGGTATTTGGTGGCAGAGTTAGAACCGAAATTCTGGTCCTTTTGCCTCCTGGTCTAGCGAGCTCTTCCTTGCATAGTGTATCTTCTCTTCTCCTGTTCTTACTCAGTTTACACTGTCGATCTTGTGGGCATTTGAGGATTTTATTTTCTTCCACATCCTGCTTTTATAATCAGACTCTATGCTGATGGCACAATATGTGATCCAGATCTAAGTACTTATGAGCTAGGCAATTTCTACTTGGCAGCAATGTTATCCCTGCACCAAGCATTTCTGACTCTGCTACTGAGGAAATAGCTTGCTATCAGCCCAATTACATATTAATTCACGGCTAACTTTGTATTCAGGGCTTTCTTAGAGATATCTCATTTGTTATGTTCCTTGCCTTACATGCTGTTTCTTTTTCTGGACATAAAGGTTATTATGGATATATTTAGATCTGCAAATTACTTATCCAAAATCAATTGTCATCCAAGAAATGATCCCTGGACCACTGGCAAGCCATAGATTCTCCTAGTAGTTAGTGGGCTAACACAGGGTGTCTTTAAAAATAAATAATTTTCTGCTGTAGGCTAGATTTAAGCACAAAAATGAATTTTTGAAAGAAGTTAACCACAGTAAAAGCAATTTTCTCAGTTCAGATTCCTACTACAAAAATTTTGGAAGGTAGGTAAAAAAAGTGGACAGGGAGCCAAGTGGGGACAAATAGATCATGTGACCACCGAGTGCTTGGTCCCAAATAAGTAAATCCCATTGATAGTTAAGTGACAATTCAAACAATTACTAATATAGAAATTCCAATTAATTCAATGTTATATCTCTAAAACCCTGAACCACAGTGACATTTTAAAATTTCAAACAAATCATACCATCTAGTACCATGCCATTCTTTTATTTCATTGGGTAAGATCCTATACATTTCACAGCTTATACACAAGCTGTGTAAAAACACTAAAACTTGTCCCTTGAGCCCAGAACTTTTGCATTTGCTATCTTTAGTGAGAAAGTCTGTGTGAAGTAGTGGAAAAGACATTGGATCTGTTTGCACAAAACCCAGGCCCTAAGTCTGGCTCTATGGTTGCACGAGACTGGGTGTCAGGACCCAGGTTTCCCAATTCTACCATTAACTAGCTACAGGACCTTGCGCAAACCACTTAATTTCTTGATTTTATTTCCTCATCTGTAAAATGGGGATAATAACACTTTTATTATCTATCTCACAGGGTTGTTGTGAGGATCAAGTAAAATAATGCATGAAAGCATTTTGTAACTGTCAAGTACTATCTAAATGCATGCTATTAGGAGGGGAACAAAGGCTGCCAACCATGTGGTACAGGCTCTTCTGAATCAGAAGGACTTACAGGAAGTATACATCAAATGAATATACCTTGCCTTCCACTTTAATGTACTCAAGCCAATATTTTTTTTTTTTTGTTGCACTTATGGGAAAGAAGTACTTTTTTCCCCATGACCTACCCTCCACCCCACCTCATCTCAGCCACAAATGAAGATGGTCATATTCTTAACCTTGCTAGCACCCACAAATACACCACCTCCATGTCCAAGAATTCCAAAAGCCCTTTCTCTGATCATAATCTATTGACTTTTAACCTCTCTCTACCTTCACTTACCAAACATTACTCCTCATACGTGCCTCAACCTCAAATCCTTCAATCCCTCAGTTCAGTCCAAGAATATCTCCCCTGTTCTAGCCACCCTCTCTTTTTGTCCCCATTTTGACCTGTTGGTAAACCATTTCAATTGTAAACTACCTTCTTCTCTTGAGTGCCAGCACCCTTATCATTACATGATTGTGTCCTGACAAGCCTGTCTTAGATGACTCCTGTCATCTACCACCTTCACTCTGCTGAATGGAGATGGAGAAAATTACGCAATTGTTCTAACTGGTTCCACTACAAATTTATGTTATACAACATCAGCTGGGCCCTCATTGCCCAGTTCCTTCAACTAGAAGAAAGGAAATAAGCATTTATTAAGCACCTACTATATCAGGCACTGTGCTAAGTACTTTACAAACATTATCTCATTTGATCATCACAGTAGAGGGACATGCAGTTAATATTGGCATTTAAAATTGAGGAAACTGAAGCAGAAAGAGACCCATAACACCAATTAGTTAACTCTGGAGGAAACCTACTGCTTCCTGAAGGAATCCATTCCACTTTTGAACAACTCTTATTCTAAGGACATTTTCCTGACATCTAACCTAAACTTGCTTCATTGCTCCTAGTTCTGACTACTGGGGTGAATGGAATAAGTCTAATCCTTTTCCTCACAACAGGATTTAGAATGCTGGGTGGCAACTATGATGTCCCCTAGAGTCTTTTCTTCTCCAAACTGAAAATCTCCAGTCCTTATTCCTCTTATAATGTGGACTCAAAGCAGTTCACTATCTTAGCTGTCCTCCTGGATGATACTCATCTGCTTATTGATGTCTTTGAGAACTTAGAAGCCCAGAACTGAAAACAATACTGCACGTGTGGTATGACCAGGGCAGAGTACAGAGGGATTATCTATTCCTTATTCCTGAAAGTTGTGCTTTGTGCTTAATTCAGCCCAAAGTTGCATGAGATTTTTCAGCTGCCACATTGTACTATTGACCCCTTTTAAGCCTGCAATAAATAAACAAACAAATAAAGCCCTCAGATCACTTTCTGACAAACTGCTAATTATGCCACCCGTATCTTGTGCTTAAGAAAGTAATTCTGTGAACTCTCTGAATTTCAAACTATCTTCTTCCTGTTACTTTTCCATTGCCTGTTTTGTGGATGGTTTTATGCTTTTTAGGATAGCACTGTAATGGTTACACTTGTTATGTTTACTGACTTATATTTTTAGCTTCTTGTTGTGGTTAAACATTATTTTAAGTCATCATTAATATATTAAATCCGGCACAGCTCCTGCTGCTACCAGGACCATTTTGTGGTTGTGCAAAGTGAACAAATTCCAGAGACACCTTTGCAAGGCCTAATGAAGTTGAGGATCACTTTTTAAATGTCCAAATTGGCTTTGCTCCTTCTTTTTTGTTTTGTTTTGTTAAACAGGCCTTTCTTTCTTCTGATATTAATAATACTTGGTCACATTCTGGAACCCCAAACAGTATGCTTATTTCCCCCTTAGGTTTTCTTGCTATTCATTTTACATTTCAAAGGGATTGCAGCTCAAAAGCAACAGACTTTGATCATTTCATCAAGTAAAAACTGTAAAATTGGATTCAGGGAGGCAGACCAAATAATCTCTCTCTCTGACATGAATTTCAAGTTTTAAACGTGCAGTCATATCTCACTCAGTGTTTGCACAGTTCTGTGGAATTGTGTTGGTTTGTTAGTCTGAGACCCTACATAAATAATGGCCTTGCATATGGATTTTCAAATATCTTGACATCTTGGGATATTAAAAAACATGAAGTCTAAGGGACATACTATAAAATGATTTTATAATTTTCCTGAGCCAAGTGATTATTGGAAATACCTCAGACTTCAAAACATCTCTCCATCAAGAAAGGTTATTTCAAAATGGTTGACACTAAAGTCCTCCCCCAAGGTCTCATCAAGGCCTGACAATGAAGTTGTGCTCCTGAAAGCCACATAAGGGAATATAAAAAACTCTAGTAGGTCCTATTGGTTAAGGACTAGCCTAGCTAAAGTCAGAAAGGTTCATCTATGGAAGGGCTATCAGCAAATGGTGATATTTTTGTCGATAGAAAAAAGGCTATCTAAGATTGTAATACGCATCAGGAAAAAAATATCTGCAAAAAATACTAGCATTGATGAAGTCACAGGTCTTTTTGTAATATTGAAGCATTGATACTTAAAAGTATTTTAAGAATGGTTCTATGCACAAATAGTTTTTGAAAAAAAAGTTTTTAAAAAAGTGAAAAAAATTAATGACTCTTTTGAAGACAATCCATTTGTAATGGCTTGTTTGATAGAGTTCATAGACTCATAGGATCTTAGAGTTGAAAGGGCTATTAGTTATCTCATTCAACCTCCCACCTCGTGCAAAAATCCTTCCTACCGTCATCTGTGACAAATGGTCATCTAATCTATGCTTCTCTGACAGTTCTACTTCCTTATGCTACTTATGTTTTTAGGAGCAATAAATAAACAAATCAACTCAATCTTTGATATAACTGCCCCTCAGATATTTGAAGACAGCTATCGGATCCCCTCTAAGTTTTGTCTTCTCAAGCTAAGCACTTCCTTCAATTGTTTCTCATACTTTCTAAATCCTTCACCATTTTCATTAACCTCCTCTATATGCATTCTAGTTTTGTTTTTGTATTTTTAGTGTCTCTCTTAAGGTGTGAGCAGATCTGTATGACATATAATGAGACTCTCTCAATTACCACATTTGATACTACAAATCAATACAAAATCTTCTGGCATTCAAAGCACTTCACACCCCTACCCTTCTTCATCCCTGCCACATCTTTCATGAATTCTTCAATCCAATGACACTAGCATTTTTCCTATTCCTTGAACAAGACATTCTATGTCCTTCCTCCAAGTGTTTTCACTGGCTGTGCCCCATGCCTTGAACATTCTTCCTTCTCATTTCTACCTCCTAGTTCCTTCAAGTCCCAAATAAAATTCCATATTCTACAAGAAACCTTTCTTGACCACCCCTCTCCTTAATGCTAGTGCCTTCCTCTATTGATTATTTCCAATTTCTCCTAAAAATAGTTTGTTTGAACAAAGTTGTTTGTATGTTTTTCCCCTTTTAGACTGTGAGCTCCTTAAGAGAAAGATGGTCTTTTGCCTTTCTTTGTATACCAAGCACTTAGCCCAGTGCCTAGCACATAATAGGTGCTTAATGAATGTTAATTGACTGACTGATTCATTGCCACTATTTACTCCTATTAAGCTGATAGTCAACCAACACTTTCAGATCTTTTCCCCATAAATTGCTATCAAGTCTGGTGTCCCCTATCTTATACTTTTGTAATTGATTTTTTAAAATTGTAAATATAGGAAATTATGTTTATCCCTATTAAAATTAATCTTGTTGATTTCAACCAAGCATTCCAATGTATCAAGATAATTTACATGTTGCTGTAGTCACCCATTATATTAGATATTTCTCCCAAGTCGGTAGCATCTGTCCACTTAATAAAAAAAATGCCCTTTATGTCTTTATCAAACACAATTATAACAATGCTAAACAACCCATGTGGGCCTCCAAAGGAGACCTCTCTCAGAAGACCTCTCAAAGCATTAATCAGTTCTCATAGGGTTGTTTAATCAACCTGCAAATTCAGGACACACCCTTACCATATTCCCTCTGTTCTTACTTACAAAGATTTTATTAGGAGACTTGTCAAATATTCTCTTAAAATAAAGGAATACTGTCTACAGCCTTCCCCTGATCTAACAAATCTTGGGGGTGGGGGGAGAGAGAGACACACAGAGACAGAGACAGAGACAGAGACAGAGAAACAGAGAGACAGAGAGAAAGGAATGAAGTTTTCTTTATTTGACTTTTCCTCAGGTAAGGCATATCATTTCCTAATGGCCATTTCATGCTTTCTACAAAGATCCCAGATCACAGGATTTACAGGTGAAAGGAAAACCTGAGATCAACCAGTTCAACCCTCTAATTTTATAGGTGAGGAGACCGAAACCCTGAGAATTTAAGTCACTTGCAAAAGTCACACAGATAATAAGTAGCAAAACCAGGATTTTCCACAGTGTTCTCTCCACTACATTGTGCAGGACTCACAAACCATTTGCTTAGTATTCTATTCCAGAATTTTGCTAGGGATCAATTATTACCAACCAATAGTTTCTAAATCTATAATTTTTAACCATTTTTGAGGAATAGAATAGCATTTCTATGATCCCAATCTCCTGTTATATTTTCCATTCTTAATGATTTCTCCAAGAAATGACTCAGAGTCAACATCTAAATTTTTTTTCATTGGCCTGGACTATGATCTGTCTGGGTCTGATAGTGTGGTACAGTGGAAAGAGAGCTGGCTCTGGAGAAAGAAGACCTGGGAAAAATGATGAATAAATAGCAAGCGTTTTACAATGGGCTCTGTGGAATATTCAAAGAACCCAAAGAAAACCTTCAGGATATTGAGTAGATCTTTTGTGGAAGACCTGTGGAAATATGTGGAACTGAACAAATGACAAGACATGGTTGAAATATGATAGGAGTCAGTCAAAGGAGCATTGACATCAATGAGATCATGAATCTTTTAAAGTATCCTCAACAAAACTCCCTGTGGGCCCTAGCTTGTATGGGAGCAAAGGCAAGGAAGCCAGTGCGTAGAGGAATACCATGAGTAGACCATCAAAGGTACAAGACTTTCTCCCTTATTTTTCCCCTTCCTGTTTGCCTTTCTTCTCTTCCAGGGCCTTAAGAGGAAGACCATCTATCCTTACATCTAAAGAAAGATACTTTTAAAATCATAACAGGAAAAAAAAAGCTTGCTTTTTGAGATGCACAATGAAATTGAAATCTAGTTCATGCATCTTTCTACATTTCAAACCTGTTTCCCTTTCCCTCACCAAAATATAAGCACTGTCACTACAGTATTTTCTTACCCATTTTTGTTCATTGGTTTTTCAGTTAGTTATGTCTGATTCTTCCTGACCCCATTTAGGGTTTTCTTGGCAAAGATATTGGTATGGTTTGTCACTTCCTTCTTTAGCTCATTTTACAGATGAGGAAACTGAGGCAAATAAGGTGATGTGGCTTGTCCAGTTAAGTGTCTGAGGCCAGGTTTGAATTCAGGAAGATGAATCTTCTTGACTCCAGACCCAGCACCATCCACTGTACCACCTAACTGCCCTTAATCTTACCCTACTCCCTACATTTCTTCATACCTAAACCTCGCACCTGGGCTTTTCCAGATGAATGTTTTTGTCCTAGGTCATTGTCATGTCCGACTCATTTCCATTATTGATCTATTTACCTCAATCAAGAGAGTTAGCAAGAGTAGCCTCCCTTTACCTCAACTGACATTTGGGAATTCATTTCAGGGATAACTGACTGGTTTTTGCAACCTAATATTATAAAAGTAGAATGTTTCTACAATCCTTTTACCATGCTATTTAAGGAAAATTGAAGTCCCAGACTTTGTTAAGGTTCACTTACTACCTTAATTTGGGGTACTTAAAAAAAATCAATAGCAATCTTGATTCCCACCAGAGATAAGTGGTCCAAATCTTTAACTATGCATGAACACTGGAAATTTAAGAAAACGTAAAAAGACCATTTGGTCCTATGATTCATTCCCTTCACTGTGCTCTTTTCTTCTTCAATCCTAGACCACAATTAAAACCTGGATTTAGGAATGAGGACAGTTGGGTTTTTCTACTGGAGGTAGGAAAGGATAGGGGTGTCCTGCTTTGAGGTCTGTATTAACTGGAGGTTAGTGATTTCGTTTTCTTTTGGTTTTATTCAAGTCAACAAGCATTTATTAAGCCCCCATCATGTGCCAAGGCACTGCACTACGTTCTGAGGATACAAAGAAAGACAAAAGACAGTCTGTGTTCTCAAGGAGCTCACAGTGTATGGGGCAGGCAACACGTAAATATCTATCTACATACAAGAAATATACAGGGTAAAGAAGAGGCAACTTCAGAAGAAAGGCTAGCATTGGTGAGGAGGAGGGCAGGGAAAGAATAGGAAGACCTGTCTTCCTTTATTATTTGGGTAAGAAAAAGAATCTACATCTCCTGAGTCTTAAAGGCAGATCAGCTATATTCATAAGTTCTCTTCAAATATAGCATAGTATAACAGAAAGATCACTAGATTTGGAATCAAAGAACATGGGCTCCAAACCCGGCTCTTTTCATGTTACTTGCGTGCCACTAGTCAAGTCACTATCCCTCTCTGGGTCTCAATTTCCTCTTCTATAAAATAAAGCTGGGCAGGAGTCTGGACATAGGAGGGAAGGTGGCCTGAGTGATCTCTAAAGTCCCTTCCATCTCTAATATCTTCCATATTTGTTTTCTGAATAATCCTTTTAAATGATGGGAACCGGGGCAGCTAGGTGGCCCAGTGGGTAGAGCACTGACCCTGAAGTCAGAAGGACCTGAGTTTAAATCTGGCCTCAGACCAAACACTTGACACTAGCTGTGTGACCCTGGCCAAGTCACTTAACCCCAATTGCCTTAAAAAAAAATAAATAAATGATGGAAACCCAGTTGCCACTCTGGAAAAAAAAAAAACTGCTCTAAATAATCATCAGTCAACTTATTATGCACTCTCTCTAAGCCAACAGCTGCAAAATGAATCAGACACAGACTGAATCTCAGATTTATTCCATTCAACATTTATATGCATTGCACTGCGGAACAGTTCTGCCTTCAAGAAGTTTACATTCTACTAGAAAGGAGGGGGAATTCAATATGTACATAGACAAGTAAGTAAAAAGCATATTCAAAGTCATATAACATAATTTCAAAATGGAGAGAAAACTAACAAGTGGGTAGTCAGGGCCTCATGCAGGAGATGGCTATTCAGCCAGATTATAAAGAAACCTAGAGATTTCAAGAGGCAGAAGTGAGGAGTAGAGAGGAGAGTGCATTCCATAAATGGGAGAACCCCCTGTGCAAAGACACAGAGTCACACTGAGACGCAGCTAGGTAGTACAATGGATAACTCTGGGTCCAGAATCAGAAAGAACTGAACTGAAATCCAGCCTCAGACCCTTAACCTCTATTTGCCTCAGTTTCCTCATCTGAAAAATAGGGATAATAATAACACTAACCTCCCAGGGTTAGTGTGAGGATCAAATAAGATAATAATTATAAAGTTCTTAGCACAGTGCCTGGCATACTATAAGCATTATATAAATGTTAGCTATTATTTCCATTGTTATTCCATTATTTATTATTATCATTATTATTATTTGGTCTTGGGTAAATCACTTACCCAACTGACTCAATTTCCTCAGCTGTAAAATGGGGATAGTAACAGCACCTATCTCACCAGGTTGTTGTAAGGATCAAATGATATATTTGTAAAGACTTAGCATAGTGCATGCCCATAGTAGGCACTATATAAATGCTTGTTCTTGTGTTGCCATTGTTATTGATATCTAGGCCGTGACATTATCTCCTTTTTCCTGGTATTATCATGTGCTGACATTTGAGGAAAACAGTAGCAAAGTTAGTAACCATAATATCAGTCACCACACTCTCTTCCACCGTAAGTGACAGACTACTGTGGTAGGTTGTATCAAATCTCTGCCATGTTTTTATACTTATTTAAATACATAATTAAATCTGGTTAGGGCATATTTCCTTGTTTCCCATATCTGTGGAATGGAGTGTCGTCATCATAAAAGAGTCCTTCATAGGCTCAAAGGTAGATGGAGTCTCCCTTCAGCCTTTTCTTCTCCATGGTTTAGCATCATAATCTTTTTTTCCCCCAGTCTTTCCAATGAAATTCTATTTCTCAAGCTATTAATCACCTTAGTAGCTTTTTTCTGAACTCTGTTCAATGTTGGCACGTTGGGCTTGAGCATGTTTAACAGAAATAATACATAGAATGAATCAATGAAATGGATCAATGAAAATGAATTTTAAAAAACTATTTATATGAAGTGCTTATTATGGGCCAGGTACTGCACTAATCACATGGCAAAAGAGGCTGTAATAGAAACTCAGCCTTGATTCTATCATTCTACCAATTCCCAAGGCCAAAGGAAAGCTACTGCAGACAGATTTTTAGAATATCAGAGCAGTGAGTCACAGAGTAATTCACTCCCATATAAACCCTGGACACATGCACTGATAGAGGAGAGGCCATTAATAATGGAAGCTAAAATCACATGTGTAAACACATTGCTTTTAATCTATTCAATTATTTCGCCATAAGCACTAAACACGCATCACAAATTATGCTGTCTTTAAGACATTTCACAGTGACATGTAGCTAGAAAGATTCATTGCTATGGTCTAATGGAAGAGTTTTCTGGGGAAATGAAACTTCTGACTCTCTGAAGCATAATCTACTATTTCTTTATCTCATTCAAAGAAGATGGGTAGACTATTTAGAGAGAGGATTACACAGCACAAAACCAATGGGCAAATTCTTTTCAATATTTTGCACCAATTCCATATCAGTGCATTTTCTTCTCATTTACTTAGAGTTTGTTGTCACTAAAGAAAAAAAAAAAGATCTATAGACCACTTGATATATGGCCTTGGAGACCACACAGAAAGAGCTTCTTCCATGAAGATTGGTCAAAGAAATGGTAAAGTATAGTGCTACCATCACCCCCTCCTCCACACACACACACACACACACCCTTGATCAAAACCTGAATCCTGCTTATTTTCCTTATGCTCAGATGCCAGTGCTAGGATTAAAGCCTGAACTATCTGAACCACTTGGTTATAGCTCTGAGCTAAACTGCTACCTGAGAGCCCCTCCACCATTGCTGACCAACCTTGTCTTGAGGTCTCATCACTGATTTTACTTACTCTGCATTCAGCCTGCCATCCTAGTATCTCACTTTCTAGTATGTGTCCCCATTGTGTTTTTTGTTGTCTTGGTGCCTTACCCTCCTCATGTCCTTGTTTAGTTCAGCTGTCATTCAGTAGGTTGGGTTTATGGATATTGAAATATGTTACCCCTACTGGCATTTCTAAGGTTCTAATTGTGTGTAATGAGCCTGGCACCTGCCCAGTAGGCCACTGCTACCCTCTGCTAGCCTTGGTGACACCACTCTTTCAACTCCTAGCAAGAACTGGACAATGACTAGTAGAGATTTCCCAGAACCATCAGTACACAAATCATTGCGAGTACTCAAACCAGCTAACACTGCCTCTGTTACAAATCTCCATCCTGTTATTTGCTACTTCTATGCCCCTGGCCAAATCCCTTAACCTCTTTTGTTCTTAGTTTGGTCATCTGTAAAATGAGAGGGTGCACTAGATGGCCTCTAAGCTCCCCAGCTCTGGATTTATAATCCTGTGGCCGTGGCTAGGTCACAATTAACCAGAATCAGGGCTCAGGAATGGGGATCCTATTTGTTGATTCATATACTTGCTCTCCCACTTTTAGGTGGGTGCAAACTGCCTCACTCAACCACTCATGGACTCCAGAATCTCTAATATGGAAAGAACCTTAAAGGTCAGCCTATCCAAAGTGTGCCTGAGAATGAATCCCATTTACAACATTCCTGATATAAGAATTAAGTCATATAGCCTCCATTTGAAGACCTCCAAATATGGGGAACTCCCTAATGACCACATAAAACCATACCACTCTGAGACAGTCCCAGTCATTAGGAAGTTCTTCATTATATTGTCTCAAAATCTGACTTACAGCTTCCACCCATTACTCTTAGTTTTGCCCTTTGCAAACAGAGGTCAAGCAGAGCAAATCTAATCCCTCTTCCACAGGACAGCCCTAAAATATTTAAAGCCCCAATCATTCTCTCCCAAACCTCAACCAATAGATTTTTCTCTAGGCCAAATGTCCTCTATATTTTTATCAGATGCTCATATGACATGGTCCTGTCTTCACTTCTCATTATCCCCTTCTATTCCTTTCCTAAACCTAATCCCAAATTCAATTCTGCCTTCTCTTTACCAAAGCCCAAAGGGGAAATTTTCATAGTTCCCTACCTCAAGTATTTTCTTGGAACTCACCTTTCTTGGAACATATTGTAAAACTAGTCAGAAAGTCAGAAAATTTGGTGGGAAAACGCAGTGTTGTGACAAGGAAGCCTTTACCCTAACAGAAGTCAAAAGTTAAACTGATTCTCATCCAGGAAAGTACCCAAAGAAAGTTTCAGAACCAAGCACACTTTGTTATTGTTTTCACTGTATCCCCCAGCAAAGTCCTAGAATGGGTTGTGCAGGAGACAAAATTGGTTTGGGGGAGGAGAAAAAGGGACCTAAAAATAACACAAGAGCAAAGCTCATAAAACTCTGCATTTTCACTCAATTCATTATAAAATCTCAGAGGTAGGATACATGGGCTGGATGAAATGTAGGGGTGGGAGAGAATGAAGAATAGAGGAAGAAATGTTACAGCACCCTTTAAGAACCTATCTACTTAGAAAAGTGGTTTGATCATAAGGTTTCCTTTTAGTCATTTCTTCCCCAGGTTTGTAAACTAAATTGCTTGTTTCAAACCCACCGCATGTGCCAATGAGATAGTTAGGCAGGGTTATAATCTTCAGAAATGAGGTATAATATATATTTTTGAAAAATCACTAGAAAGGATATTAAAATGGAACATATTGGCAAAATCATGTTTTAGATCAGAGGAAAGAGTCCAATAAAGTGAATTGTATTTTTACTGTGGGGTCAGAATCTTCTTGAATGCAATAGAAAGCTAGGTTCCATTGGAAAATCCTCTATCCTGATTTCTAAAGCTCCAGTTTCAAAAGACCCAGACTTCATGCCAGTGACATGTGCATATATGTAAGGAAGGATAGAAGAGTATGATGTTGAAGCAACCTGCTAATTTAGACTGATTAGTCAATTGAAAGAAAAAAAACATTTACTTAAATCAATGGTTTAAATGAGTTGTCCAGTGAAAGTACCAAATTGTTTACTATTAATTCCCTGCTTAGATGTAGCCTGTGGGGTGTTTATATTATTTATTCAGGAAACCTCTGGCCAAGTGATCCTCATCCCCCAAGACCCAATTGATGAAATTACATAATGTTCAGGTAACAAGGTGTTCTTGTGTTGGAGTTTAAAGACCTGTCCATGACTTGTAACCCGTTTACAAAGTTTGAAGAAATATTCCATGATAAAATTAGAGAGAAGTTCGCTACTAGCTGGCTAAAGTTTGGACTTGCCACAGGCTGCCTTTGAAGATCTATCTTTCCAGTTCTGGAGAAGGAGAGGGAGAAAGGGCTGAGGGGAAGAGAGAGAGAGGAGAGAGGGCCTGAGATACCTGACCAGTAGCAGTGGGCCTAAGAAATAGACCAACTAATCTTCAATAACTGGGATCCCTGGCATCTGGGAAAAGAGCCAGTTATTGATTCAAAAGAGGATTTGCCCTAGCAGATAGGGGTTGGGCTATAGAGAGTAATAACCTGAGGGAACCCAATTAAATGGCCCACCCAAAAGAGAGGCTGTACCCAGTTGCGGGGTGGGGAGAGTGGGGAGCAGCATGCGGACATCACAAGAAAAATAGGAAAATTAGGACTCTATAGTGCCAACGGTATGGATTTTCTTTGCCACACGTGTTCTCTACATGTGCCTCAAAAGCAGGGTAAGTTTGTGCCCACATTCTCACTGACCTTGTTTCGGTTGTGGAAGGGTGTGGCTCAAGTTTAGAGAGGAAATGTTTAGTAGCTACTATTTTGACTATACCATCCAAGTAAATGTCTTTGATTTGAACTCATTGTGTCTCCTGGCTGACTATTAAAGGGAAGCACACCAGCAGGAAAACATAGGCTTTTAAAAGTGTGGACCCAAAGAATAACCTAGAAATTAGGGTAATGGTCACCCTCTGGGCTTCCCATTTTTAAGTGCTGACCTAGGGGAGTAGCACCAGAGTGGGCTTTTGGATAACTCAAAAGTATCTAGTTTGTAACATCTATAGGACATTATGTATTATTCAAAAAAAATTTACTAAATACATACCATGGGTGTAGTGCTATGCCAAGGACTGTGGTGATATAAAAAAGGAGAAGACACATGGACCTAATCTCATAAAACCTATTCATGATCCTAGTGTTCAAACCCATTTATTGTCTAGCCCTATCTTTCTTATAATTCAGCTTCATAATAATAATAATAATAACTCACATTTGTATAACACTTAGTTGTTTACAAAGTTTCTTTACATGTCATTTCTTTGCATATGGAAATTGTAAGCTTTTTGAGGGCTGGGGCTGATTTATTTTTTTCTTTCTATTCCCACTATCTAACTGGGGCTCAGAGAAAAAGCTGATAATTAATAAAGCATTAATAAATACTTTTTGAACTGAATTGAATCTCTACAATCACCTTACAACATAGGTAGGGTAGATGCTATTTTCCCTATTTTACATATGAAGAAACCAAAGCTGAGAGAGCTGAAGTTATTGCCTACGGTCACACAGTTTACTCATAGTTTATTGTTCTTTCCTCTATATGGCTGTCCCTATATTTCAACCAATCAATCAATAAATTCTTATTGAACACCAAAATCAGTGTAAACTATCTGCTCTGGGTGCTTTAAGGAAGATGAGGATGTATAAAAAAAAAAAAAGATCCCTGTCCTTGAGGAACTTATGGTCTAGTTACCAGATCATAGATTTAGAGCATAGAGGGACACTAGAGTTTATCTACTCCAACCCTTCAACCTCCTCATTTCTAAGGTCCAGAGAGATTAAGAGAATGTCTCAAGGAAATACAGGTAGCAAAAGATCTGGAATTTGAATCCTCTAATTACAAATCCAGAGTTCTTTCCACTACATCAAGTGGAGATGATATACTCATAAAAAATAACATCGATGTATGCTTTATATTGCTAATATATCAAATGTAAAGACAATAAATAAAAAAATAACATCAATGTATGCTTCATATTGCTAATATATTAACTGTAAAGACAATAAGTGATACAATACAGGCCTTCAGAAGAAGAAGTCAGGCCAAAGGGAAGCTTCTAAACAATCAAAATTTCAGCCCTGAAGCAAAAACAGATTTGGTGGCAAACACAAGTGTGTGTATGCACACAAAAATGGACTGGAAAAAAAGAAGAGGAAATGTGTCTAGCCTTTCCTTAGCTCTTTCCTTAGTTCATTTCAGAAGTTGTGTCCCTGGGGATCTGTAAAGGAAAAAATTGTTGCAGTAGCAGGAAGTTCCAAGTCCTGAGATTTCAGAATCCAGAAGTCAAGAGAATGGGAAGACTACAAGTAAGCACATTCTTTGGGGAAAGTGGGATATGGGAGAAGAATGAATGGGAAAGAATATTAACCCAGATAAGTTGGGAGGAAGTTCTATCCTTATATCTACCTAGTATGGGTATCCCCCACAGTTCTATCCAAGGCTTATTTCTCTCTCTCTCTCTCTCTCTCTCTCTCTCTCTCTCTCTCTCTCTCTGTGTGTCTGTCTCCCTGTCTCTGTCTCTCTTTCTGTCTCTCTGTATCTGTCTCTGTCTCTGTCTGTTTCTCTCTCTCTCTCTCACACACACACACACACACACACACACACACACATCTCCTTTGCTCCCATGCATCAAAGAATCTATGTAAATAGATTACAGAATTATACATCCAGCCGTACCAGCTGTCTTTCTGCTTGATATCTCCATCTTTATGTCCTGTCAACACCTCAAACTCAACATGGCCAAAATAAAACAAAACTATAGTATACTTCTTCCAAACTTTCCTATTTCTGTTGATGGCAGCACCATTCTTTAGTCACCAAGTTGCAGCTTTGGAGTCATCCTCACTCCTTCCCTCCTCCCTCAATCCCTACATCCAATCAGTTGCCAAATTTTGTCTGCTCTATCTCCACAATATTTCTCACATCACAACATTCTTTCCACCCACAAAAGCTCTACTCTAGTTCAGGTCTTGATCATTTTTCAGCTGGACTATTATACTAACCCTCTAAATGGTCTCCTTGTCTCCAGATTTTCCTCTCTCTAATCCATCCTCCAAACAACTACCAAACACATTTTCCTAAAATGATCTCACACACACACACACACACACACACAAATACATCTTCAATGGCTTCCTATTGCCTCTAAGGTAGGTGTTCTTATCCAGGGGTCTGTGAACCCCAAAAAGATTTTAAGGGGTCTATGAACTTTGGATGGAAAAATACATCTTTATTTTCACTAACCTCTAACTGAAATTTAAGATTTCCTTCAATTATGAATGTAGGTAACAAATTCCATTCTGAGGAGGAATCCATAGAGTTTGCCAGATTGCCGAAGGGACACAAAAAGAGGTTAGAAACCTCTAGGGTAAAATACAAACTCTTATACCATACACTTAAAATCATTGGCAAACCTAGGTTCTATACAGCCTTCCAGTATGATTTCATATTACTGCCTTTCATGTGCTCTCTATTCTAGTTCAATTGACCCATTAGCTGTTTCTCATGTATGACATTCCATACCCCACCTTCATCCCCTTCCACAAGTGATTCACTATGTCTAGAATTCATTCTTTCCTAGTCTTTATCAGTTTCCTTTTAAAGGAAGGTTCTAGGACCCACATGTACAAAAATATTTATAGCAGCTCTTTTTGTGGTGGCAAAGAATTGGAAATTGAAGGAATGCCCATCCATTGGGGAATGGCTGAACAAGTTGTGGTATACGAATATAATGGAATACTGTTGTGTTATAAGAAAAGATGAGCAGGCAAACTTTAGAAAAACCTGGAAAGACTTGTATGAACTGATGCTGAGTGAAGTGAGCAGAACCAGTACAACATTGTACATAGTAACAAACACATTATGCAATGACTGACTTTGATAGATTTAGCTCTCCTCAGCAATGCAAGGATCTAAGACAACTTCAAAAGACACAATGGAAAATGTATCCACATCTAGAGAAAGAACTTTGGAATCTGAATGCAGATGGAAGCAGACTATTTGCTCTCCTTTTCCTTTGTTGCTTCTTTCTCGTGGTTCCTTCCATTAGTTCAAATACCTCTTTATATCACGACTAATCTGAAAATATGTTTAATATGAATGTGTAAGTAGAGTAGCAGATTGCATACTGTCTCGGGGGGGCAGGAGGTGGAGAGGGAGAAAATTTAAAACTCAAAATCTTATGGAAGTGAATGTTGAAAACTAAAAATAAATTAATTAATTAAAAAAAAAGAAGGTTCCCTATCCTGCATGAGACGTTCCTTTTTCTATCCAGCTAGTGGAACATTGACCTTCTTGAAACACCTTTGTATTACTCTGTATATCCTTCGCATTCACTTATTTGCACATATTGAATTAATATTATATTGTATTCATCCCAATAGAATTAAAAAACCCAGTTTTACAAACTGATGAAGAATAAAATAAGCAGAACCAAGGGAACAATTTATATGAGAAAAACCACCCTGTAGAGAAAAACAATTTGAAAGCTCTAAGGACTGTGCATTCAATGCAACAACCAACCATGACTCTAAAAGAATTATGATGAAACATACTGTCTACCCCCTGACAGAGAGGTGATGAATTTAGAATGTTGAATGAGAGATGATAGCTTTTGAATACAGTGAATGATAGAATTTGTTTTGCTTGACTACACATATTTGTTGTAATGAATTTGTTTTCTCTCTCTCTGTCTCTCTGTCTCTGTCTCTCTCTGTCTCTCTTTCTCTTTCTCTCTCTTTCTCCTTTTTTGTACCAATAGGGCTATAAGGTGAGAGAGAAAGAAAATAAATAAATATTGCTCATTTAAAAAAAAACACTTAAAATAGAGAGATTGGTGGAGCTTCAGGTGTGGAATGTTGCATACACTTTCCAGATGAAGTCATTGCATTTTTAGTTTTGCTTAATTGTTTTACTTTTTGCTACCAGAGAAGTGTCATGGGGTAGACTTACTCTGGAAATGTTTGTAATTCTAATTTATATCTTTTAATTCCAATTAAAAAAACTGACTGATATGGCACAAGCAAGATATAGATATGAAACAATAGGTTAACAAAGAGAAGATCAAGTACAAGAGAATGAGACAATCAAGTTCAGGCAATATTCTTGACTCATTTACTACAGTCCTTTTGACTGACAGCAAGCCCTGGTCATTCATGCCTCCCCATACCACTAGATAGGCTATAGCTTGAGGCAATTTGACAGTTGTTTTTACTCAATGCTGTTACTTCATGTCCTCTGTTCCCTCCCCCATTTTCCAGTCCACACATTGGTTAATGATCATTTTTCACTTAAGTGTGAATTTGTTTCAGAACATGGGTTGCTAGAGGCAAATTTTGAGAAACTGATGTGGAGTAGAGAGTATGGATAATGTCACCTTTCTCCAAGAACAATATTAACCTGCCTAGTCATAGCTCTCTCTAACTGTCTTGTTTCCTCTTTCCCCTTCACTCTTTTTTCTCTGTTCCTTTTGCTTCAATACTCCCAAATGCCTGAGATCCCAAGCTCATACTCAGAGTTCTCTCTGCAAACTATGTTCTAGATTGCTTGGGGTCCTTTCACCTCTAATGCCTGTGATTGTGTTGGATTAGACCAACTATCCACAGTCTCCAACCCAAGAACCTTCCTGGCCTCCATTTCATGGCATTCAGAAGTGGGATATACAGAGCAGGAAACAGATGGAACTTTATATGCTTGCTCAAGGATCTATTAAAATGCTAGAGATAAAAATTAATAAGACTGAGAGATCATGGCAGAGGGATATGTGTGAGACACAGGGCTATAGGGAGCAGAATTTTAGGGGTATACCTTCCTAGTGAGGAGTTGGAATCAGGCTCTTTATCTTTAAATGTGGGTTGTTGCACATGTGGAGTGAAGATTTAACTGTTCATCACATTAGGGGAAACTGTCAACATTGACATTATTCATTTATAGATACCGGAAGGCTAACAAAGACCAAAAAAAAAGCTAAAAACACAATTACACTGGGTAAAAGTAATACTAATTACAGTAATTTGTGAGCACTTCTTACCATTTATGGCTAATTACCATGTGCACAATAACTATTATGCATATCATTAATGTGTCATTAATCTTGTAAGCTTTATTTGATTCTGACACTAAACTCTTTTCATGTATGCTCAATCATCAGTTGCTCATAGAGGTAGCCTGCTCATAATTTACTTATTTAAAAAAAAAAATGGAGAGACTTTTGGGAAGAGCCAAGCTATGTTTCTCTTGTATACCCCTCCTTAGCACTTCATATACTGAGACATATAATAAGTGTCTAGAAAGTATTCATTGAATTGGATTAGAATCCAAGTGCCAGGAACAGATATTTATATATAAAATAACATCTTGTTGTTCAGTCGTTTCAGTTACGTCTGACTCTTCATGACTCCATTTGAGGTTTTCTTGGCAAATATACTAGATTGGTTTTCCATTTACTTCTCCAATGAAATAACACGAAAAACATCAAGTCAGAGCTGGCCGGCACATCTATGGCTGATCCCCTGATAGCCACAGAAGAGACTCAGATTAACTATAATGCTATAGAGACTCAGATTAGAAATAGCTATCTATCGTCCAAGCAGGGGCCAGCCTTCAGGCCTGAAGCTTCACCTCTCCCATCCCAGCACAAAACACTGTTCTGTTCTTTTTATGAAGGATCCTGGGACCATTCAAGTTCAGAACTCCAACCTGGCAGTGTCAGAGGGTGGCTAAAGCCTCCTTCACACGGTGAGTTTTTCCTCTAATCCAGTGTTTTAGGTTCTTGTCTATGGGAGGAGGGGAGAATAGAAATGGAAAAGAATAGGTTCAAATTTTTGTGTCCCTGGAAGAATGGAGGTTATTTGTGTATCTCTGGGTATTTCTCTCATAAGAAGTCCATGTTCATAATCAGTCCAATTACCAAGGGTTGAGAGACGCTAATGAAAGTTACCTCAACCCTGTCACAGAATATAATTCATCATTGGATCTCTGTTTCAGAGCTGCAAGTCACCTTAGAGATCATTGAGTCCAATACCTATATTTTACAGATAAATACATTGATGTTCGAAGCGACCAATTGTCTTCTCCAGGTAAATTACTAAGTAACAGAGCTGGGATTCTAACTCAGGTCTTCTAATTCCAAATCCAATATTCTCTTAACTACATTTCATTCTTAGATTCCTGCCTTACAGTGAGACTCCCAATTTCTAGCAGTAGAAGGAAAAACAGGGAAAGACAGAGGACCCTCATCAGAAATCATATAATTTTATATCAGAAAGGGTCAACTAGTTCAAAGTTTCTTAACTTGGAGTCCATGAGCTTCATTTGTTTTATGAATTTAAAAACATTATTATGAGTAGTCCATAGCTTTCACCAGACTGCCTAACTGGGCCATGATATGACAAAGGTTAAGAATCCCTGACCTAGTACAAGAATTCATGACAATATGTAAAGAAAGATGAAATAATATGATAGAGAAAGATAAAATAATATGATAGAGACCACACACATAAATGTCATGGAAATTCAGAATAAGAGAAAGGTCATTGTGGGCCAGGGATCAAAACATAAGCCATCATGGAGGTCTTGATTAGGCCACAAATTAAGAGAAACAGTATAAGCAGCGACAAAGCTGTTTTGCTTGACATAAAGCAAAGAGGTTAAAGAAGTTTTGCATTTCACATCAGTGCAGAAAGTTTTAATGGACTAAAACAGGCTTTGACTGAGCTCATATTAAAGAGGAAATAATATATCTATTTCTTATTTATTAACAGTACAGTGTCTATCTTGGTTATCCGTATCAAACATGAAATAAGGCACTTAGAAAACAAAATTCTCTATAAAATTTAAAAAACAGTGATGATTTACTACCATGATATGATAATAAAATCAATAACAATGGACAAGCTATCTAAATCATAAAATACTTTTTCACATCAGAGGGTGGGAAAGTCTATCTATCCTCTTCATATTTAGTTAGTGAATTGATTAGCTTTAGCTCTGATGGCTTCTCAACAAAATAAAAATAAAATTAATGGCAGGAGCCAGCACATTGTTCCACTTATGAAGTCTATGCAGAATCTCTTTTAAAATATGGACAATGAAGCATGATTTGTCTTTAAAAAAATTTTAAATGAGGAATGCATCTACCCTGACTTTTGGAAATCACTAAAATATTCCAGTTCACCCAATTATATTGAAGGCATAAAAGCACAGTGCTTTTTAATGTTGGAATATAAACTACTTGAGGGTAGGGGCTGTCATTTTTTTTCTTTGAATCTTTAATGCCTGGCATATAATAGATATTTGTTGACCTGCTTTGAATTGAATTTTTCCATCCTAGGCCAGGTAATAGGAATATCTCAAGTACTCTGTCCGATGTCTACAATAGGTTATATATTGATCCTACTGAATTCTGCTCCAGATTCCCTAGTGGAAGCATTATTCTTCTTCATTTGATTTTTGATAAAGGAAAATAGAGTGTTCAACATGGGTGGGTCAAGTGTTTGGGGGAAACAAAAATTCACTAATTTAAGGATAACTATTTCAGACTTTGGGTACTTAGGTGGCACAGTAGATAGAGTGTCTGGCCTGGAGTCAGGAAGTCGCATCTTTGTGAGTTCCTATCTGGCCTCAGACACTTACTTAGCTATGTGATCCTGAGCAAGTTACTTAACCCTGTTTGCCTCAGTTTCTTCATCTGTAAAATGAGTTGGAAAAGGGAAACCACTCCAATATTTCTGCCAAGAAAACCCCAAATGGGGTCACGGAGAGTCAGATATGACTGAAAAATAACTCAACAAAAATTCAAACTTCATGAGCATTTAGAAGAATACTGGTCTCAATTTTGCCACTGTATTGCCTATGAATCCTGGGCTACCTCTACACCTTGAAGTAGTACGATGAAAAGTGTGGGATGTTTCATAAATTTGCATGTCAGTATTGCATAAGCCTATGCTAATCTTTTCTGTACCTTCCAATTTTGGTGACATTGGTCTGGTAATTCACACAGGAGAAACTCTGAGGATAACAAATACATATTGACCAGATTGTGATATACAGATAGAAGGGCAGCCCATTGAATTAGTCCATCAGTAAATATATCTTGAATATATACTACATAAAACCAAGTATACATGAGCAGAGTTGGATATTATAATCAAACAAAAATTTACTATAAAATTAATCATATATATTGAATGACAGACAAAATTGTTACTATACTGTATCATAGGCATAAATGATAAGCATCTTACATTGACTATTTATAGTAGTCTAATACAGCCCAACCAAATATCTGTGGGATCAAGAGGGCAGAGAGGAGTTGGAGAAGGCTCTAGGTCAGAGGTGGGGAACCTGTAGCCTTGAGTCCATATGTGGCACCTTCTAGATCCTTGGGTGCAGCCTTTTGACTGAGTCCAAGTTTCACAGAACAAATTCTTTTATTAAAGGGATTTGTTCTGTGAAATTTGGATTCAGTCAAAGGGCCTCACTTAGGGACCTAGAGGGCCACATGTGGCCTTGAGGTTGCAGGTTCCTCACCCCTGGTCTAGGTGGAGCACAAAGCCTCCCTGAGTCCTAAAGACCCATCAATCTATATAATCCTTGGGATTATAAGGAGCTGAACCTCCCTTCTCTGTAGGATAAAAATCAGATTTTAGATTTATAGGTGGAAGGGACAATAGACTTTATCTAATCCAACTCCATTTTATAGATGAAGAAACTAAGGCCAGCCTAGAGAGATTAAATGATTGCCCATAGGTACATGAGTGGTAAGTGGCAGAGCTGAGATTCAAAACTAAGTCCTCTGTCTGACTCTAAATTCAACACTCTTTCCACTGTGCCTGAGACAACAATGGCATATACATTCCTGGAACTTACAACCAATCTATATAATTGAGCCTGAAGAGCTATCTACATTGGATTAATTTATCTTAACCTAGAAAGGAACTTGTAGGGAAGTAAGGACTAAATGCTTTCTGCTCTGAGGGTTGGCTTTACATGTAAGAAAAAAGGAGGCTGAGTAGTATTATTTAAGGGATTTGGGCCCTCCTGCCTCAAAATCTCTCACTCCTCAGTTCCTGGAGTTCTGTCAGTTAAAGATTTGTATGACTCAATATTCAAATGTACCCAGAATTCTCTCCTGCAAGAAGAAAAATATCACCTTGATTCAAGTACAATCATTTTGCTAGTTCATATTTTTATATTTGCTAGTTTAGCAAGACACGATCCATCAATAAGTTTTAACTGCCCTATTGTGTGACAGACAATCACTAGGCATGGAGGATGAAAGTATAAAGAAAAAGAAGACAATTCCTCCAGGCAAGGAGTGTATATTCTACTGGGAGAGACAACAAATACATATGAAATACATATGTAGCATAAACATACAGTTAACAAATAAAGATTTATATATACATAATTACATATATTATATTTAACTTTTCTCTCTCTGTGTGTGTATGTATGCATGCATGTGTATACACAGTTATAAACCTCCTGAACAAAACAGGGTCCAGATCCCCTTCTTCACCGACTCTTTCCTCTATCACCACCAGCCCTATTCCCTTACTTCCCAAGAACAACAAGCCCCAGAACCAAAGCAGCAAAGGGGAGCTTCAGCTACAGGAAACAACAACTTCCTGGAACCTGGCATTCCCCCAACCTGCAGCCTATTATAGGCAAGAAAGATTAGGGAAAGGATGAGCTCTATGGCCAATGCACTTCACTGCAGTAATGGGGCTTTGAAAGGCATACTTGCTTCTCCCTTTGGGACTCCAAATGGAGTCTATTTGGAATTTTCTAAGACAATTTAGATTTTAAAGGTAATTAAAACAATCAGTTTGCAAGCAATTGCCTGAATTATGTATATATAGTCTTTCCCTAGGAAGCCATATTTAAAATTAGGCTTTAGTTAAAAGTCAAGAAGTTGCTTTTTAAGTAACAAAGTTTGGCTTAAAACCCTAGACCTCCTTTGGAATCTCATTTTGTATGAAAATGTCTTTAAATACTCTGCCTAGCAGGCTGCTGATGCTTAATCAATATTTCTTTAGTACCAACACCAATATTCAGTACATTATAATCCCTTTTAATAATACTTTTCATTATCACCTTAGGTGTGTGTGGCAAAGGAATGGATGGTGGAAGAAAAGGTCATGCTCATTTTAAAAGAAATTTCTCTTCCCTCTCTCAATTTTCCTTTTTTACTTATTCTCTCTCCCCTTTTCTTTTTTCTTCCCTCTAGAATCCTCTCTGCCCATCTTCCCTGTCTTTCCACTCCCCTTTCCCCTTTCCTTTCCTCCTTCTTTCTTCTACTCTTCTTTACTTGGGGGAGGGGAGGAAAGCAAAATCTACTCACATAAATGTACAAAGTTCACTATATCCAATCTATAGGCTTTTTTTCTTCTTACTGAGGGTAACTAGTATCTCTGAATTCCTGAGGAACACAGAAGGCAGAGCAGATAAGTGCTGGGGGGTGGGGAGACAGATGTAAGACAGAGGACTGTAGCATTGAAAAGGACTTTAGAGATGATTTAATATAAAAAGTAAAAAAAAAATAGACAGACAGGGAAGCTAAGGAGGTCCTTATAAAGCTGGGATTTTGGAAGGACTGAGAAATATTTTGATACAAAGATCAAACTAAAAATCTCCAAAATGTTTCTTACTTTAAGCTTCTATTAAGTTTCTACTGTATGCAGAGATAATATGAGGTAAGGCTGGAATTCATCAACTAGTATTTAGGCATTTAGGTAACTATTTATTTAGACAGCAGGTGGAATATAAAGGGAGCTCATCCATCTCAACTATGACACCCACGGGTTGTTACCCTGGGCAAATCTTCTAAGGAAAGTTTCTAAGTCTATAAATTGTAGACAGGGTGCCAACCTGCACTGGAAGTGATAGTTTCCTCATATGGGAGTTATCTACAACAAAGAAATCACAGATCTAGTCCCTATCCCATGTGCCATGGACTGGAGATATAAAGACAAAGTCCAAATGGTTCCTTGCTTAGAAAAGTGTTGGTTCTATCAGGGGAGAGAGAGAACATGGGCATAGAAAAACATATATAGAATAAATACTAGGTAAATTATTAGTAGGGTACTGGTAGTCAGAGGGATCAGGAAAGGCTTCATGTAGCAGGTAGTATGTGAACTGAATTTTGCAAAAGCACATGCACATGAATTATGACCTGTGAGAAACAGAAAGGTGGGCTTGGCTACACTGTAAGATATAGCATTGCTAGATTGAGGTGGCCTTGAATGCCTGACTAAGTAGCTTGAAGTTTCTTCAATAAATACAAACAATATTGTTTCTGAACACCATAAAATATTGTGGAATTCCTTATGCCTAAGCAAGTAGATTAGAAACTATATGAGGAATACATTTTGGATTAATAGGATAATGTTATGCAGTGAGGTAAACATACTTGGAAAACCATTGAGAATAACATAAAATTATTTTATTTCTGAAACAGGAAAAATCATACGACTTTTTCCTTCCTTCTTTCTATCTTCTTTTTGTCTTTTTTCCTTCTTCCTTTCCAGAATTCAATGCCTTCTTGGCAGTCCTTATTCATTGTCCAGCTGTCTGCTTTAATGGCCCTCTTGTTTACAATGGCCTCAGTGATGGTGAAGGGAAGTGATAATAGATCATGAAGCAAGAATTACAGAGAGTGTGCTCTAAAATATATTTTAAGGGAGGAAGGAGAGCATAAATAAGACCAACAAAGTTGTGTTAGATCAAAACAAAAACCTTGATTTGTTAGCATCCTCTCTCTCTTCTAAAAAAAAGGCCTTTTCCATCAGCAATGACGTTCACCAAATGGAAGAAGGCTTCAAATTAACATTGTAAAAATAGTAATTCCACTTTCTTCTCAGCTGTTAAAAGATTACTTGTTCAACTATCCTTCGCAACAGGGAAATGATGAGTTAACCTCTTGTTACCTTCTACCATCTTGGAATGAGAGCATAACCTCTTTCTTCACCCCTACTCCACACTAAGACAGTAAATCTCATAAAAGTGGACAGTAAGCATGGTTGGATCTCAACAATTTAAAATCAGCTCATTCTCACAATGACCCTTTTCAACCTGACATAAAGCTTGGAATATAGGAGGTGCAGTATGGCCTCCAATCTTGAGGGACTACTGAGAAGTAATCAAGAGAGATTTTAACAAAAGGAAGTTAATTACACAAAAATCATAAAATCATAGTCTAGAGGTCAAAGGTACCTCAAAAGGTCATCCATCTAATTCAAACATCTCATCTCACAAATAAGAAAATTGAGATCAAGGCAGTAAGGTAACTTCCCTAAGGTCACAAAGCTATAAATTAAGCATTAGATAATATAAATATAAACATTAGAGGAAGATTTGATTCCAGCTTCTTAGACCCGAAAGTTCAATGTAACATGTTGCCTCCTGACCTGACAAGTCTGAAAATATAGTGGAAAAGGCTTAGGTGTTCATGCTCTCTCTCTGTCTCTGTCTCTGTCTCTGTCTGTCTGTCTGTCTGTCTGTCTGTCTCTCTCTCTCTTTCTCTCTCTCTCTCTCTCTTTCCTCTATATCTCCCCTCCCTCCTTTCCTCCTTTTCTCCTCTCCTGCTCTCCTGACTCTTTTCTCTCCTCCTCTCCTCTCCTGCCTTTTCTCTACTCTCCTCTAGTTCTCTTATTTCTCTTCTTTCATTTTCCTTTCTTCTCTCTTCTCCTGTATCTCTCTCCTCTTTGTTTCAACTTGAGAAACTTGCATGATTTCCTGTCAAGGTACATCCAATGGGGCTGGTCCCAGAAGAAACCGCTTAATTCCATCCTGTTTGTGGGAATGCTGTTATGCCTTGCATATTTAAAGTTACTTTTAAAAAACTAAAGCCCCAATGCTTAGAAATTGTTTTTAAAGGATTTACACATTTTGCTGAACTAGAACTTTTCCTCAAAATCCACCCACTTGTCATCATTAAAATCTCTCTCCCTTTTTCAAGCAAAATTGTTTATTCATTAAGGTTTAGTGATCCAAGGAAGCGATTGTTATCTTCTTAAAGATCCCAAGAGATGTTATCTGAGAAGGGGCATGGTTAGTTGCCCACTGAGATTCCTTCCTGAAACATCACTGTTAAACACCTTTGGCTGCTATTCTATCCCCCAGGACCAATCAGATGCACATACAATAGGAAAAAAAGAGTGAAAGAAGCCCATTCTTTTGCTCTAGACTTTTCATGAAAGTAAAGTTGGTTCTTTATTTTTTGAAATGATGACTTTCTCCAATATTTCTTCAGCAATTGGATTCAGTTTGAGGTCTAGTTGAGAGAGCAGAGACATATACTACAATCAGACATGAATATAGAGTTACCTGATGGAGAAAGCAGTTTCAAAGAGCATGACCCTTGGCAGCTGAGAATAAAGCCAGTAATGGACTCAAAACAACTAGCCCTATATTTCAAGAAATTGGCTGAAAAAAGGACTTCAAGAAGACAGAAAGCCTTTCTATGTCATGCACTTCTAAAGTTGTGCCTTGTCTTGGCACATGTGTTCCTTTTAAGTGTGATTTATTACCATCATAATCTAAGATTATCCTCACTCTCTCCATAGACATTATATTTATCTATCAAAGAATACACTTCAGGTTTGCTTGGTTTGGGGGGAGGGAAAGTTTTATAGCTGTCTTATTATTCTATCTTAATAAATAAATGCTTTTGCTAAGAGATAATTGTGACTACTAGCTTATTGTTGAGGAGAAGCACCCCACTGGAGGCTTGTGAGCAATAGTGTTTAGAATGCAGAGTCTTAGATTACCCCTAGCACCCAATAGTGGTAGTTGTCTTCTGAGGTGGTAGCACAAAGGGGCTGCAGCATTAGGACAGACAACTCTCTAGCACTTGTTTGCATACCATCTGCTTTGTGGTGAACTTTTTAATTCTAACCTGTCATTCAAGGAATAACACAATGCTCCCTCTGCTGTAAAGATTTACCTGGTCTCCCATCACCCCTATTAATGGAAAATGATCCTTCCTTTCTCAAACTTCATTTAGCATTCTGTTTATGCCTTTGTTGTACATTTAACTTTTTTGTATTTTGATTATGTTTTATATTTTGTTTATTTGCTTATGTCTCATGTCCCCATAGCAGAGTGTAAGCTCCATGAGGACATAGACTCTGTCTTAGTTGTTTTTGTATCTCTTCTAGCTCCTGGCACCACATACATGAATACATGAAGGATCTATGATTTTACTGGTGTGGGGAAGTCTGATGTGAGAACACCCTACACCAACTGCAGACCTATCTATAAATCAAGGAATATGTTTGGGATAATTGCCCAAGACACAAAGAGGTTATGTAACTTGACCAGTGCCACACAGCTAGTAAATTAAGAGGGAGAATTTCAACCCAGGTCTTCTCGATTCCAAGCCAAGAACTCTCCACAATTCAATGCTGACTCTTACTCTGCCCATAAGAAGTACTTAATAAATGGTTTGTGAATTTGAAATTAAATGCAGACATATATGTGGGCTTTCTATCCTCAAAAGTCAGGGACAGAAATCATAGAATTAATTTCAAAGTCAAATATGATAGGCAAAAAAAAAAATTACTGCTCCAAACGTTAGTATTTGACATTTGATACAACATAGATAGGACCTAAGTTGAAGTTTACCTGGGTAGCCAGACAATGTTAGAAAGTGCTAAAAAGACCTGACAGATCACTTAGAACAAACCCATCAATTTGCAAATGAACATATTGAAACCTAACAAATGAAGTTATTTGCTCAAGGTAATATAATCAATGAATTAATCGTATGTTGATTTCAGAAGGATTGACCACCTCAAACATCATCTCCTCTCAAACCTCAGTGGAAAAAGCTCAAGATCCAGAGTCTAAAAGCCCAACTAATTGCAGTGCCTTCCAGGCCCCACCCCCCATCCTACTCAACCACCTATAGTCATAATTAAGGGGAGCAATCCTTGTGAAAAAGGAGCCCAGAATCCCCATCATCAACAAACACCAATCAACCAACATTGATGGACAGGTAAGCTCTGTGAATAACAAGGCAAACAACCAACACTGCTACCAACCTGGACCCTAAAGATATCATCCAAGGACATAACCATGTGGGAGATGTGACTTGTCAACTACCCCCTCCAGGTGCTGGAAAACAACTTCTCAGTTGCCACAGCTACAAAAGATCCAGAAAGGAAAGCTCTCCTCACCAAAGTCCTTGGCATTGTAAAATGATCCAAAATATCAGAAATAGCTAAGGTTTTTATCAGTAGAAATGACATTAAAGAAGATGCATCACTGTCTGCTTTGCCATTATATCCTAAGGAGTACTGCGTCTTTTCATCAACTTGAACTTGAAGTCCCCAACAGACATTGTCTCCCCCATTAGAATGTGATCTCCTTGAAAATAGGGGCTGTCTTGCTTTCCTATTTGCATCTCCAGTGATAAGCACAGTGCTTTGCACGTAGGAAGCACTTAACAAATGTGGCTTTTATTCATTCAGCTGGATTTTACAGAAAGTCTTTTTCAAGGCTTTTTTGCTCATTATATGCTTTTAAAAAGTTCTTTTTATTTTTTAAAATGAATTTTACTGAACTATGGTTTCTGTGGGCCCACCAGTCCAACCTGAATGACATTCATTAGTACTCTGTATGGGTCACTGTAGGGTTCTTTAAAAATGTTCTTTAATTCTAAGTTTATATTAGCTCTGAAGGACTCTTCCCACCTACTAAACACCAACTCTACCAATTAGAAAAAAGATTAGAATCAGTACAAACTACTGAGCTCTCATTGGAAGCTAGGCAGGTAGGTGGCAGAGGAGACATAGATCTGAAAACAAGAAGACCTGAATTCAAATTCAACTTCAGGTACTTGTGACCCTCAACAAGTCACTTAACCTCTGCCTAACTCTGTTTCCTTAACTATATAATGGGAATCACAATACCACCCAACTCCTGTTTGTTGTGAGGAACAAGTGAAATAAAATTTGTAAAGTTCCTAGCACATAGTAGGTACTGAAATAAATATTTAGCACTTAGTGCTATGTAAGTGTTAGGTATAACTCCTGTTATTGTTGTTCCTTTCTCCATTAACAAAACTTCTCAACTGATTAGAAGAGTGGATTGAGGGAACACAAGGAGTAGAGGCTTAGGTGGAGGTTGCAGACCTGAGTGGCTAAGAAGGATGTGGTTTTCCAGACACTTATTAGTTGTGCATTCAACCTTTGCCTGACTTGTTTTCTCAAGAGTAAAATGGGGATAATAATAATAATATCTGTCTTCCTGGGTTGTTGTGAAGATTGGATAAGATTACACATGCAAAGTACTTTGCAAACCTTAAAGCACTATATTATTATGCAATAATAAAGTTGCCCATTATTATTGAAAGAGATGTCTGGATAATCTATAGTTTTAGATTGTTTGTACCACCATGCCCTTCCTATAATTAAGAGATAATAAAATGTCATTGTCAAATAAGACAAACTAACTATAATCTAGATAAATGTAAGACAAAATAACAGGTAACAGGATTGTCTTAAAAACATTCTGCACAATCTGAATAAAGCAATGGGACATGAAAACCTAAAACTAATTTCTAAGTGTACTTGTAGCAGAAAGAAGTCTGTACACCTATGGTCTAGTCTTAGCTATGCCTTAAATAAAATATCTGCTCTTGAACAAATCAGTTCTTTACCTCTCTGGCCCTCAGTTTTCTGATCTGCAAAAGTATTGAGGGAAATTAAACTATCTCTAAGGGTGCTTGCCGCTCTAAATCTGAGATCCAATCAAAGCATGGAGGGAACGGTTTCTCATGGAATAAGGGTACTGGATCTTTAGTATGAAATTCAAGCAAATGAGATTCAAGCATTCTTTTGAAAGATAAAAATAGATTCACTTATTAATCACCACCAATATCCTATAACCAAGGTATAGTATCTTAGTGAGAGAAAAAAATAATTAGTATTCTCATTTACAATGGAGACAGGATAATTCCCAGATTCACTAATTGCTCTTCCCTGTTGCAGATGCTAGCTGGCAATCAGTCTTTTGCCAAAAGATAGAGAGACTATTCAAAAGTAATCAGCTGTCATTTCAAAGATTTATCCAAAAAAATAATGTGTTACTCTCAGCAAGTAGTAAACTTTGCTGCATATTTCAGGAGGAGCAAAAGAAGAGAAGTCAATGTGGATTTTTAGATAAGAAATTCAATAAATAATATAGCTCTCATGTGGAAGCTGGAGCTCTGCCTTAGAATTGCCTTGGCCCTGCACTTGAATGAGGGAATTCGAAACTTTTCCTCTCTATAAACTTTGCTGCCCTTAACACAGGTTGCAAAAATACTTTTTTTTTTTTTTTGCCAGTGCAGGTGTGTTAACCTTCTTATCTGCCCTTATAGAATGAAGGGAGAATCCAGAGCTTCAAATATCACAAATATGATCTTCTGTTCATTACTGACCTTTTGAGTTAAACATCTAATGGATTTCAGACTACATGAACCCAGAACTGAATGAATTCCAGGAAAATAACAAACTCAAGATCTGGAGCTAAATATTGACCCCATCTCAATCTTAAGTCAACTAACCTTTTCTTATCCCATTGATTTCAAGTTCACAGGCACCAAGTACATTGCTCTAGAGTGGTCTTATAATAATTCCTTGGATTTATGTAATGTTTGTCCTCCAAATTGAAGTACATTCCCATGCTACATCTATGCCTACATCACAGACCTATGATTGGATTAGTGTAGGACCTTCCACCATGGGAAATTACATTTCAGGTCTATGATTTAGAAAGATAATCTCAAAGAGCAGCCTTAGGCTAAGAGAGATTAAGTGACCTATGCATGGTCAGGTGTCTGAGTGTCCAAGATACAATTTGAACCTAGGTCTCCCTCTCTCTGAGCTACTTTGTTCTTTCAAAGAGGTAGGGCAAAAAAACATTTTCTCTATTTTACAAACAGGGCATTTGAGGCACAGGTTAGGAAACTAGCAGCCCCACAATCACACAAAAGATAAACAAATGCATACTCATTGCACTTTTCAAAATCATTTCCGTGATTTTTTTTAGCCATGTGTTATCCAAATCTCAATGTGTATCTACATGCTTCAATGTAATTTCATTTATGTTTCATTTTTTAATCTGAAGATATATAAGAAGGTCTAAACAAATAAGCTTTGTTCTTGTTCCAAGTTCCCAAATTAGCAGGAGAATGTATTTTTACATATTCCATTTGTAAATTTTATTTAAATTTAGTGCCATTTCAAGTTTCATAAGCAAAAGAAAATCACCATTGTGACACCTTGTGATAGAAATAGTCCATTAAGTGAAGTCCTATTCTGATCTCTGCAACTGCCTCCCAGGAAGGCTGTCATTGCAAATTCTATAAGTAGATGCACAAATGAAAGCAGCAGGATTCAGACAGAGAAACATTTTAATTCCAAAACTATTCAACTCATTGCTTCTACAGCATCCATCCACCTCTCTCAACCTTGAGCCCTTGGCCAAAAACTTAGGTCACTCTTTGAGACTCAAAATTAAAAAAAAAAAAAACAAGGCTTAACCTGACTCATAGAAACCCTAGCTTCTTTCAAAGCTTATCTCAAGGTCCCTAGCTGCATAATAATTATAAAATTTGAATAGAACTTATGAGGGCAGCTAGGGCTAGCTTTAGGGCACAGCAGATATTCCAGCCCTGGGTCTGGAATCAGGAAGACCTGAGTTCAAATCCAGTCTCAGACACTTTCTAGCTATATGTCCTTGGGCAAGTCACTTCACTCTGTTTGCCTCAGTTTTCTCATCTGTAAAATGAGCTGGGGGAAGAAATGGCAAACCACTCCTGTATCTTTGCCAATAAAATCCCAAATGAGGACATGAGTCGGACACAACTGAAATGACTCGACAACGACAAATATACAAACCCATTTTATCTTCAAGAAAATCCAGGGAGGTCAGTCCCATTATTATCCCCATTTAACAGAAGAGGAAACTGAGGTGGAAAGCCATTAAGTGACTTGCCACAGCTAGCAAGTGCCTAAGGCAGAATTTAAATTTGGAACTTACTGACTTCAAATCGATTGTCTTATTTATCCTGTCAAGGTGCTTCTCCATATGAGGCCTTCTTATCATCCCAGTGCCTCTCCCTTTCCCAAATTACCTTATTACCTTGCATTAACTTTGTGTGCTGCTATGTATGTATGTATATGTAAAGTATACTCATAATCTACTTAGATGTGGTTTCCTGTGACAAAATATCAACTTCTCAATGTCGAGGACTGGATCATTTTTGTGTTGTATCCCCAGAACCTAGCCTAGGACCTGGAATATAGGAAGTCCTTAAAAAATGCATGTTAACTGTTCGACTATACATGTAAAGCCACATCATCCAGTGTTTCAAAATAAGAACTAAATGGAATCCCTTTTCAGAAATGAACATGGAAAATTCCAATCCCTCTTTATTTACTAATCCTAAAGCTTAAAGTAGGCAATCAGAGGGGGTTGAATCAAGGGGAATGATGCTTCTGGTTTTTTGGAAGCTTTATGTAACAACTACACATATGTGTATAACCCTCTAAGGTTTGTGAAGTGTTACCCTCACCACTACCCTCTCACAAATGTAGTAGCAGTTGTATTAGAAGCAATAGCAGGAGAAGGAGGAAAATGAGGAAAAAGAAGAGGAAGAGGAAGAGGAGGAGGAGGAGAGGAGGACAAGGAATTCTGCCACGCTAATCGTAAGTATTTGAAAATTACTTTAGAGTACTCCTTCCTACCATTCCCTATTCCTTTCACCTGCCTCTTCCTCTTTCTTCCTTTTCTGTTCCTATTCCTCTCCTCCTACCCTCCTAAACCAAGAATGAACTGGAACAGTCGAAGTGAACAGGTCAAGAAAAAAGAATTTAGTCAGAACTGCTAGTAAGGATGTGAAAGCATCTTGTGAAGGAAAGAATCTTGTTTTTCTCATCATAAGACTGAGATCAAGCCAAGGTAAGTCACTACACAACAAAGCAGGGGTATCTGGATCAGACAACTCTGAATATGCAAAGGTTTATTGAAAGCTCACCTGCTGGGAAGTGTCTCTGGCAAGATCTGAACTCAAAACTTCCTGACTCTAGGGACAACACCCTATCTCTATACACCATGCTATCTTAATAAGAAAAAGGAGGAAAATGAAGGGAATAAACATTATACAGTGCCCAAGATGTGCCAGGTACTTTGCTTGATGCTTTTGCAAATATTATCTCATTTGATCCTTACAACAACCCGGCGAGGTAGGTGCTATTATTATCCTCCTTTTACAGTTGAAGAAACTGAGGCAAACAGAAGTTAAATGACTTGCCCAAGGATGACACAGGTAATAAATGTCTGAGGTCACACTTGAAATTGTCTTCCTGACTCCAGGCACAGTACCACCAGCTGCCTCAAAAAAAAAAAAAAAGACAAGAAAAAGAAAAAGAAAAAAAAAAGAAAGAAAAAAGCATTCCAATCAATCACTTGCCTGAAAGTTCTCAGACTTGCCTGAATATATTAGGGATGAAAGAAGAAACATTTTATCTGTCACTTTCATCCATGCTTAAGGATAGACTATAGCAAATACCAACGAATGGATCCTACTGTCATTTGGACAGATTTCCTGCAGCTATGTAACCTTAAAAGACCCTGGACTTGACTCCCAAAGACCTGAGCTTGAGCCCTGATCCTAAAACTTACTAGTTTGCAAGGGCAATACCATATACTTCTCTGAGCCTCAGCTTCCTCCCCTATAAAATGGGGATAGTAATATTTGAGGTATTTCCTCACAGGGCTCTTTAAAGGAAAGAGATTTACAAACCATAATGCACAATACACACATGTTCTTGCCAGAATTTAACAGAGCAATAATCCTGAGGTATTTTCCCTAGACAGTGAGGCTAAACCAAGGAATATTGGTCAACCCTAATGGGATTGACAAACTTGCCTTGAGTGGCCTATTCAAATACATTTAGGCCAGGAAAGGTGCATGCATGATACTTTCAAACTGTACTAATATACAGAGTGTTCTGAGCCTCCATATATTTCAGGAGACTCCTGTATCCAATAGGCTAAATACCGTGTCTACTTTATAACAGAACAAAAATCAAACATCAAACTACTTATGGTTATTAAAGAAACTTAATTTGCTCCAGAGATCATCCTATACACGTGTGTGTGTGTGTGTACACACACACACACACACACACACACATATATATATATATACTTACATACATATACGCACAGAAGTAGATTGGAAAGTATTGTTAATAATTGACCTCTTTAAATTGAGAGAGGGCAGTTAGGTAGATAGAGTGCAGGACCTGGAGTTGGGAAAACTCATCTTCCTGAGTTCAAATCTGGCCTCAGACACTTGCTAGCTATCTGACCCTGGGCACGTCACTTAACCCTTTTTGCCTCAGTTTCCTCATCTATCAAATGAGCTAGAGGAGGAAATGACAAGCTACTCTAATATCTTTGCCAAGAAAACCCCAAATGGGGTCAGAAAGAGTCAGACACAACTGAAAAACAACTGAACAACAAAAAATTGGAAAAAGTTGAAATAATATTTGGCTTTTACTATGCTGTGGGAGAAATACCTCAATCCAGCCTACTTATGTAATCTGACACTCAGGCTTACATGAAAGCCACCAGTTACCTGTTTTCTACCGTTGCTGTCATACATCCTCAAAAGGTGTTTAAAAAACTAGACATGACAAGAGAATAAAAACTCTGGGGGATTTCAGTCCCCAGTGACTGCCTGCAGATCTCTGAGACAAACAGGAGGCTATGAAGCAAATTTTCTGACAGCCTTCCAAACTGTCACCTCTGAGTTGGACAGGAAAATACACCCAAATATCTATATCTATATCTATACACATATATATATACATATACATATACATATACACACATTATATATATTGCCTATGCCTTACCCATAGTTGAGGACTAATATATTCTTTATTTGATAGTGATATGAGTTTCAGGACACAAGTTTAGATCTTATTAGAAATATTTTCTGTGATATGTTATATGTTTATTCAATAGCTCATGTGAAAGGAGTTTATGTAGATGAAAAACAGAATGCTAACATCTTCTTCCTCATTATTAACCAGTATTGTCAAAGGTGGATTCTCACCCATATGTCAGACTTGAAATATTTTTTTTTTTTTGCTGCAGAGAATAATGATGGAATTTAAATAGCTAATTCATTTTACAGAGAAACTATTTAAATTTTTTTTAAAAATAATGAGTATTTTTGAAGAATGGAATGAGGTGATTATGACAGAATCAAAAGAGCTTGAGTGCCAAGATGAGAATTTAGGGTAGGTGGAAGAGTTGCAAATGGGATTTAGTTGTAAAAAAGTCGTCATTTGTCCTTTGTTCTTGAAGAGGACCATGACATCAGGGAGGTGATGCCATACCTTGCAAGTCAATTGGATTTAAATGAGGGAGGGCTGTGCAAGGTCATCAGTCTCACTTTCTCCTCCAGAGCCATCTGGGTCCAGTGGCCGGATATCAATCAGGACAACTGGAGATGGCCCAGAGAAGTAGAACAAAGGGTACAAGCATGTATTAAGAGCCTACTATGTGCTAGGTACTATACTAAGTGTTTTACAAATATTATCTCACTTATGCATTACATTTGGAGTCACACAACCTGGAGTCAAACCTGACCACTCTCAAGCACTACCTGCTTGGCCATGGACAAGGCACTTATCCTCTCTGGGCCTCAGTTTCCTCAAAGAAGAGGATTAGTCTACATGATCCTTAAAATGCCTTCCAGCTGTAGATTTATGATCTTATCATTTGATGACATGCTTGGATCTTTTCCCCTTAAGAGTTGGAAAGATATGTTTAAATTAAATTGTTAAACAAAAAATATAAATTTAGACATTGGCCCAAAGTGCTTCCCAGTATTTACAGAAGCAAGATAAGAAAAATTTAGTTTTCCTGGAATTTACAAATAGTCAAATGGATGAAGCAGCCTGGTATAGTAGAAAGAATATGGAATTGAGAATTAGAATAGCAAGACAGAGTTAAGATCCCAACTCCTCTACCTTGTTCTTTGATTTAATTGTGGACAAATCATTTAATCTCAGTGTGCCTCAATTTCCTCACCTGTAAAACGAGAAGTTTGGACATGAAAATCTCTAAGGTCATTTCAAGTGCCACATCTATGATCCTACTACTTAATGGGTAGTTTTGTTTCTGGTTTTCCAAATACAGGTGTAATTTACTTTATGCAGTAACTGTGTTCTTGAAAGTTAGGTGCAGATGAATTCTTAAGGATTTAAATCACACTTTAAATGGGAGGGTTCCTATTTACATGTAAATGGTGATCTTTTATAAAGCAAACAGTTCCAATCTCCCATCTCCAACTGCCTTTCAGACATCCCTAAGTGGATGTCCAGCAGACATTATCTTACCCAGTAACTTCCCTGCTTCCCCAAAACAAACAAACAAACAAACAAAAACCTCTGCTTTCCTAATCTCCCTATTATTGTCAAGGGCAGCACCATCTTCCCAGTCTCTCAGGTTCACAAGGTGTCATCCTCCATTCCTCATTATCTCTCACTCTCCATATGCAATCTGTTGCCAATGCCCTGTTGATTTCACCTCCCCAACATCTCTGAAATAGATCTCTTTCTGTCCTGACAGTACCACCACTCTTCTGTAGGCTCTCATCACCTCATGCCTGGACAACTGCAATAGCTTGTTGATGGGTCTGCCTGCCTCAAGTCTCTCCCCACTCCAATCCATCCTCCAGTCAGTCATCAAAGTGATTTTCCTAAAGTGGAGGTCTGATCATATCACCCCCTTATTCAAAAAAACTCCAGTTGCTCCAGGATCATATATGAAATCCTCAGTTTGAGTTCAAAACCATTTTTAATTTAGCCCCTACTATCCCTCCAGTCTTTTTATACCTTACTTCCCCAAGGTACTCTTCAATCCAGTAACACTGTTCTTCTTGTTGTTTCACACCCAACACACTCAATCTTTCAGCTCCAAGAACTTTCTCTGACTGTCCACCATGCCTGGAATGCTCTCTTTCATCATCTCTGCTTCCTAAATTCCCTAGCTTCCTTCCTTCCTTTTACAGGAAGCTTTTCCCAACCCCTCTTCATACTAGTGCCTTCTCTTTCTTAATTGTTTCCTGTATATAGCTTGTTTGTACAGATTTGCTTACTTGTTGTTTCCTCCATTTGATTATGAGCTCTTTGAGAACAGGAACTGTCTTTCGCTTTTTTTTTTTTATATCCCCAGCTCTTAACACAATGCCTGGTACATAATAGGCTCTTAATAAATATTTATTTACTGAAATACTGAATACGTAATCACCCCTAGAATGTTGTTTTATAAGATCAAATTTTCACACATTGATTTTCTTAAAGTAGGTCTCACCTACACATACCTATATTTCCTAAATTTTCAATTGGCTGAGAGATAAACCAGAAGAGGACTTGTTGTGATGACTAGGACCCTAATGGCTGGTGGATTCTGCCTTAAATCATCTTTTGCTTCCTGATTAATCAGGTAAGAAGAAAACTAATACATTTACTCTTACTATTACCATATCATTTCTCCTTGTTTTCATTTTTGGACTCCCCAAAACTAAGGCATAATAGTAAACACCTGCAATAGTGAGAGTTTGGATTATGTTTATACACATGCACTTTTATTTTTAATGATCAAATACAGTCAAATTAGTTTTCATCTTGAAAACAACTGATTGTGTTCTAATGTAGTTCACCTAGATTTTAACTGTTGCTGTCTGACCTTCGTTTTCGAAGATGACCAGTGACATCACTGGTGATATCTTGATTCGTGCATGAATTGGGTTAAGTGAAGCAGAGCTGCACAAAGTCATCACCCTCACTCTCTCTTCCAGGGTCATTGAATTCAAGTGGAAAAACAAAAGTCAAGATGACCGTCAATGACCTGGGACACAGTGGATGACCTTAGCACCTTTGATGTCTGATCAAGCTCTAAGCACTCCACAATACCTGTTTCAGCCTCCTTCTTGGCTGTTGGAACAAATTGTTCTTATCTACCCATTCCACCAAGGGGAATTTTTCACAAGCTTGGGGTAGATATCCCATCAACTTACTGACAGGTTTGAGGCCTGTCAATTACCCCCAACCTGGTTTAGCCTATCTGCCCAGATGGTTCACCTAGGTATGGCCACTGCACATGCTTCTTGGAACCACAGGTGAGAGTTGATTGCCAGGTAAACACCAAAGGTGGATAAGCAGCTCTGGTTTGGCAAGGCCTCACACCAGAGGTACTAGTCCTCCTTGAACTTCTGATAAAGTATCTCATAATATTCTCATAAAGAAAATTCAGAAATACAGATTAAACACTAGTACAACCAGACAGAAATCTGGTTGAGTGGTCAGACTGAAAGAGAATTTGTTAATGGTCCAATGTCTATAAGACAAGAGGTCTCCAGGGAAGAATTCTAGTACTGCACTTGACCCTGTACTGGGACACCTCATTCCTTGGAGCTGGAACCAATGAGAGCTTCAGAGATAAAGTGGAGTGAACTGAAAGTCTAATTTTTGCCCCCTATAAAGGAGAACTCTGGGAGACGTTTAGTATTTCATCCTCTAGCTCTCCAATCAGAGGTGAGAGGAGACTGAAGGAGGTGGGTAGGAGTTTGAGTATCCAGGGCTGAGTTAGCAGCATGTTGATGAGAGTAGGAATGATCAGCTTACCATAGGAGGCGTATGTTGTTCCTTGGAGTTGAACCTAGGCAGAGCAGCAGATAGAGAATGGAGTGAGTTCAGGGAAAAGAAAGAGAGATGGGGGACAGAAGACAGTATTGTTGGAGAAAGTGGAACTTAAACTGATCTTTGAAAGGACAGGTAGCATGGAGAAGAGAGAAGATATTAGTCAGGAAGGTGAATACATGGGAAACAGCATGAACAAAGGCCTAGAGCTGGGCATGGCATAGTAGATCAAATAAGTAGATTAACTTGACTAGAAAAATGGATCCACATTGGAAAGTAGGGAAGAGAAAGGAAGAATGGAGAAATATTAATTAAAGGGTGAGAGCAACAGGAGGATATGTTCACATGGAGAGTAACTGGAACCAGAAGAAATACGCAAATGCCAAGGGTCAGCCATGTAATAGGCAGCAGGGCACACAGAGATAGTGAAGTCAGAGTTTGCAACCAAGTGAACAGCATGATAACCTCGAATATTTTAAATTAGAAGAGACCAGAAATCAGTAAAAGACCATCACGAAGGTAAGACAAAGAGGCAAGTATGAAAGCAATTCATTTTGGTAGGAAACCACATTAGGTAATAGGAAGGACATTAAGTAATAGCCAAAAGGACCAGAGGACAAACCAGAGTCCATAATATTTGATCAATGAAGCCTTTTCTTTCCCTCTGATTCTCAACTTTTCTGTTCTCTGTAGGCAAACAGCTGAAGTCATCTGGTTGAGATGGAAAGTGTAGGGACGATGGATTAAAGGAAATTTATGGTTACTGATCCCGCAAAAAGTAGATTAAAGAAGACTTTGCGTGTCAGAAAGAGAAACTGAAATTTGATGTAAACAGTAGGGGAAAAGGAAACTATCATACATTAAGAATGTACTATGTGCCAGGCACTGTGCTAGGGGAGCCAGTGTAATTTTTTGAATGGAATATGACATTATGGCAATGGTATGTTAGTCTGACAGAAGTTAGAAGGGGAAGATGTTGGAGTCAAGACTATTGATGGAATATAGGAGGTATGGGGGGAAGAGAAGGTAAAGGGAATATGCCTTTATAAAGCATCTGCTATGTATTAGGTGGCAGCTGAATGCCTCCATGGATAAAGCACTAGGCCTAGAATCAGGAAGGCCTGAGTTCAAATCTAGCCTCAGACACTCATTAGCTATGTGAACCTGGGCAAATCACTTAAGCTCTGTTTGCCTTGATCTACTGGTGGAGGAAATCCATCTTTGCCAAGAATACCCCAAATGGGGACACAAAGTGTCAGATACAATTGAAACAACTAAGCAATAACAATATAACATGTTCCAAGCACTAAGTGCTTTAGAAATCTTTCATCTGATCCTCACAACAATCCTGTGAGTGAGGTGATATTATTTTGCCCATTTTACATTTGAGGAGACTGAGGCAGAGAGAAGTTAAGTAATTTGTCCAGGGTCACACAGCTAATAAGTACCTGAGGCTAGATTTGAACTCAGGCCTTCCTCACTTCAGACCCAGTACTCTATCCACTGTACCAACTACCCAAACCCCTCTCCATCCCCACTGTCAGAAACTGATGAGAGCATAGGCTAGACCAGTGCAAAGAAAAAGGAAGATCAGGGCAAACCTGAAAAACATCTCAAAAGAAATGACAAGCCTTATTGACATATTGAACATGTTGGGGTTAAAGAGGAGAGTGTAAAAAAAAAAAAAAAAGATGCTGTGGATACTAGCCAAAGAAATCAGAAGGCATATCAGCACTACTGACAAAAGTGGAGAAGTTGGGTAAAGGTAGGTTATTTTTTGTTTTGCTGCATTGTGTTTTGTTTTTTGGAAGAGCTTGGGACATTTTGAGATTGAAATGGCCACTGGATGTTCAGTGTTATAATCAATGTTAATTAATTGTGTTATAATCAATGGTCCTGACACTGGAGGGCAAGAGAGAGGTCAGGGCTGGACATAAACAATGGGTGTTAACTTCCTGATAAGAAACTCAGCATTCCCCTTCCTTAAAAGGATTGCCTAAAACTCCTGATCAAAGACAAACAAGCCCAGTATGTCTCGAATTTATCTTTCTCTTTCTTTAACTCTTCTCAGTAAGGAAAGAAAAGGGCTTTTCTCATTCCTACTAAAAAACCGACCTCTGAAGAAGAATGGACATCCTGAATACAGTTTCCATTTTCTACTGAAAAGTTTTGACTTCATGAAAGGAAAAGGACTTTTTTAAAAATGGAGGAGAGAGCTACTCCATTTAATTCAAATTAGTATCTGATGCCACTCTTACTCCATTGACCCCATTAATTGGGTTTTCTTTAATATTTAGTAAGAGCAAAGAAAGCATGTGGAATAAATTTTAAGCCCTTTAGCAGTTTCCTCTCTCAGAGCCCATTAGCATACCTGTTGATTATTTCAACCAAACCAATCATCCACTGAATAGAGCTTCATATATCATTTTATAGAATGGTAGATTTGTTACTAAATACAGTGGAACCCTAACATAGTACGTTTTGAAGGGAAAGATCTGAGAGCCATATCACAGATTGACTCACAGAGGCCTTTGCAGTATATAGCTTGAGGGTTTTTTTGTGAGTACTTTTTTTGTTTTTGTTCTTGGTTGGGCTTTTTTTTTTTTTTTGAACTGGCCCTGATTTTACTAGTGTAAGGCACTTCCAGTGAAGAAACTCTTTCTACCAACGAAGACTGTCACCAACTTTGCAATTTATAGTATTAGAAAGTTGCCTGGGGCACTGAGAGGTTAAATCACTTGCTCAGGGCCACCCAGATAGTTTATGAGAAAGAGAAGCCTTAAACCCAGGTCTTCCTGCCTCCAAGACCAGCTCACCATCCACTGTGCCATGTTACAGAATGTGATGTGTTATGCCTGGTGCTCAAACAATAGGGGTGATTTGATTTGTGGTATCTCCACATCAGTGTATCGTTAAATCTCATACTAAGATGAGGTTCTACTGCCCCCTATTTCTTCTATATACCTGGGCTGATACTCTCTGTTTAAGCCGAATGCTTAAACAATTCTTCTTTAGTAAGAGAAGTTTCACCAAGTTTCTACATATACTGGACATTCAGTTTCAACAACTTTTGTGCATTTGCCATTTTGTTTCTTTTTTGTCCTAGTGCATCTCTCCCTCTGGTGGCCAACTTTTCACACCTTAGCTCTTTCCAGAGGAGCAGAGCAAACTGTATCTCCAAAGCTGAAACTCCATTTTCTCAAGAACCAAATCACATCAGAAGGGCACTGACATTTCCTCCAAAACATCTCCACCATCTCTCAAGGAATAGAATCTCTAGCATCTGTCAACAACAGGTGCCACATTCTGATTTTAATCATCCTTGTCATGTGACAATTTGTAGAAATGACAAATTGAATGCATTCCTCTACCCGACCAAGAAATTACTCTATGCTTGGCATTCTGAAAGACGAATGCTTTACTCACAGCTATTTTTATGAAGGCTGCATTAGCCCACTAAACAATTAGCTTAATTTGCAAAAATATTGCAAGTCTAGAAAATTCTATTAGGTCTCCTTTTTTTAAGACTGTCTATGATGGATAAATCCCATGCATCAACTCTACATTTTATCCCCTTGATAGTTCTTCATTAAGTTTAAATGTCTCCCCTTTGTTATAACAGATGCAATCCTGCACTAGATTCTAGCAATTAAAAATGTAGTTAGACAAAACTGACATTTCTTTTTACAGCAAATCTAAACTCCATCCAAATTAGAGTTGAATATGCCAGGTACCTTCTTTACTAGTTAGATAAATCACTTTCTTACAACAATTCTTACTTTCATCACCACTATTGTTATTTAAATTTGACTGAGCATGAGAAACTCCCCAGGAACCATTTAAAACACACTTTTAGACATGGCTTCTGTCCAAGGGGCTTATTATTTAAATAGATGGTTCACACCAACATGGAGGAAAGGTAGGAATCCAAACTCGGATTTGTCAGAGTGTCTGGGTTTGAATTCTGCCTCTGCCACTGACAAAACCTTGAACAGATCCTTTAACTTCTAATGAATCAGGTTGAATGACCTGACTTCTAAGATCTCTTCCAGCTCTAAATCCATGATTTATATAACTCTATTTAGTGTAAGACTATAGGAAGATATTGGGTAAAAGTCTATCCTTCTAAATTAAATTTTTACCAACCAATCAACATTTATTTAAAAATCTACTATGTTCTAAACGTTGTAGGAGGTGCTGACTATCATAATGGCATACAATAATGAATCATACCCCTGCCCTTGCCCTTTCATTTGTCAACAATGGATTCGAGAAACCCCAGGGATTAACACAGTTCTTTTGCAACTTTAAATTACAAGTTTTTAATTTGCAAATGATAGATACGAGAATTTTGATTTTTTCCATTACATTTTTAGGACACCTCAGAACAAGAATCAGAAATTCAATTTATTAAATCACTTAGCAACAACTGGGGAATATTTCAACAAATTGCAAAACTAGATTGGACAAGTTAGATGGTAATGTATTGAAACCTAGTGAACTTTCATGCATTAATAATGATTTTTAATGGGCTTCCCACACAATACACTTCTTGAATTCTAGAAAGTACTTTTAAATATCTTATCCTATCCTTCCAAACTACCTGTACATAAACATTCTCATTCTCTCTCTCTCTCTCTCTCTCTCTCTCTCTCTCTCTCACCATCAAAGAAAAAAAATTACCATGCCCTGTCTTGAAGACAAGGGAACTACTGCTATGTGTTTATTGAGAGAGCTCTGAAGCCTACTGAAGGTAAAAGAATTAGTCGAATAGATGATAATTATGCAGCTTCTTGACAGAAAGGGTTATTAAGGGTTAGAAAGAAAAAAATCTGAAGAATCTTCTTTGGAGTTTTCCAAAACCAAGCCAGATTCTTGTCTCTACAGCTGGTTAAGATGTTATATATAGGGAATAATATGACTTAAGGACTATATGACATCTTATGGGCTTTTCTAGCTGTGTACTCCCACACAATAAAATGCACTACTCTGGGACTGAGCCAGGATAGGGTCATAGCTAGAAGCTGTATATAGGACCATGCTAGAAAGGCAGCAAAGTGGAAAGAGGCCCAGACTTCAAGTAAGAAAAGCCTTAGGGATTTTACTCCTGGTGAAGGAGACACGAGAGATCTTCAGAAAGCACCATCAAGGCATATCCTCTATATTATTTATGCTCTCTGGCTTAACAAGAGTCATTTAAGGCAACATACTCAGTGGGGGATCCGTTGTTTTTTTCCTGAATAATTGAGAGGTACTAACATTCCTGCACTACCTCCCATTACCTTACGCCTCATCTGTTCTTCTCAAGTCATTTACACAGGCTAAGCTGCATTGTTCTATGTTTTCATACTTTATAAACACAGTATGGGAATAGAATTCCATCATGACAATAAGGTTGGGAGTGAAAGATGCCAGTTGTTTAATAGGTTTTTCCTATTACAGTGAGTGATATAAAGACACCATTCTGTGTATTTGGGTGACATGCTTTAATACTCAGTAGAATTCAATTTGTGACATATTGAGGCACTTAATAACAAAGTTTAGCTGGTTTTCTTTCCTCAGAAAGCAAATACATTTGATTTTTTTCTGTCTCAAGATATTAAGAGCCTACTGTTCTCTACATTGTCACCCATATCCATAAACCTGCCAACTTGCAAATAGATGGTCCTTTCTTCAAATGGACAAATAGGGCATGACAAAGTTTGAAAAACATTTAAAACTATTCATTCTCAATATTCTGAGAAATATTCAACTGCTTTTTACCTTTAGTGAAACTGATCTGAGCTAAGTTTTCAAAGCCTAGATGTTTAAAAAAAAATACTTCCAGGGACAGCGAGGTGGTGCAGTGGATAGAGCACTGGCCCTGGAGTCAGGAGGACCTCAGTTCAAATCCAGCCTCAGACACTTACTAACTGTGTGATCCTGGGCAAGTCAGTCATTTAATCTCAATTGCCTCAAAAAAAAAACAAAAACCCAAACACTTCCAAATGAGTTTCCTATGTTTATAGTGCTTGGTTCAAGTCAGAGGTATCCCACCATTTTCAGTCGAATGGCCCTAAAAGGCTCTTCACTTGGGCAGAGTACATATAGCTATTCATAGGTAAGCATGCCAATTTATAAATTAATTGTCCCAAATATGGTCCATAATATGCACGGTACGCCAGAGTAAAAACCTATTATGGGCACCTCCCTCTATTTGATTGTCCCACAAGCCAAGAACAATTCATGAGCAGTCTAACGGATTACAACAGATGGTTTATCCATGCTACTGACATGCTAATTGCAATGCTCATGAGCTGTTGATGTAGGAAGTAAGAGAAATGAAGGCATAATTAGCAGTCCCTCTTATCTACACAGTGCCTATGTGAAGACTCTTCTCAGGATACAGTTTGGTTCTCAGATGATAGATGGATTGTTACCTATAATGTTCCTTTTCTACCTTGATTAAAATATGGGTAATGATGATTTAAATAAATATATATATACACATACATGTGTGTATAGGCATGTGTGTATGTGCTTATCTATATACATATACATATATGTGCATATATATGTATATATACATGTGTGTGTGTATATGTATGTGTGTATATATGTATGTGTGTATATGCATAGAGAGCATTTATCCCTAAGAACAGTTCTACATTAATCTTTTTTCAAATTTTATTAACTTGACAAACACAAACATTTCCACATACAAAGAACAGAAAAAGAGGATTGTTCATAAAATTGTGAGTCTTTGTTATATACAGCTTGGTTTTTTTGAATTTTTTTTTTCAGTCATTTCATTCAGGTCCAACTCTTCATGACCCCATTTGGAATTTTCTTGGCAAAGGTACTGGAGTGGTTTGCCATTTCCTTCTCCAGCTTATTTTATAGATGAGGAAACAGGTGAATAGGCTTAAGTGACTTGCCCAGAGTCATGTAGCTAGTAAGTGTCTGAGTTCAGATTTGAACTCAGGAAGATAAGTCTTCCTGACTCTAAGCCTGGAGCTTCATCCACTGTACCACCTCACTGCCCATTTAAACATATACTGAAGTTTAACATAGTAGTACCAACACTGACCTGCTTATGAACTTCCCTCTGTGTATCCAAAATGTTTCACTGACATTTCTTTTTTTTTGTTCTTGTTGTTTTTGCATCACTATCACTAGCCTTTACTCCCCTACACACAATTCTTCACCTCCAAAAGTAAAAGCTTTCCTTTGTGACAAATAAGCATAATCAAACAAAACAAATTCACGGACACACACATACACACATACACAAGTCTGAAAATATATGCTTCATTCTGCATGACAGTCTATCACCTGTCTGCAAAGAGAAGGGAAGCATGTTTCATTATTAGGCTTCTGGAGTCATGGTTGGGTATTACATTAATGAGGGTTCTTAAGTCTTTCAAAGCTTAGTTTTATAACATTATAGTCATATAAATTGTCCTCCAAAAACTATTCATTTCAATCTACAATTAATACAAGTCTTCCCAGGTTTTTCCAAATCCATTCCTTTTGTCCTCTCTGGTTATATAATAATATTACATTATACTTATCATTTGTTCAGCCATTCCTTAACAGATGGGCACCTACTTTCTTGATAGTTCTTTGCTACAACAAGAAAAGGTTACTACATTTCTCTTATCATTAGTTATTTGAAGGGTTTTTTTTTTTCTCTGTAGCCATTGAAAGTTTGCATTTGCTCATTTAAAAACTGTTTATTTGTTTCCTCTGACCATTTATCTGTTTGGGGAAATGGTTCTTGTTCTTATATATTTGTTTTCAGTTCCTTGCATATCACTGTGTCAGACCTTTATCAGACAAATTTGTTGCAAAAATCTTCTTTTAGCTGATTGTTTCCTTCCTAACTACTTAATTTTGTTTGTCCAAAATCTTTTAATTTTATGCAAGCAAAATTGTCCATTTTGTCTTTTATGATTATTACTGATCATTATAATCACTATTAATCTTGAGATTATTTTTAGAAATGATAATTTGTAGAAATGGTACGAAGCAGTAAGGAATTGGTTTTCCTGCTTCCTATAACTCCCCAGAAGGCAAAGAGCAAAGGTTATTTACATTTAAGTATATAAGAACATTCAAAAAGGTTCCAAGAGTAGAAGCCCTCCTTTCACTTAAAATCATTTAACTCTTTCTAATTTAACTCTTTCTAACTCTTCTAACTCTTCAAGGTTTTCAGCTGCATATTTCCTATGCATTTCAAAATCTAGGTTATTATGCCATCCCACAAAAAAAATAATGTCACTAGCAAACAAGCTCTCTCCTGAATTTAACTTCTTATACTTTTCCTAAGGAGTAGAAGAAAAAATGTGCTTTAATGTTCTCTTCATCATGCATGGAGAAAAAAAAAACTTAAAAGCTCTGTGCCTCCTTCACTTCAAAAACTGAATCTCAAAAGATTTTTTTAAAACGTCCTAGTTTCAAACTCAACTTTCAAAGGTTTTTAATGGTTAATTTGATGTCCTGGGGTATTCAGCAGTATTCCTTAATGAGCTAAAAACTGGTCCTTTTTTACAGCCTTTCTCAGTTTTCAGATAATGATTTAAAATTTCATAATACTATCCTCTTCTTTTGTGCATTGATGTCATTACACTGGGTTAGGTGTAAATCAAGGACAAAGGTGAATGGATTCTAATTTAAGATCATTCAGAGTTATGTTCTCAGCATCACCCACAACAACCTTCCTTTATCAGTCGCTGACTGGGTCTTCATTAGGTGCACCAGATCAAAAGCTGGAAAGACGAAACACTGCCTAGCAACTTACACGGTTTCTAATTCAATCCCGAGCACTTATTTGTGGGAGGAGGTTGATCCAAAATGATGTAAAGCCCTATATTAATCAGAAAAAAATGTTGCCTCTAAAGACTCCCAATGTAAATCAACTCACATAAATTCAATCTAATGAGAATACAGCTAAAGAGATGAAATTTATCATTGGATTTTTCCATCCCCTTTCCAGTATGGGTAAGTTCTCCTGTAACCTGGTCACTGAGCAAACCTTCACGGAGGCTAGATGAATAAGTAATTTCCAAAGACTGGTAATATTCTTTTGAATGGAGCAGGACAAAGACAGAAACTTGGCAACTGAAAAAATATTAAAAACTACAATGCAAATTTGCAGAGGAGATGGCCTAATAGGGTCTATGATAGTGTAACCTTGCGTGAAGGGAAAAATACATATGCTAAAAGTACCAAATGACCAGTGGAGATAATGACAAAGAAAACCATTCTTACTAAGATTAGTTTAAATGCTAGGGAAATTCAGCCAGATAAATTGTGAAATTCACAAGATTTTGAAAGTTGGTATTTTACAGTGCATGGTGGCTCACACCTATAATTCCTACTACTGGGAAAGCTAAGGCAATCAGATTGCCTGAGCTCAGAAGTTCTTAGTAGCAATAAGATTAGCCAATCATGTGTCCTAGCAAAGTCCAGCAGCAACATGCCAAGCCCCTGGGAGCAGGAGAGGAGAGCAGTAACCAGCTAAGGTTGGTAACCAAAAAGTCAAAGGTTCTTTGCCGATCAGTACTACTGGGGAGCAGGGAAAGAGAGAAAAAGGAGGGGGATAAAAGAGGGAGAGACAGAGGGAGGAAGAGAGAGAAAAAAATATCTTTGAATTGGTAGCTACTGGCAGCAGCTTCCATGAGCTTTTACTTATATGAGCCAGATGACCAATAGAACCCCTTTGCCCCACCCCTTTTCTCTAACTCTGCATTTTGCATTCCTTCGTAAGTCCCAGAGTTAGTGAAACCAAATCTGATAAAATGAAGAAAGCTTCTTATTAAATATAATGAAAGAGGAGGCATTACTTCTTTGGCGGGTGGTACAGAACAAAGTGGGAGAATATTCGGTGCCTCAAGGTAGTCCCTTCTGAACCCAAAGGAATTTTAAAGGAAGGAGAACTGCCCAGCCTAACCAGGACATGACCCACCTGATCAGATCTGAAAAGAAAAACAGTGCATTAGAAAATTCTCTTGAGTACAATCAAAATCTTCCCTTCAGACATTTTTAGTACTTAGCCTCATATATACTCTTAACTAGATGGAAAACACTGCCACATTCTGAGCCTCTAACTCTCAAAGAATTTGAAGCTTCTCTTAACTATTTTTTGTCCTTGAAAAACAATATGCTGCAGGTAAGATCGTAATATTAAAATCTAGGAAACTGAAAAGGATATGGTTTTATTCAGGTCTTTTTTTAAGCATCAGAAAGGTTTTTTTCATTGTAATATTGGGGCTCTAATATTTCATGTACAATGACTATGATGTGATGATAATATTAATAAGGCTTGAAAGTAGAAATTATTGCTATTGATAAGATCAGATGGCAATAAAATGATATAGTGAATTAATCGGACATTCTAAATATGATTGGACTTATACTTACAAGAGAAACCAGCAATAACATAGCAGTCTGATTAATCATCATTCAGAGTACAGAGGCTATTGTCTCAGAAGAGAATATGACATTTGGGACTTTGACGTAAAATTCAGCTTTTCAAGGCAAGGCTTTGTGCCATTTATGAAAATTTAATTCCATGTGGCCCCTTTATTTAAAAAAAATCCCAAATTTTTCATTATACGTCGGATCTCAGTAGCAAATGGTAAAATGCAGAGAATGAACAAAGACTAATAGAAGATTTGTATGCTATATGTTAAGACTCAACAAATGTGGTGGAACACATGAAAACACATGTACCTAGCATCTTGTAAAGCTTAAAGCACTATATAAAGGTGAACTGTGGCAGATAGGTAGACAGCACTGGGCCTGGAGTTAAGAAGACTCAAGTTAAAACTCAACCTCAGACACTTTCTAGTTAGCTATGTATGACCCTGGACAAATCATTTCATCTCTCTCTGCCTCAATTTCCTCATCTGTAAAATGTGGCAAATAATACATCCTGGGGTTGTCCTAAGGATAAATGAAACAATATTTATAGAGTGCTTTGCAAATCTTAAGGTGTTATACAAATGACGGCTATTATTATTAACTCTTCTTATTATTGCTATTACTATTGTCCTTTGAGTTAGGAATGGCTAAACCTATTTAAGGCAGCTAATTCACGTGATGGATAGAGTGTGGGGCACAGTCAGGAAGAGTCATCTTCCTGAATTCAAATCTAGCTTCAAATACTATGTAATCCTGAGCAAGTCACTTTACCCTGTTTGCCTTAGTTTCTTCATCTGTAAAACGAGCTGGAGAAGGAAATGGCAAACCACTCCAGTATCTCTGCCAAGAAAACCCCAAATGGGGTCACAAAGAGTCAGACATGACTGAAAAACAACTGAACAATGAAATTCTATTTCCCTTGGATCCAAAAACCTTGAAATTATTAGGGTGATAAGTTGGAGAGGAGGGACAAGGGATGCTGATTGACAAATCTCCAAGTGGAAAAGCAAGGAGGTGGAATACTTTTCTGTGCTTGTATTTACAACATTGAGACAAGACGTGATTGAGAAAGGGAACGATTGGGGAACCCCCACCTAGCACACACAGGTAACCAACAAGCACAAAATTGTAACAAATATTGATAAAAAACTTTACTTTGAAATAAGATTTGAGTCATTTAACATCATATTTGCCTCACAAACACTCAGCAAAGTAATTCATTTCTGTACCTTTCTCCTGATTCTTGCAGAAGGGCAATCTACACTGGCAATAGCAATACTTTGAAAAGTGGATAAAAGCCCATCTTACTATTATTAAATTGGTTATAAGAAATACAAATTTAGTAGAAATTCAGGAACACATTTACTTAAGAAGATTTAACATAAACATTAACATACACATATACATACATAGATATACACATAAATGCAAGCTAACATACATAGTAATTCCAATTATTACTATATTATTAGCAATACTATTCCCGCAATTATTTATTATGTCTACAATGAACAAAACACTGTGTCAGCCTCTGGGGAAATGCAAAGATAATCATGACACATTTCTTATTATATAAAGCCAAATATACAATATGTAATAACTATAATGAATAAGTTGTTTTTTTTTTTTTTGCTTTTTTGGTGAGGCAATTGAAATTAAGTGACTTGCCCAGGAACTCACAGCTAGTAAGTGTTATATGTCTGGGGCAGGATTTGAACTCAGGTCCTCCTGATTCCAGGGCCAGTGCTCTATCCACTGTGCCACCTAGCTGCCCCACTAATGAGTTTTTAAAAGAAAACTGTAAGGCACTATGAGGAGGATCAGCTGACAATAGGACATTTGGTATAATATCTAGTATTTATATATTATTTTAAGGTTTTCAATGTGCTTTACAGATATTACTGCATTTAATCCTTATAAAAACCTTGTGATAGGAGGTAGATTTTATTATTATAGGTTGACAGACCGAGGTTTAAATGACTTGTCCAGTGTGTCTGAGGCCCAAATTGAACTCATATATTATTGACTTCAAGCCCAATGCTCTATCCACTGAGCACCAGTTGCCTCAGGAGCCCCTGTTGGCCAATGGAACTGCTCCTCCAGCATGTGCCAGCTCCCCTACAGAATACTGGAACAACTAGTTCATGCTCTATGAAAGCCTATAGCCAGGATTCTTTTCCTTTGATTGGTATAGAAAAGACTGGAGTTGGCTGTCATGGGGGACTTTACAAAGATGATATAACATCATAATAGAGGGTTGGGACCAGATAGTTCACAGGAGTGGGGAATCTGAGACCTCAAGGGCACATGTGGCTTTCAATGTCCTCAAATGCAGCCCTCTGACTGAATTCAAACTTCACAGAACAAATCCCCTTAATAAAAAGATTTGTTCTGTAAAATTTGGACTCGGTCAAAAGGTCTCACCCAAAGACCTAGAAGGCCATATGTGGTCTCGAGGCCACAGGTTCCCCACCCCTAGTCCAGAGTCTTTCATCAGCAGCAACCTAGTATTCACACAGGACTTTAGGGTTTACAAAGTGCTTCATATCAAGTACCATAGTTAATCCTTCCATTAACCCTGGGAATACAAATGTTTTTGTGGATGGGAAAATTAAGGCACAGGGAGGTCAATTGATTTGTCAAAGGTCACACAGTTAGTAAGTAGCAGAGCCAGGATTCAAATTCAAGTCTTGTGATTACAAATCATTTGCTTTTTTTCTATTATCTTAAATGCTTCCAGAAGAATTGAAACTCCTTTCCATGCATGGTAAGGAGCCATTATCAGATTTCGAACATGCAAAAGTTGGTGTTTCAGGAAGATTGATTGGGTGATGACATGTAGAAAAGACTGAAATAGGAAAAGATTGAAGGCAAAGAGACCAGTTAGGAAAATAATTCAAGCATTAGATAATTAAGATTGATTTAAATTGCAGTAGCTCAACAAAAAGTTAGTTTCTTTAATCTGCTATGTCACGCTTGACTCATATTGACCTTGTAATTTACTTGAATCCCCATCTTTCACACGGACTGTTGCCCATCAAATATTGAGCATATTCAATTTTTATGCAATGCTAACATTTTACAAAATCACAGAATCTCAGAGTTAGAGAGGACTACTATTTCAACCTACACTTTAGCAAGAATCTCAAATTCAGTAATGAGAAACAGGTCTGAAATAGAACCAAGGGTGCTAGGCAGCGAAGATGCTCTTAAAAGACTTCTGATGCAAAGAGAAAGAAAGTGGTATAGCATAATTCTGAAAGACTAGCCAAAGATTTGTCCTGTTAGAGCATTTAGAAAGGCAATGGTGTCCCATATTATCAAAATAATTAGGGTATTTTACCTTTTATGTCATCTGGGAACTGGTTATGAAAGTTGTATAAGTATTTGTGGTAATAAAAAGCATACTTACCTTCAATATACTAAAGCAGTTTGTTTTTAGACTCTGTACTTATGGGAGACATTTGGGTCACAATTTTTGCTACAAAATAAGAATTTATGCTATCTAACCATGAAACTAATAATTGCCAATAAAGTCAGCCAGAGAAATGATGATGATGTTGGGGGAGGGGAGGGAGATGAGGAAGATGGTCTAACATTACATATGGTCTTTTACAGCTTGAAAATTAGTCTGCTCACAAGTCTATGAGGTAGGTAGAACAAATATTATCACCGCATTCTTAAGAAGGAAATCAAGACCCAGAATAGGTAACTGATTATCATGTAATGATATAAATCTAGATTTAGACTCAGGGGAACTGTGTTCAGATCTTTACTTTTCAACTTGAGCAAGTCATCTTCCCTCTCTGAGCCTCAGTCTCCTTATCAGTAATTAGGGAATTATATACCATGATCTCTAAGGTCCCTTCTAGCTCTAAATCAAGGATCCTGTGTCTTGCCTAAGGTCACACAGTGGAAGATAATGGACTTATGTCCAGGTCTTCTGACTCCAGATAGTTCTTCTATATTATATTATGTCTCTGCAGTAGGATAATTTATTGGAGATGACTTTCCAAATCAACATATCCCGTTATTTCAATAATGGGCTGATATTTCAAAGTCACATTTGAAGTTTGAAAAGAACAAAACTTTGTTCTGATCCTGGCTATTTTCTTGAACAATATCTGAAACCTTCTGAATCTTTTCCTGTTATTCAGATTCTAGATATTACTTTAGCTCTGTCCTTTGGACCTTGATCCCTCCAAAGAGTTATAGAATCTCAAAATTGGAAGGAACCTCAGAGATAAGCTTCTCCAATTCATACATGAACAAAAATTGCTTTTGTCATAACCACAACAAATGGTCATCCATACTCAAAGACTTTCAGTGTTTGGAAACTCAGCCACATTGTTAGGGAATTTTATCCAATTTTGATCCAAACCTAGTTCTCCACGATTTTTACTCATCCCTCTTACTTCTGTCCTCAGGGGCTATAAAGAACAAGAAATTTTGTGCCCCTACTGAGTCTCCCTTTTTCCAGATCAATTATCACCAGTTCCTTCAATTGATTCATACATAGCATGGTCTCTACCATCTTAGTCTTCTTTCTTTGAACCTACTCCAACTTGTCACTGTCCTTTACAAAAATCAGTGGCCAGAAATGAACACAATACTTCAGATGGGACTTAACCAAGGCAAAAAACAAGACTATCTTCTCTGTCTTTCTGGACACTGCTTCTATTAGTGTTGCCTAAGACTGCATCATTTTCTTGGGCTGCCATGCCACCTTCTCAATTTATATTGGGCTTGCAGCCTATTCACATGACCAGGTTCTCTAGCTTTTCTTAGTTCTCTAGTTATATATCTCCAATGCTGGAACTATACAGGGTTTTTTTTAATTCAAGTGGAGAACTTTGCATTTATCCCTATTAAATTACATCATCTCAGATTAAGACTATCATTCCAGTCCATCAAAATCTTTGGAGTTCCCAACTGCCTTGGTCATGGGTAGATGCTTAATAAATATTGGTTGACTACTTTGTATTAAACAATTTTGTGTTTACTCATATTTATTCCAGACATACTTATATATGTCTTTGTTGTCTTCCCTATTAAAATACAAATACCTCAAGAGTAGAGAGTGTATCATGTATTTTATGTATACCCTCAGTGCCTGGCACTTAGCAGACACTTGAAAGCATTGACTCAAAACACTTTGAAAGCATTGATGAATGTATTTATTGAAGTGAAGTGAATTAAGCCAACATTAATAATAATAGTATTGAAAGCTGATATTTATATCCCGAGTTAAGGTTTACAAAGCACTTTATATACTAATGCTTTAATGCTAACAACAACCCTATGAAGTAAGTACTGTTATTCTCTCCATTTTACATATGAGAAAAGAGAGGCTGAGGTTAAATGACATGTCCATCATCACAGAGCTAGTAAGTATCTAAGGTAGAATTTATGTCTCCCTAACTTCAAGTCTAATCCTCTATTCATTATACCACAATGCCTTCCCAGCTTTGCGTCTGCCACAAATTTGGTTAAAACGCCACCTATGACTTAATACAAGTCATTGATAGAAATATTGATGATCATAAAAACAATAACATAGCAACAACACAAAACTAAAAGCTAGAGCTAGAAGGGACTTTTCAATTATCTGACTCAGCCCTCTCAATTTACAGATTAGGAAACTGAAACCCAGAGAAGTTAAGTGATTTGTCTAGGATAAAAAGATGGTATATAAAAGAACTGGAGGTTGAACCCCAATGCCTTCTGTGTCTTTTAAACTCATTTCAATTTCCTTCCATAATAGCTCATCCTTATCTTTAACTATATATGTATATGTACATATGTGTAATGTGTGCATAAATGTATACGTATATACACAAACATGATACTTTAAGTTTGACAAAATAGTTTCCTCACCAAAAAAACCACAAAGTAGGTAATTTAGTATTTAATCTACTCATTTCAAAGGTGAAATGAGAAAAAGGAGAGAACAAATGATTTGGTCAGAGTTAAAAAGCTACTTGGTATTTGAGCCAGGACTTAAACTTACATCTTTGAACTCCAGTCTCTTACCACTGTGACACACAGAGTGTCCTACTACCATAACCCTCCAGACTAGTGCCCATTCCTTAATCTTTGGCGGTAGTCACTCTAACTTGCCCATAAAGGTATCAGAGAAGATTTCTGACAATTGCTTTGATAAAATCTAGGTATACCATGTTTAAGGTAGCCTAGTAGAGATGTGATTAACCTGGCATGATTTGTTCAAGATTATACTGGTTTCTAGTGATCACTATTTCTTTTTCTAAGGACTCATAAATCATTTCTTTAATAATGTGTTCTAGAATTTTTAAAAGAAGTTAAGTCAAGCTGATCACCTTGTTATTTGAAAAACTGACTTTCTCATTCTGAAATTCAGAAGATTTGCCTCTGGTTTGCAGAAACATTCCCATTCTCCAGTTTCTCAAAAATCACTGGCAGCGTGCTTCCTGGAAATTGTATCTTTAAGTTCTTTCAGTAGCCTGACATCTAAGTACTCTCTTATTACTGACTTATTTTTCATGGGGTTCACAACTCTATTAAACATTTGTTTTTGGCAGCACACTGTAGTGTGGAGGTGTCAAGCATGAAACCATCGAGGGACAACTGCATGAAGTCCGTACAATTCCTGAGCACAGTCCAAACCAGATTAAAATGTAATTGGGAAATATTTAACAAATAAATAAAAATACAATAAAACATGGATAGCATTACATTTTAAAACTAAGTCAATATGCAGCCCACAGATATTCCCTAGGTATGGATTTTTTTTAAAATTTTTCTTTTCTTTTTAATATTTTTTTAAAAAATTAAGTTCTAACTGTCTCCCTCCCAACCATCTTTCCCCTATCCACTGAGAAGACAAGCACTATGATATCAATTGTATATGTGAAGTCATATAAAACATAACAGCCATGTTGGGGAAAGAACCAAAACAAGGGAAGAAAAAAAACATGAAAATGCATGCTTCAATCTGTATTCAGAGTTCATCAGTTCTCTCTATAAAGGGGGATAGCATTTTTCATGGAGTCCTGCAGAATTGTATCAGATCCTTGTCTTGATCTGTTCTCCTGGTTCTGCTTACTTCACTTTACATTAGTTTATATAAGTCTTCCAAGGTTTTTCTGAAACCATCCTACTCATCATTTCTTATAGTACAATAGTATTCCATCACAATCATATACTACAATTTATTGTCATGCCCTGCTTGTTAAGTATCCTTTCAGTTTCCAATTCTTTGCCACCACAAAAAGATCTACTACAATTTTTTAAAAATAGGTCCTTTTCCCTTTTCTTTGATTTCTTTGGGATATAGACCTAATAGCAGTATTGCTGGGCCAAAAGATATGCATCACTTTATAACCCTTTGGTCATGTTCCAAATTGTTCTCTAGAAAGTTTGTGACTAGTTCACAACTCTACCAACAGTGCATTAGTGTCCCAATTTTTCCACATCCATTCTAGCATTTGTCATTTTTATTTCCTGCCATGTTAGCTAATCTGATAGGTGTGACATGGTTCCTCAGAGTTGTTTTAATTTGCATCTTTCTAATAAATAGCGATTTAGAGCATTTTTTCATATGACTATTGATAATTTCGAAAACTTTTTCTGAAAATTGCCTGTTCATAGCCTTTTACCTTTATCAATTGTGGAATAGCTCTTATTCTTATAAATTTGGTTCAGTTGCTTATATATTTGAGAAATAAGGCCTTTAGCAGAGAAACTTACTATAGATTTTCCCAGTTTCCTGCTTTCCTTCTAATTTTGGCTGCATTTGGTTTTGTTAATGCAAAACCTTTTTAATTTCATGTAATCAAAATTATCTATTTTATTTTTCATGATCCTCTCCATCTCTCGTTTGTTCATAAACTCTTCCTTTATCCATAGACCTGACAGGTAAACTTTGTCATCTCCCTTAATTACTTACAATATCAATCTTTTTTGTTTGTTTTTGTTTGTTTGTTTGTTTGTTTGATTTTGGTGAGGCAGTTCGAGTTAAGTGACTTGCCTGGAGTCACACAGCTATTAAGTGCTATGTGCCTGAGGCCAGATTTGAACTCAGGTCTTCCTGACTCCAGGGCTACTGCAATATCACCCTTCTAGCTAAATCATTTACCCATTTCGGACTTATTTTGTTATACAGTGTGAGATGTTGGTCTCTGTCAAGTTTCTGCCAAAACCGTTTTCCAGTTTTCCCAGCAATTTTTAATTAACTGATGAGTTTGTGTCCCAAATGCTTGGATGTTTGAGTTTATCAAACATTAGATTAGCATGGTCATACTACTGTCTATTATGTACCTAATCTAGTCCGCTGATTCGTTGCTCTATTTCTTAGCCAGAATCAGACTATTTTGATGATTATCACTTTGTAATACAGTTTGAAATCTGGTACTGCTAGGCTGCCTTCTCTCACATTTTTCATTGATTTCCTTGATATTCTTAATTTTTGTTCTTCCAGATAATTTTTATTATTTTTTCTAGATCTATAAAATAATTCTTTGGTATTCTGATTGGTATGGCACTGAACAAGTAAAGTAATTTTGGTAGAATTGTCATTTTATTATATTGAGTTGGCCTACCAATAGCAATAAATACTTCTCCATTTGTTTATGTCTTCATTTCTGAGAAAAGTGTTTTATAGTTTTATTCATAAAGTCCCTGAGGCAGCCAGGTGGCACAGAGGTTAGAACCTAGGCCTGGAATTAGGAAGCCTCATCTTTCCAAATTCAAATCTGGCTTCACACACTTAGTAGCTGTGTTATCCTGGGCAAGTTACTTAACCCTGTTTGCATCAGTTTTCTCATCTGTAAAAATGAGCTAGAGAAGGAATTAGCAAACCATTCTAATATATTTGCCAATCAAACCCCAAATAGAGTCATGAAGAGTCAGACATGACTGAAAACAATTAAATGACAACAAATTACAAAGTCCCTGGGTTTGGCAGGTAGACTCCCAATTGTTTCATATTGTCTGCAGTTATTTTAAATGGAATTTCTCTCTCTTTCCCTGCTAGGTTTTGCTGGTAACATACAGAAATGTTGATGATTTGTGTTGGTTTATTTTATATTCCACAACTTTGCCAAAGTTATTAATTGTTTCAAGTAGTTTTTTTTTAGTTGATTCTCTATGGTTCTTTACATAGAACATCATATCATCAGCAAAGAGTGATAGTTCTGTCTCTTCATTGCATATTTTTATTCCTTCAACTTCTTTTTCTTGTCTTATTGCTATAACTAGCATTTCTAATACAATGTTAAACAATAGTGACGATAATGGACTCTTCAACCCTGATCTCATTGGGAAGGTTTCTAGTTTATCCCCTTATAGATAATGCTTGCTCTTGGTTTTAGATAGAGACTACTTACTATTTTAAGAAAGGTTCCATTTATTTTTGTTCTTTCTGGTCTTTTTAATAGGAATGATATTGTATCTGATCAAAAGCTTTTTCTGAATTTACTGAGATAATCATGCTTTTTGTTGGTTTTGTTATTGTTTGGTCAATTATGCACAGTTTTCCTAATATTAAACCAACCTTGCATTCCTGGTATAAATCTCACCTGGTCACAGTGTATGATCTTTGTAATATATTGCTGTAATCTCCTTGCTAGTATTTTTTTATTTTTAATTTTTAGGCAGTTGGGGTTAAGTGACTTGCCCAGTATCACATGGCTAGTAAGTATCAAGTGTTTGATCTGAGGCCGAATTTGAACTCAGGTACTCCTGACTCCAGGGCCAGTGCTCTATCCACTGCGCCATCTAGCTGCCCCCTCCTTGCTAGGATTTTGTTTAAAATTTTTGCATCAGTATTCATTAGGGTAATTGGCCTATAGTTTTCTTTCTCTGTTTTCGTTCTCCCTGGTACAGATTAATGGCCCCCATTTTTGTTGAGTTTGTCACCACTGCTGTAATGGCTAGAAAGCCAGTCTTGGAACCAAAGATCTGAGCTCATATTCCACTTCTAATATATACTATCTGAGTCATTTAACCAGTTAGTGTTCTGGACAATTCTCTAAGGTTCTATGTAGCAGAGAAGACACCATCCTCCATGTACAGAGGGAGTTTTCTCATATGGAAAAGTTCCTTATAGCAATGAAATAAAAGGCCCAGTCCCTGTCCCCATCCCTCACTTCTCATACAAAAGGTCTTTTTCTTTTATATGGTAAGAGAAGCAAAACATAAATAGTTCTGGACTCATTCCCTCCTCTGTTATCCTTGTTGTATCTATTTCTCAGCAGGGATTCTGTCTCTTGTTAGATCTTCTGATTACTCCTAACACAAATAAAGTTTCCTTTTTTTTTTTGTCTTCATATCTAGAGTTCTTAAGCTGCCAGGGTAAAGTGTAAGGCAGGTTATCAGGTCTATATCAGAGATGTAGAGCTAAGCTGTCTATAGAAGCTCTTATCACAAATCAGCCTAATGTTGTAGGTTTGAATCCTAGCCAATGGGGAAGTACTACATGTAGCTACAAATGGTATGTGTACATACATAACATACCCAGGGATAAGGGAAACATCAACATGCTCATGTTCTTCTACCTTCTCAGTCCTGGGACAAAAACACTGAGATTCACTCAAATCAGTAAAGTTGGAGGGATTTTAACTATGTATCCATGCCATTCCAGAGTCTGAGAGGTTTACCCGGATCTGAATTGTTCTCTGAAATCACACAAAATTGTCATATGGTACTACAATACTTATCAGCCTACCAAAAGTCATGCCCATTTGTTTGCTCCTTCTCAGATCCCCCACTGTATGCCACCCTTGTAAATCCTTAATAGTGACACAAAGCCCTCAGCTACATGCTGGGTGACATTGTCCTTCACCATAATGCTGAGTCAGTTTAAAGTTGCTAGCCTCTCTGTTGTCATTGGCAAAGATACTGAGAGTCTTCTGCATGCAATAGCAGCCCCAGCTCTGGCCTTTAGTATGCCACACATTCTTAGAGACCTATGCCACTCTTTTGCATTCCTTGTCAGTTATCTGTCCTTGGTTCCATCGTTGACTTGTGAGTTCATCAATAAATTCCCTGTGCAACCACAGCAGTCTCTTTAGACAGTTCCCTCTTTTTTTTTTCTTTCCCATCAGAATCATTTATATGTTCGAGTCATCAGCATTCTATTCTTGAGAGCATTCTTGCCTTCTTGAAATGATTTCAAGAATGGAATCATGGAATCCTAACTATTATAACTCAGTAATCTTAAATCTACTTCTCCAAAATCTATAGCATGCATCATGCTAGCTGAATTTTCCACTCCTAATCTGTCACTGAGCTCCAAAATGGAGTGGTAACTTTACTCCCAAGATTTCCATCATTTTTACTCTGGCAACCCAGTTCCCCCTCATTGGTCAGAAACAGGTCCAGAATAGCAATTCCTCTCACTGCTTCCTCCACCTGCTGAAGGATGAAATTCTGCAGGTCAACATCCCAGATTAGACATGCCCTGACAAGCATAGACCTAAGAAATCTCTAGAGGACCAGACACTACCATGAATCCTACAAGTCTTTGATAACATAACAACAGCTTTAACAAGATACCAAACAGCTAAAACAGTGAGGGAGCTAGCTAGACTGAATTATGCTACACAGATACTCCAACCCAAATTCTTAGAGAATTCATGAATGGGATGACCATTCCCATGCTGAGCCCTGAGAGGTTCCCAAACTTTCCGACCTCATCTCTACCTGTTCCACTAAAACTCAGCCTTCAAGACTGAGCTCAGTTGTTATCTCCTCTAAGAAACCTTCCTTGGCACCCAAAATGAAAAATGATCTTTCCTTTCTCAGAGATCACAGACAACTTTATTTGTACTTCATTAGGAATTTGTTATGTTCTACTTTGTATTATAGCTATTTGTGCATTGATACCTCCTCTCTTCCACTTCTCACTACCACCACCACCTCAAGACAGGAACCACCATCTTTAATTTTGTATCTCCTTCCAGTATTCTGCATGTATTAAACAACATGTAATCATTGACATGACTCAAAGAAGGAATAGTGTGCTCCCTCTCTGACTTTATAGTGACACAATGTGAATTTTTCCTGTGCCTGAGTACAAGTATGAGAATATTATCCTTCTAATATGTTCTCCATTAGAAAAATCAACCTAGACTTCTGTTCTACCACAATACCAATTATTAACATTGATTAATAAACATTAATAATTGTAATACTATAATTATAAATTATTAATAAACAATGTATATTACTTGATAAATAATCATTGATAATTAATAAACCTCTAAAGATTAAAAGAAACCTACTGCCAACCAAACAAGATTTTTTTGGTTAGGCAATGGGGTTAAGTGACTTGCCCAGGGTCACATAGCTGGTAAGTGTCAAGTGTCTTAGGCTGGATTTGAACTCAGGTCCTCCTGACTCCAGAGCTGGTGCTCTATCCACTATGCCACCTTGCTGCTCCAAAATAAGATTTTAAAAGTTGTGATTTTTAAGGCATGTGTTTCCAATCAAAAGTTATACATTTCTCCCAAATCAGAAGTTATACATTGTGCCAAATGCTCACATCAGTCCCCTGGAACAGGAATTAAGTGAACCAAGTTTACAAGGCTTCTCTTCTTCTAGTATTCTCCTCAACTCTTTCCACCCTCCATTACCCCTATCAACATACTTGGTATTATGGAAGTCCTGTGATTTAATTGGTGTAAATGCTACTTCCCTTGAAGCAGATCAAAATATCCTATACACCTTCCCATCACATGTGATTCTCAGCCATGTTTTCTACAAAAGATCTACCCAATCTCCTGAATATCTTCATCTTCAAAGGAATGAATTACAGTTCAGGCTGCTTACCTGTCATCTCTTGTTTTTCATACATAACTGGTTCACCTCCTTTCTAGCTATACATGTCCTAAATGATGTCTTTTATGCTACTTCTTGTACACAAGCCATTGGGAATACATTTCAGTCTCTAAAGGTCCCATCATTCATCTTTCCATTATCTTTTGGGCTAGTCTTTACAAGTCATGGTGATCCATGATTTACAGTGATATGGTGTCATTACGAGAATATTGGTTTTAAAGAGATAGGTGTTTGCATGAGCAAACAAAATTAAGAGCTTTGAAAGCAATTTCCCAAATGCATGTATCTAATTTTCTACCACTCAATTCTGGGCCTCATTTGATGCCCATCTGTAAAATGTGCCTAAGCTGCCTGGTAGAACTGCCTTTACCACATACCCATTTAGCTTCTTTGTCACAGTCCAGAAAATACACATTTTTCATCCTCTCCCTTTTTATTTTCTACTTTGAATGTTTAGAGGAGTTTATTTCTGCTACTGTGGATTTCACTGAGAATGCCTTGAAGTTCACTCAGATGATGTAATTGGAACACTCCTAATAAACCTCAATTTCCTTACATGCAAAATGGTGAAAATGATATCTAGATAAGAATGCATATAGATTTTGCTTCAGAGGATTGTTTTGAGAAACAAATGAAATAATACAAGAGGAGTGCTTTGCAAACCTTAAAATGTTCTAAAATATCTGTTATTATTATATGGAAAACTCACAACTAGCACTATTCTTCTCCACTCCCATCCCACCACTAGCCCAATCTGACAATATTTCTAAGCAGAAATACTGTAGTTTGGACTTTTGGGAAAGTGTCTTCCATATATCCATGGCAAACATTGCTGATGAGCATCTGTTTTCCTGTTTTGCAAATATCTTGATATCAATACCCAGAAAAAAGTTCTCTGTACTATTATTGCACCTATCACAAAATCTTTAAGAACAGCTATTCTAAGCAGCCTCAAGACTACCATTCATTCACTCTTGAATCAAATACTTTCTCAAAAACAATTTTTAAAAAATATTGCAGAATCTTGTATTTACTATACTTCTCAAAAAGTTAGATGCCCAGTTGTATAGACTGCTATAAAGGAAGATGCGCAAGAGCATCTCTAAATGTTACTATAACACCTGTGAATGCATAGTTTTCTTTACTGAATAATGATATATGTTGCAATTATTTTTGGAATTAGCATTAATTTGTCAAAGCTTTATGTGTAAATCACTAGGCAATGAAATTTTAAGGGATAACTTTTAGGTAAGTAAATAGGTTATCTAAAGACCAAAAAAATAAAATAAAATGAAATGAGAACATGCCATTGTTGCACTTTTTATCAACCATCTGATCTTAACTTTCAGAAATAACAAAAAAAACTCATCTCTCCATCTCCCCAAAAAAATTAAAAAGCAAGAACATGAGGTAACAAAATCCTCCCGTTGAGGTCTTCAATGATTTACTCAGTATAAAAGCTAAGGACTATTTCTCTTTTTGTTGTCATTGATATTGTTGAGTACAGTCTCAGAATTTTTTTCTTATCTCAATCTCAGAGAGACTTTCCTTCTTTGTTTTTCCCCCTTCTCATATTCTAAAACTTTTTTTTTCATTATTTTCATGTTCTCCTCAATTTGTCCATTCTCATCCTCACCTTCTGGACCCAGTTCATTATTCAAAAACCACTCCCTGACTCATACTCCCCAACCTCCATACTCACACAGGTGCAATATCTATGGCACTTCTCACCTGGGTGTCCTGTTACCATCACAGTGAAGTTCAGCATAATGAAATTAGAGATCATTATCTTCACTATCATGGAGCAGTAGAAAGTGAGATGAATTTGGAATCAGGGGACTTGAGTTCAAAGCTCTATCATGCCATTTACTAGCTGCATAATCTTGAGCTAATTGCTTATCCTCTTTGGTCCTTATTTTTCTTATCTGTAACTTAAGTTAGACTAGATGAATTCTAAGATCCTTCCAGTTCTAAATATGTGACCTATGATCCATGAAGCTATCACTCTCCAATCATTTTTTCTTATTCCATCTTCCTGTACAATCTCAAAACTAATTATAGTGTTGGACTAGATGTACCAAATAAGCTGGGTAGATTCCCATGGTGATGGACTATACATACATACATGCATCTGTATATATGTATACAGATATACATATATACTTATATATACATATATCTGTATACAGATATACATATATACATATGTGTGTGTCTATATATATACATATATATATATATATATATATATACATATGACTTTAAGTGAGACAGAGGTCACTGGACTTCGATGATTCTGGAGGAGACAGTGAGGCTGACAACTTTGTGCAGCTCTGCCCACATATAATACACACACGCAGACATATACATATATTACACGTGAGGTAAGGAAGAGTAAAGAGTCAGGTATGATACCAAGTTATGAACGGAAGGACAGTGGTACCTTCAACAGAAATAGGAAATTTTGGAGGGGTGGATTTAGAGGAAAGGATAATGAGTTCCGTTTCGGATATATTGAGTTTAATATATCTCTGGGAGATGCATTTCAGAATCTCAGTAAGTGATTGGTGATGCCATGACAGAAATTCAAGGGAGAGAGCAGAGATAGGGGATAATAGATAGATAGATAGATAGATAGATAGATAGATAGATAGATAGATAGATAGATAGATAGATAAATAGATAGATCTGGAAATCACCTGCATAAAGATGATAGTTAAACTCATGGGAGCTGATAGGGTTACAAAGAGAGACTGTAGAAGAAGAGGACCTAGCACAGAAACTTGGAGTGTATCTATAATTATAAGGTATACTATGGTATGGATGATGAGCCAACAAACAGAAACTTATAAGGTAGAAAGGGCAAGAAGTATAATCCCTTTCTTAAAAATGTGGAAGAGAAAAAAAATGTGAAAGAGAGGTAAATTAATTAAAAGCAACATGGCTAGCAATTCACAGAGCTGATACTGACAAGGGTCTTCTGACCTCTTGTCTAGTGCTCTTTCCACTATAACTGTCAACTTTACCTGATGTACTCATTGCCAAGAATGATTTTGATGATTATAAAACTGCCATTCTACAAAGCTATACAGGAAAACAACCAGCATGATATGATTTCATGGGAATCAGAAAGTCTTCCCCCACTCTCACCCTCAATAAGAATCACCACCTGCTTGCTGTTGCTGAACACACTAACTCAATTGATAAACATTTATTGATGATCCGAAGTCAGAGGCCCTTGGTTAAAATCTTGTCTATGAGGCTAATTACCTGCACAAGTGCTTTACCTTCCCTGCGCTGTAGTTATCTCATGTGTAAATTATGGGCTTGGAATAGAGAGAATTAGACTAAATTAACTCTGAAGTCCCTTCTAGCTCTAGATCTCTGATCCTATGAATGATTATTCTGTATAAGAGGTGGTGTTGAGTTTATTTCTTTAGCTTTGCTTACTATAAATGTAAATTTCTCAGGGAAGACCATATTTAGGATATTATCAGTCATTTAGTGTAAATGAGTTTTGAATTCTTCCTTAAAAACAGAATTTCATAGGAAATATGGTGACACTGGTGCCTACATGGAAAGGGGAGCAAAACCAAAGAGAAAGAAAAGAGAGCTGGGAATTTGAGGATATCAAAAGCGAATTTCAACTACTAAATTGTAAAATCCTCAAAGGTAGGAACGATGATTTTTGTTTAGATTTTTGTTTCAAGAGTCCCTAGAACAAAATTTTATGTGTAATACTCACTTAATGAAGTGGTGTTACCACTAATTCTACAACATCTTTTATCTAATAAATAATTTCTATTCTTATAAATAATCTACAGTAATTTGGAGATCCAGGTGGGGATAAATGTTAAATTTAGTCAAACATTTATATTTTGAAAATTAACCAGTTGAAGTTACTCACTAACTTTAAAATAATCCGTTAACATAATTCAACCTTCCTCTCATCTCCAATTTCAGTCCTCTAGGATAGATCCATCAGTTTCATTTGCCAGAATCTCACAACTTTCTCTTACTGGACTTTTAAAAAATGTGTTTTGTTACTTTTTCTGACCCATTTTAATCCTCAGAAAATCCACCAGTTAATTAAGATGTTCTACCAACTGTTCTAAGCTAACAGTCTTCATGGTTTCCTTTCTAGATTCTTTGTTCACTGATATTATTTCCATTTTGTATAGATGCTCCATCTTCCTTTGTTTCTCTTATTGAGCTTATTATTCACTCTGTAGGTTCTTGAACCAGGTCTTGTTTTACTTCTGGATACCTTCTTGTTATTTGTTCTTTCCTTCTGATGACTTCTTTTACTCCATCTCTTTTTGGTTTTTTTTTTTGTTTTGTTTTTTTGTTTTTTTGGGGGGGTTTTGTTGGTTTGTTTTTTGTTTTTTGTTTTTTTGATGAGGCAGTTGGGGTTAAGTGATTTGCCCAGAGTCACACAGCTAGTGAGTCTTATATGTCTGGGGTCAGATTTGAACTCAGGTCCTCCTGACTTTAGGGCCTGTGCTCTATCTACTGCACCACTTAGCTGGCCCATACTCCATCTCTTTTTACTGTATAAGAGCCTATTTTGTTTACTCTCTCATTTTTCAGTTACTTTTTCTTTTCATTTTCCTGAGAGGTCAATTTCCCCTTAAGGAATGTTTTTTACTTTTTATTGTATATTTTATTTGATGTATTTGTTGCTTTTTTGTTAGTACAGAATCTGGCACATAATAAGTGCTTAGACAATTTATATTGTTTGATTAATCAATTGATTGATGTGATGGAGAGCTAAGCTTAGTCACAACCACTCATTCAGCTATTTCTGTCAACCTCTCTGTCCACCTGAAGGGACTAGTTAGAGAATTGCCCCCCCCCCAAATGCTAGACTATTGTGAACCAGGTAGCTGAGGGCTCTGGAGATAAGCCTCCTTTAAAAAAGCATAGCCCACTTACTAAACTTCTAAAAGAAAGAGAGGATGTACAACCAGTCAGGGTAGCAGAAAACAGATGCTCCTAGTGACTTGACCATACCTCAACTGTTTAGAGACAGTTTTTTTTCTGCCTAGTGTTTGACCAGCCCCATCATCAGATCCTCTGCCCCTTTCCTTCCTTTGACTCCACTACTACCTAACATATCCAACCACTTGGAAATAGCTACCAATGAATTTTAACAGAGGGAATCATAAAGGGCATCTGTAAGTGTGGCATCCAACTGAATGTAAGGAGAGTAAAATCACAGTATTATCATGCTCCCTGGAGATGGCACAAAGCTGGCTGAGTCCATGAATGAGGAGGCCTTTTTGTATAATAAAATAGAAGAGGAAAAAGGAGTTCATTCTGAAGTAACCAATTTAATTCTTTGAGAGCTAAAAACAAGATACATCTAAAATCCAAAACAATCTTAAAATCAGATCAAGAAAAAGATTTTATCTAGCCAAATAGAGGAACAGTCTTTCAGATGTACAAAATGTCATTTTACAGTAATAACAAAGAGGAGCATAAAGTTTAATCATGACCTAGATTAATTAATCCAGCCATCCCTGAAGTTTTGGGGTTATAAAACAGTCCAGAGAGAATCTGAGCTCATGTGTTCATGCTATCACATGGCGTCAAAAATCAGAAAGAAAGCTGGAACTTCCTAAAAGAAAAATAAAAAGCAAGAGGGGGAGGTGTATAGTATAACCAAATCAGGACAGGCTTCCTCAACTTTTTTTTACCTCTTTGGCACTTCATTTAACCTTTATTTGAAAAAAAATTAACACTTTCTCAGAAGTAGTAATATTTCTTCTTTATTGTTATTTCTATGTGTTGCTTTGCTTCTCAGAAGCCCTTAGGTTGCCTGGTGTTCCTCTTAAGAATTCCAGATATTTTATAGAGAACTCAGACAAATCTATAAGAATACAAATCATTCCCCAGTTGATAAATGGTCAAAGGATGTGAACAGGCAGTTTTCAGATGAAGAAATTAAAGCTATCTATAGGTATAAGAAAAATTCTCTAAATCACTTTTGATTAGAGAAATGCAAATTAAAGCAACTCTGAGGTACCACATCACACCTATCAAATTGACTAACATGACAAAACAGGACAACGATAAATGTTGGACAAGATGTGGGAAAATGGGAACACTAATGCATTGTTGGTGGAGTTATGAACTGATCCAAACATTCTGGAGAACAATTTGGAACTATGCCGTAAGGGCTAAAAAACTGTGCATACCTTGCGATCTAGCAGCATCACTGCTAGCTCAGTATCCCAAAGAGATCATAAAAAAGGGTAAAGGAGCCATATGTACAAAAATATTTATAGCAGCTCTTTTTGTGGTGGCAAAGAATCAGAAATTGAGGGGGTGCCTATGAATTGGGGAATGGCTGAATAAGTTGTGGTATATGAATGTAATGGAATACTATTGTGCTATAAGAAATGATGAGTAGTCAGACTTCAAAAAAAACTTGGAAAGACTTACATGAACTGATGCAGAGTGAAATGAGCAGAACCAGGAGAACATTGTACACAATAACAGCTGCATTATGGGATGACTGATTTTGTTAGACTTAACTCTTTTGAGCTATTTTGAGCTCAATTATCTTTTGAAATAATTCCAAAAGACTCATGATGGAAAATGCTATCCACATCCAGAAAAAGAACTATGGAGTCTGAATGCAGATTAAAATGTTATTTTCTCTTTCTTTTGTTGTTTTTTGTTTTTTCTTTCTCATGGTTTTTCCCTTTCATTCTGATTCTTCTTTCACAACATGACTAATGTGGAAATATGATGAATGTGATCATACATGTATAGCCTATATCAGATTACATGCCGTCTTAAGGAGTGGGGAGGGGAGAGAGGGGGGTAACTTTAGAATTCAAAATTTTATAAAAGTGAATGTTGAAAACTAAATAGTGATTAATTAATTAATTAAAAATAAAATAAAAAACCTCCTTCAAAAAAAACATTCCAGATATTCCTTCAAAATTTTTCAAACACACAAAGTTTTTACTAACAATAAGTGAAAATCATTTATCTTAAGTGAAAATCAAAGTTAGCAGGAAGCCAGTTATTTGGTGGTTGTCATGTTAAAACATTCACCTTAGTTTGATTCTCTTTGTTCTTCTAGTCTATACTTTCCTGCTTGCTACCTGATTAGTTTATAATAGGTACTGAAGAGGAAGATAAGAACCATCCAATGGTGGCCCTTAGATCATCTTGGCTGATTTCAGCAAATAGACTCTAAGTATAGACATGATCTTTTCATTTGTATGAGGGTTCAATAGCTATGTAAATGTGCTGATTAACCTAAAACAGCCTTGCAAGATATAAATGCAATCACTGTTATGAATTGAATCACACCATGGCTCTATAACTTACTAAATACCCAAAGAGATAGATTATTGACTACAATCTTTTCAAAAGGTAGTAGGATATACACTCAGGGCAGGTGGGTTGTGCAGTGGATAATGCCAGGTCTGGAGTCAGGAGGACTCAAGTTCAAATCTGGCCTCAGACACTTACTAGCTGCATGACCCTGGACAAGTCACTTAATTCTGTTTGCCTCAGTCTCCTCATCTGTAAAATGAACTGGAGAAGGAAATGGCAAACCATTCCAGTATTTCTGCCAAGAAAACCCCAAATGGGTTGGACACAACTGAAATGACTCAACCATGACAAGGATATATACACACAAGAAACATTTTCCTGCCTTTAACTATGTTCCTATTGTCATATATAGATGGGAGCCAAAAATATTTTCGACATTTGAGAGTCAATGACTCAATTTAGAACTAGCCTTAATTTTTTTTCCCAAGATGCTTAGACTATCTTAGGAACAAGTCCTTCTCCAGTGACTCATCTCAGCATGAAGGTGACCTTGAGTTCTTGAAGGCTATGTCAGTGAAAGCAAAGCCTGGCAAGTCCTATCAAGCTGGAAAAACTTTGAGTAACATGATCTTCCAAAAAACATGAGTAATGATGCTTCAAGGGGGTTGCAGTAGATAACAGCTCAGGTCCCTTCCAACTCTAACCTTCTATGATCCTCCTTATACCTGACAGTACTTTGCCTGCACCTGTCTTATATACCTCCATGAATATACATGTAAAAAGCATAGAAGAATTTTGGATCTGACCACAGTCACTTGTAGGTCACCTAACCTCAGGCTGCACTTGACTCATTGCTATATATTTAATTTATTAATTCTAAACTCTAGAGTAATCAACTGTTTTGTTAGATAATGTATTCCTCATTAATAAATTTGCAATCTCCTCTAATTAATTAGCTTGAACTGGCACTCTAATTCATTAAATATCAAATATTCAATGAACAAAAGAAACTGCCTTTCCTATTAGTAATTAGTGTTTTTCGATTTTTGAATAAATATTAGATACTGAATATACACATAAATTACCAATAACAAAGCAACAAGAAACATTATTACATAAAATAAACATATTTATAATATATTTGCTCTGACCAATGTCATCTCAAACTCTTAATGTATCTGCAATTTACATCATTTCTCTGGAAACTCATTATTACTCTACTCAGTATCTATCAAAATATTATGTAAAATGTATTCTCTAAAATCTTCATAATAAAAAGTCAAAAACAGCTGTCTCAGAAAAATCATACCTCTATTCTGTTTCTTATTCAGCATCTCTCCAGTAGTAACAGGAAATACATCCTCAGAGAAGTTAACAGTTTGAAGTATTCCACTCCACTCACCACAGTTTATCAGTTAGATACATAGAAGAAGCAAAGAAACACACACTTTCTGACTCTATAAAGGATGGATCACAGATATTGACATATACCTTCTGCCTGATTCCATAGGAAGCTATTTCTCAACCCTCTCTTCTAGCTGCCAACACCAATGGCCATTCTACCAGCATTCTATCTGCATCTTGAAATTACAACAAAAATATCTGCACTTTTGTCTGGCTCTAAAGAAATGAGCTCCATGACATATACACTGGAAAGAGGGTCACATACAATACATGAAAGATTTTTTATTTCACCCATAGGAAGAGCTCCCTCCATGGGAACTTTCTCCATTGAGGCAGAAGTCAACCCATTCATGACTTAATAATTAAGCCCCAGGGTGTCTCATGGGCACGTAGAGAGGTTAAGTAACTTGGCCAGGGTCACACAGCTAATAGGTATCGGAGGTGAGATTTGAGCCCAAGTTTTCCTGATTCTTAGTCTAATACACTATCTGCTATGCCAGGTTGCCTCTATCTTATGCACTTATTATGTCTTACTTTGCATTCAGTTACTAATGTATGTGCCATATCTGCCTGCTAGATGGTAAGCTCCATGAGGGCAGGGTACAGATTGAAATTAATCTCTCTATCTCCTCTAGACCCTAATGCAGAATTCTAAGAACAATAAGTACTTAACAAATGTTAAATTTAATTTCTTTGCTAAAGCCCCAGCAGCAGTCCATGTCGGCAGCCTGAGGATCAAAATAGCTAAACGTGGATAATAGCATAATGGAAAGAAGTCTAGCCTTAGAGTCAAAAGACCTGGTTTTGAGTCTCAGCTCTGCCACTTATGTGATTGAAAGTGAGTAACAAAATATCTGAATCTTCATCTATAAAATTAGGATCATATGTTTACACAATCTACCTTGTAAAGTTGCTATAAGGAAATTTCTTATTAAATGTTTAAAAGCTATATAAATATAAATTGTTCAATACAATTCAAAATTCACTGTTTATGCTAGGAACTAGGTACTGAAAATGTAAAGATTAAAAGCAAACCAAAAAAGAAACAGTCCTTGTCTTCAAAGAGCTTACATTCCACTAGGAGGATATATCTACACAAGAAAAAAAATCCAAAGCTTGCAAAAAGTAATACAAAGTTATTTTGAAATAAAAATTGCTAATAACTGAGGGAATCATGAAAAATTTCATGTAGGAGTGGCTGCTGAGCTGTGCCTTGAAGGATGTTAGAGATTTTCTGAGATAAAGGTTAGGACAGAGTCAATTCTAGACATGAGGGATAACTTATGAAAAGTCATAGAGAAAGGGAATAAAATGACATGTCTGGAGACAGATAACTGGACATTTGATGGGGGTGGGGGAGGAGAAGGGAAGGAAGTATGTGACTGGCAATAAAATGATATAAAACTAGGAAAGTATGTGGGAGCCAGATTAGAGAGCATTTTAAATGCAAAGCTGAAAAGTTTGGAACTGATGAAGACTTTTGATTGAGATGTTGGTGGAGTTAACATATTTAGATCTGTGTTCTAAGAATATCAATTTGGCAGCTAAATAAAGGATGAATTGGAGAAGGAAGGGATTGCAGGTAAATGAATTATTATCACTAGAGGGCTGACTTCCAGTGTTCAACTGTTTTGGGCATAGCAACTTATGAAGAAAAAACCATCATAATAAATGAAAACATCCATTAAGGCATGGAGAATCTGTGAACTCCATCAATGAAAAAAAGTAATAGACCTTTCAGCATTGAAGAATCACAGGAATAGAAGCACTAAAATGCAAACTCAGATTTAAATGGATCATTCAAAGGGAGTCACTGGATAGATATTAAGACTTAGCCACTGATTTGCCTCCTAATACATATCTATAATTCTAATAAAATTAAGATCTCACTTTCAGCTTTATTGGGAGTTAAGAAACATAATTATTAGGTAGAATATGAATTTAAATTCATAATATATAACCTAGTTGTATACATAAGGAAAAATAATTATAAAAACTTAATTTACGGGGATATAAGTGCTTAATGATCCAATCATGGCCCCATCTTCCATGGGGTTCCATTGGCTAAACAAAACTATTGATACATTTCTTGACTCACCACTTTTTTAGGAGGTAGAAGTAGAAAACTTAGAAAACCATATAATAACTAATCAGCAAAAACAATAAGAAATGTGAGTGTGGAGGAGGGGAGGGTTTAGAGACATTAACAAAGACATCACATAGCTCAGATCCACCTCATAATCAAAAGCAATTAAGATATCCTAAAAGTATTTCTTTTAAGAACTCTGGAAACTATCTAGCAAAACATCATTTCCCTGCTTTCTTCTTATTGAAGCATTGACTGTGGTGAAATATTGGCAAAGCATTAGTCCCTCTTGACCTTCCTTCCCTCTACCCCTCTTCCCTAAGCAGCTAGGTAACACAATGGACAGAGTGCCAGGTCTGGAGTCAGGAAGACCTGAATTCAAATCTGGCCTCAGATCCTTACTAGTTATGTGACCCTGGATGAATTACTTAAACTCTATTTGCCATACTTTCCTCATCTAAAACAGCACCATCCTCCCAGAGTTGTTGAGAGGATGAAATGAGATAACAACTGTAAAGCACAGTGTCTAGTCCATAGTAAGCACTATACAAAATATTGGTTTATTAATATTATTAATGATTCTCTCAACATGTGAGATCACAACGAGATTGAGTTCTGGAGCCTCCAAGACTCCTAAAAACTCAGGCATAGGTTGAAGGAAGGATTGAAAAATCTATAGGAAATCTTCATATTCACGGGAATTATGTTTGAAAATAAACATTACAAGGATAAAATTTAATTTCCTTTTTAAAAAAATTATTCAGAACTTGGCAGTTATTAATAAAAATGAGCATTTCCACATATACAAACAAAAAGAAGATTGCCTAAAAAACTATGAAGCGTCCATATACAATTTCTTGATTTATTTTTTTTTAGTATATATCAACTTTATCATTTTAATACCAATAATGTCCTTCTGGTCTGTGCCACTTTCTTAAAGTCCTTCTGAACCCTTCTGTCTATTTCTGTGTTTCCCATGTTTTTCTTCCTTACATCACTATCACTACTCCATTCTATCCCATAAAACTCCCCTCCTCCAATAAAAACTCTCCCTTGTAATAAATAATAAGTACAATCAGAAGAAACAAATTTATATTGTATTGATCATGTCTAAAAACGTATATGTCATTCTGTATCTAGTTGACATGTTTTATCATCAGTTTTCTGGAATCATGATTCATCACTTCCTTGATCAAAGTTCTTAAGTTTTTCACAGTTATTGTCTTTTACAGTATTATAGCCATTATACAAATTATTCTTCTGGTTCTGCTCACTTTATCTGGTAACAATTCATACAAGTATTCCTAGATTCCTGGGAATCCCTTCCTTTTATTATTTCTTACAGTAGAATAACATCCCATTACATTGATATCACAAAATTTTTCATGGCATTTCCCAGTTTGGGACACCCTCTTTGTTTCTAGTTCTTTGTTGCAACAGAAAGAGCTGCTAGAAATATTTTTGAACATATGGGTCCTCTCCCTCTGTGATTGATCACTAGGGACACAAGGGTAGTAGTGGTGTTGCCAGGTCAAATGCTATGTGCAGTTTAGTGATTTGTGGAATATAATTTCAAATTGCTTTCTAGAATGACTATCACTTTACAAGTCCACTAACAGTACAGCCACATGCCTGTCCTCCCACAGAAAACTGAGTTCTTTAGACTAATGATATAAAAATGCCACAGTGGGTCAGATATATGGCCTGTCCAACCCAATTTTCTGATTCTGACAATGACATCAATGTTTTGCGGTAGATCATGGTAGGTGACATTATGGGGACAGAGAACCAAATGACTAAGGAGACATCAGAAGATCAATGACAAGGGAAAAAAAAAACCCATGATAGTTATTGGATTTTGCTTCTAGATTGCCTCTATTTCTGTTTACGTAGGCTATAATAGGGATGTGTTAACTGCCATTTTAAGGAAGCTGAGCAGATTGCAATTTCCAATTCGGAGAAAATGCAGGAAACCTCCCTTAAATAAATTGATTCTTATTCAGAACTGCTAGTGATTTAATTTTCAGCACACTGAAAAGCTGTGGCAGACAGTTTACCATAGCACTTAACCACAAGGCTGAACCAAGAAAGGTACTGAGAAAAACAGAAGACAAAGGCTCTGGTTTCAACAAAGTAGGGAGGGCAAGAAGTTTTCAGTAACCTGAAAGAAAGTGCTGTTTGTGTTCCAGTCTATATGTGTGTATATATATGTGCACACATATGTGTGTGTACACACATGTACCTACTTGTATACATATATGTATATGTGTGTTTCTGCTCTTCCACTTATCAGGGAGAGAAAGTTGTCACTCCAAAGAATAGAAGTAGAGGATATCAACATAAAAGAAAAAGAATATGAAAATGTGGGGAGATTTCTAGCCTATATCATGAGATTAGAGAATAGAAAAATATAAGATTCCTAGGTCTATTTTCAAAGATGATTAGGGGAAAAGGAAAAGAACCTATATATTCTAAAATGTTTATAGAAGTTCTCTTTGTGGTGGCAATGAACTGGAAATTGCAGGAATGTCCATCAATTGGGGAATGGCTAAACAAGGTATAGTGTATGATTGTGATAGAATACTACTGTACTAATGATGAGGTCAATGATCTTAGAAAAACATTGGAAGACTGGTATGAAATAATGAAGAATGAAATGAACAGAACCAAGAAAACATTGTATACAGTAATAGCAATATTGTTTTAAGAATGACTTTGAGTGAATAAAATTTGAGCAAATAATTTTCACTACTATAAATACTCAAATTACTATAAAGGACATATGAAAGTTGCTATCTTCATCCAGAGAAAGAAGTGATAAAAAGTATGTGTTTTTGCATATATATTATATATGTGATTTTACACATATATATTTTTACATATATATTTTACATATATAATTTTACACACATATATTTTACATATATATATTTGTGTCTAATTGTAGTCATCTCTAGGGTAGGGGGGAGAGTAGAAAAAAGGAATAAAAAAGAAATTTACATGATGATTTTGTTGTATATTTGAAAAGAATAGCAAGTTGTACATAGTAGATTTGCAGTTTCATGTACAATCATCTCTTTTATTGTAACTGTGCTATGGCAATGCATGTTTTATTCCATAAATATGTATTAATGTAATAAAAAATAAAAGGGAAAAAATTTAAAAATTAAAAAGAAAAAATAACACAATAATAAAAACAATGCTAAATGATTGGAACCAAGTAATAAGTATGAGGTTTTTCCTTAAAAGGAAAGAACTAGATCATCTCAGGAGAAAGACTTGAGCTTCAAAGAATGATTATGTGAATAATAGTAAGAGTAATAATAGGTTTCATTTATATAGCATTTTAAGGTCTGCAAATCACTTTGCAGATATAATCTCGCTTTATCCTCACACAATAATCCTGGGAGGAAGGTGGTATTATTATCACTATTTTAGATGTGAGGACACTGTCTTGCCCAAGATCATACATATGTCACTAAATAACACATAATCAGCCACAAGACTTAAACCAAGAAAACTATCAAGAAAAATAACAGAAGACTAAGGTTCTGGCTGGTGTGGGGGAGGAGAAGGGAGACCAGAAAGTCAGGAGCTGATCTGGGCTGGTGGTAAGCATGGGTGGAATGGGAACTTTCTCAAATAGAGGTTCTGGATAGAACTCTCCAGTAGAAGGAAGAGTCCACAGGGATGGAAGTGGTTAGAGCAGAAGTAGAATTGTTGATGTGTGAGTTTTTTTTTTTTACTTCTGTTAATTAAAGAAAGGGACTTTAGAAGAGAAAGGACCATCTGGGAAGAAAAGAGCTAGATAAGCTTATTTGAGAATGGGATAGGGATTCCTGGGCCATAGTTTAAAGTATATGTAATGGAGACTTGGAGCATGTCCAGGTCTCCTACCATGGAGGCACCTTGCTTCTGGGAGGAGACATACTGAGTTCTCCTAGGACATGAGTGGTATTAGCCTCCTTTGATGGCTATGTAGCCAGGCAGGCTGTGTCTTTAAAACTGCTAGACTGGAATAGTCTTGCTCTTTTTCCTGTTTATTCTTTCCTCTTGTGTCTGGAGAGTGAAGATCATACATAGGCCACTCATAAGCTGGGGGCTGAAAACTAAAAAGGGAGAAAGACTACCTCCCCCCACCTCATTCTCTCCTTTTAAGCCTCAAGACTTGGGGAATTTCAATTTCTTTTGTTTCATTTGTCCTCACTTTCAGGTGCAGATGTAATCCTTGCAGGTCCCAGGAGTTTGAGGCATTACCTGTTATTGTAAAACCATGTTGATAAGGACAAATAACTGGATCAAATGCCTGTATATAAAATAGACTGAAGAATGTACTTCCAAAACTAACTTCTCACCTCCATACCTTTACTCATATTGTAGGCGGTGCTCTGAAATTGGAGTCAGAGGACATGGGTCCCCATGCTGGTTCTGCTACTTGTCTTCTGTGTGTAAATCATGGGCAAGTCATGTTAGTTGTCTGGGTCTCAGTATCCTATAAAATGACTGGATTGAACTAAATGATCTCTAAGGCACCATTCAGCTATAATATTGTATTTCAATACCTAAAATTTTTTTCCCCTATCTACTGAATTATTATCCATTCTTTAAAATTGGCTCCCACTTATACTGAGTCTTTCTTTTTTTTTTTGCTTTTTTTTTTAAGTGAGGCAATTTGCCCAGGGTCTCACAGCTAGTAAGTGTCAAGTGAATAAGGGTGAATTTGAACTCAGGTCCTCCTGATTCCAGGGTCCGTGCTCCTTATCCATTCTTTAAAACCCAACTTAAATGCTACATCCTCCAGATAGCCTTCCCTGATTCCTTTTCCTCCCCAGAATTCCTCCACTTAAAAATGAGCTTGCTTCTCTCAGGTCTCACAGAGAAGCAGAGGCATAGAATCTCAAAGTTCCAAAGGACCTGACTGGTCTTCACATCTAGTCCAATCCACAACAGAAGCAAGATTCATTTCTTATAACTCTAGTCAGTCAATCAATAAACATTTAATTGACTAATACATGTCAGGCACTCTGCTAAGGACTGGAGATACAAAGAAAGGCAAAAGACAGTCCCTGCCCTCAGGGAGCTCACAATCTAATGGGGGAGATGACATGTAAAAAAAAAAAGATTAAAAAGTAGGAGGGGGTGTAGTACCCAGTGCAGGGCACGACGAAGTCTAGAGGAGTACAGCCAAGTGGGAAATGAGGAGAGAGCTAGCCTGGGCGCCCTTCTTAAGTGGAAGATCTGGGATCTCATTTCTCTTCACCTTCCATACTCTCTAATCAGAGAGAGGGAGTACAGGGGACCTCCAGACACAATGAACTCATTACCTCAAAAGCAGTCAATTCTACTTTTTGACAGTTTACATTGTCAGAACCATATTTTGTCTGGGCCTCACTTTTGCAGTTTTCATACATTTTCCATCATCAATGCTTATGTATTTGCCATCTACTCTACTGTAAACCCCATGGAGTCAAGGATTTGTTAAATATCTTTACACACACCACAGCACCAAGCACAATTTGATTCACACATGCAGCACTTAAATAAATTCTTGTTGAATTGAATTGAATTTCAAGTCCTCTCAAAATGACTTAAACTGATTCTGATGCTGTTCTATTTTTGTAGATGGCCTATGACAGAGTAGTATATTTTTATCTTAAAATACTTTCATCAGCACAAAACTAGGTAATATCCTTGTACCTTGCTGTCATTAGCCAATGCTGTGTTTTTCAAACCAGAACTGCTTTGACAAGGAAGAAGACTTCTGAAAGGGAAGAATTCAGGAATGTGACTTTTCTTTAGTGTTCATAAAAAAATGCACTTATCACAGCAGTAAATCCATTGATTTTGTACAGGGATAAATGTGAGTGTTTCATAAATGAAGAAAGAGAAGAGTGATTTTGTAAACAATGTGGAATACAAAGAAGTTTCTGCATATGACTTTTATACCCTATGTAGTCAAAATGAGAAGAGCTAGAAACATTCACCTGACTGACATTAAGAAAAGTGTCACAAATGGTGACATTCACCAAAGCAGCACAGATGGTACATTGCACAATGCCAAAGTAACCAGCTGATTATGTCAAAATATACACAACAGCAGTTGTTTGGTATTTGGTAGGTCCTTCTGTTAGTTTATTTCCTATTTATCCTGTACATAACTTGCTTTGTATATATATTTGTTTTCATGTTGTCTCCCTAATTAGATTGTAAGCTGCTTGGGGGCAGGGACTATCTTTTGTCTCTTTTTGTATCCCTGGCACTTAGCACAGTGTCTGGCATATAGTAGGCACTTAATAAATGTGTATTGATTGATTGACTGACTAGACTAGAACCAGCTGATCATTGGCATTTTTTTTTATTCTTCAAACAAGGTATTTGGGACCCTGTATAAAACACAATTGATTTCTAGACAATGGTGCATTAAGCCTTATATGAAATGCATACCCATGTTATATTTTGGACTCCAATGAGGTTCTCCTCTGATGACTCAACATGGTGACCTTGGGCTCTCAAAGGCTGGGCCAGAGGATTGTAAGGTTGGATAGCACTTATAAAATTGAAAAGTTTTCAGGATCCAATAACTGACACTGTGTTTGTCATCCAAGGATCTGCCTATCTGTTTTTGCAAAGGTTCATCATCAAAAGATTGACTAGCAGATGATATTTTGTTTTTTGATCAGAGCAATGCAAGAAACCTTTTACTAGGGCATGGAGTAGTTACCAACATGAGAATCATTTCCCAATCAAATATTTGCATAGTTAAACCATCAACTTTTTAGGAAAAAAATCAACACTAAATTAAAAGAAAGAATAGAAAAAAGATATGGTATGCAACTGAGAAATCAGAACTATTAAGCCATCATTGACACTAAAAATGTGAAGTGGGTAAAGGAATAATTATTGCCATGGAATATCATCATTTCCTATGGAAATTTAACCGTTAGAAAATAGTCACCACAATAAGGAAGCCAAAAGTAACTAGGAACCATTTTATCCAGTTTAAATGGTAGCCAGGGACAAAACTGGTTGCCTATTTGCAAAATCTTGTAGAGCAGGATAGTGGAATATCATTAAGCATGTCACCTCCAAAAACAGCAACAAGTAGTGTACAGAAAATTACATTTCAAAAAATTTAGAGTGGGGCCTGTTAAGTCAGATAATCTAAAAAGACTAAAGGATAAAACTGGAAGTATAACAAAAAGAATATATATTTCTATAACAAACAGTTTTTCTGGCAGTAGTAGTAGAACCACCACATAATAACTCTAGTATCATTCAACTTCCTATATAATTCAATTTAATTTAATAAATATTTATTAAGTGCCTACTATGTGCTAGACACTGTGCTAAATGCTAAGGATTTAAATAAGAAAGATAATCTCTGTCCTCAAAGAGATTATAATCTAACGAGGAGGCAACATACAAAAAGAAACTAAAAAGGGAGAGGGGAAAGGAAGGGGAATCAACGAGTATGAAATAGATATATCACTAAAGAAAATATGAGATGGGTAAAGTAGCTAACTTCAACCAAGTATTTGCAGAAGAGGATGGTACTGGAGAAGGTAACATCAACTTAAGGGTTTTGAGGGATTGATTGAATAATATCTGAAATAGGGAATGCTACTATATTATTACTGGCAGCTAGGTGGCACAATGGATAGAGCACTGAGTCTGGAATTAGGAAGCCTCATCTTTCCAAATTTACATCTGGCTTCAGATACTTACTGGCTATGTTATCCTGGGCAAATTATTTAACCCTGTTTGCCTCAGTTTCCTCATCTGTAAAATGAGCTGGAGAAGGAAATGGCAAACTACTCCAGTATCTTTGCCAAGAAAACACCAAAGAGGGGTCATAAAGAGTCGGACATGACTGAAACAACTGAACAATAACAACTGTATAATTAAGAAAAAAATCATGGATATTGTTGCTACAAAAAAAATAGCAATTAAGATTATATTAAAAACTACTAACCAGCCCCTAAGGAATTCAAAGACAGAAAGAAACAATTTTTTTTTAATATTGGCTGCAGCACTTTTTTGTCATTAAAAAAAAAACTGGAAATAAAGTGAGTGCCCATTGACTGGAGAATGACATCCCAGAGCAGTTGAAGTATGGTCCACAATTGGTTCTAGGAGAGATAACTCCATAGTGTTATATCACAGATCATTTAAGGTGTTCTTGACATACAGTTTTGTCTCTCAGTGTACAAATTATGCACCTAACTGCTAACCCAAAAAGATTCTGGAGAATTTACCTTGAAAAAAAACGCTTAATTTTAACAACAGATTAGACTTTTATTTAAAAAAGCCTGAATTATTAGTCAACAGGGACTTCTCGACATCCTGCTGAAAGAATAAGCCAGAAGAAAAAGGGTGAGAGGTTTGGAAAAGCAGGAATGGAAAAATGGGTGGGAATAGAGGTGAGAGGTCACCATAGACAATCTTCACCTATCTCCCAGTTTTGCCTAAAGTCCTCTTTGGCAGTGATACTCAAAATTGGTTTTTGGTACCTCAGTCAGGTGCAATACATCGTCAAACATTTATATAAAATTATTGATGAGTCAGGGAAAACAGAGTAACATCCCTGACTACTTCTAGCTCCCTCTGCACTAGTCAACACATTTACCAATAATTTAACAATGCAAAATTCTGCCACATTTGGAAATACAATCCATTTTTTCCCATTTGTTGTTCAGTTTCTATTGCGTTGCTATAAAAGATGAAGTTTTCTAATAATTGAGCTGCAATGTTCTTCCACTAAAGTCCAATTCTCAGTCAGTCAACAAGCAAATATGAAATATTTCCTATGTGCCAGACACTATGCTAAGCAGTATAGATAAAAGAAAGGCAAAGACATGATCCCTGTCCTCAAAGAGCTCACATTCTAATGGAGGAGACAATTTGCGGTGTTGGGGGGATGAAATTTGTACATACAAAATATACGTATATGCATGTGGGTGTAAATGTGTATATAAGGTAAATAGAAGGTAGTTTTAGAGGAATGGCCTTAGAGGGGAGAGAGAAAAGGGAAGGATGAGGAAAAGCCTCCTACAAAATATATAATTTGAACTGAGTCTTAAAATAAGACAGAGAAGCCAAGAGGCAGAGGTGAGAAGGGAAAGCATTCTTCCAAGAATGGGAGACAGCTAGTGAAAAGACAAAGAGTCAGGAAATGGAGGGTTGTGCGTTAGGAACAAAATGGTCAGTGTCACAAAATTTAAAGTATGAGGACAGTGAATTAAGGGAAGGAAGATTGGAAAGGTGGGGCCAAGTTGTAAAAGGCTTTAAAATACAAACAGGATTTTCTATTTGATCCCTGAAGTTCATTGCACAGTGGGGTAACATGGTCACACTTGTGGTTTAGGAAGAGGGCACACTGGCAGCTGATGGGAGGATGGATTGGAAAAGGGAGAGACTTGATTCTGAGAGAGCAATTAGAAAGCAATAATAATAGTCCAGGTATAAGATGATGAGGGCCTGCACCAGGGTGGTGGCTATGTGAGTAGAGTGAAAGAGACATGTCTGAGAGATGTTGTTAAAAGAGAAACTGTAAGATTTCACAACAGATTGACTCTGTGAAGTGAGTGCCAGTCAGAAGTTGGTAACCTTTTGTCGTGGAAGTTGATTCTTGACTTGGAGTCAGGAAGGCTTGAGATTGAATTCTGCCTCAGACACAATTACATACTAGCTATGTGGATCCTAGGCAAGTCATTTAACCTACATTTGCCTCAATTTCCTCATCTGTAAAATGGGGATGATAATAATAGCAATAACCTCCCATGATAGTTGTAAGGATCAAATACAATAAAGTTTGTAAAGCATTAAACCTTAAAGTCCTATGTAAATGCTAGCTATTGCAGTGGTGCTGGTGGTGGTAGTCCAGACCGACAAAAATATTCTCGGTTTCATATGATCACAGATTCAAAGATGGAAGGGGCTGAAATTTAGAGTTATATTCTATATCAGCAGGAAATTACTTCAGGTGTGAGGCTGGCAATGAACTTTATGTCTATAATCCAAAGAGACACAGAGAGGTTCAGCACCAGAAGGCTGACTTCTTGGTATGACCATCAAAGTAAAACTGTATGGTTACATAAGCCTCTACTTTTCTCTCTTTTATGTTATATACAAGTCCTGACTCACAGAGTCCCCTAATTAGAAGGCCGTTACTAAGCCACAAATATGTAAATAAGAGGCCAGAACAAGAGAAACCTTTGAAATTATACTCTGTTTCATCAGGTTCTATAATAATTGTTTTTTTTAAAGTCATATAGACTTTCTTTGACTCATTCTAAAGCTTCTTTAGTATCGATGCACCTGCAGCTCTAATTTGCAAATTTTCAAACACATCTTTGAAGCTATTCTTACCAATTACATGGTGTTAATATTAATTAAATAGTGTTTGCAACTTGAAATGTGGTGTTATCAATGGAACTCAGCTGTATAAATATAAAAGTGAAACTTCCAATTGAATTTAAATGTTTCTTTTTGCAATAGTGTTTTAGAACATTAATGCTTTTTAAAATTGATTTTGCCAGCTTGAATCCATTCTTCTAAAGCAATGAACATCTGAGGGAAAAGGGCTGCATTTTATGTATTCTTCTCTTTCTGTCATTGAAAATATTTTGTTTTCATCTTAGAGTGCATCCATTTTGGTGAATAGAAACTCAGGTCTCATTTACAAACCAAGGGGAAAAAATAGCTTTCCATCAAAGGTATAAAGAGATAAAGGCAGGCAATGTTAGAAAAATATGATCAGTGGGTGCTTTTCAGCTGAAGAGGAGAAATGATGTTTCTCTTACCCCACTGGTTAGAGAAATAGAAAAAATCACACTGAAATCATTAAATATATTGACATATGTCAGGCATTTTGTAGGCAACAATGAGTTAATTTCATGAATTTTTTCATTAGCATTTTAAAAGGTTTATAGCTAACACACTACCCTATGAATAGTAGGTACATAATTAATTAATTAATTTCAAGGAGTGCCCATCAGCAGATAATCAGTAGCTTACTGAATTTGCAAAGAAATTAATGCTTTATGTTTATGACTGTGCATTGTAGAAAACTTGACAGGGGTGGTTCCTTTCTGTCTTCAAAAAGCTGAAATGTCTTTTCTAACAATTTGCAAGCCTGTCATCTCTCATAACTCATTCATGAAGCTGATTACTGCATAGAGGAGCAACAGAGACATACTTTAAAAGTCCCTATAAAAAAGACAGAGTACTTTTATATCTGTTGTTTACTAGCATTAGCCCACTTCTCCCTCACCATGAGAGATATTGATACTATTTATTACCCTTTCTCTCTTTTGAGAAATGGTGCAGTTCATATACCGTTCAAACACATCTTGACCAAGAACCCAAAAGAGTAAACATTAGAACCTCAGCCACAGGCCCTATAGTTTCTAGCTATAAGCCATGCATCCACATTATTTGACAGCATCATCATGGCACCATAAATGAAACCACATAGAAAGAAAAAAAGAAGTGAAACACATACACATACACAAAAAGAAACAGAACAATGGTCCCCAAAGCTTGGCACATCATAAACTGGATGATAGATTGTAGTCTTAACAACCAAAATCCAACTAAACTGTTTCTTTCCCTTATTCCCATTAGAGACCAAAGGGAATGTGAGAGTAAAATCAGCTAGCAACGATTCTCTTGGTTTTGTAGGATCATGGATTTTGAGCTGGCTGGAACCTTAAAAGACATTGGGTCTGACCCCTCTCATTCTGCAGATGAAGAAACTGAGACTGATACTGAGAGAGGTAATGTGACTTGTCCAGGTTCTGAGGCAGTATTCAAACTTAGGTATTCCTGACTCCAAGACTAGTCCTCTATCCACTGTGCCACCTAGTGAGACATTTTTCAGGTGCTATGAAGAAAAATTTTCTTGAATTACCTGAGACTGTAGGGATATATGGCTATTAGTTATACAATAAATCCAGTGTAATCCCATGGTAAAGAGTTCACTTGTAGCAAAATCAGCTACTAAAAGGCTGAGGAATCTCTTACCCTAAAGAATCTTCACTTGAAAAGAAAATGAACATAGACCATATCCATATGAACTCGTGTTTCATTCTATCTCCTTATGAATCTCTTCCTGTAACAGAGATTATCCTTTCTTAAACTGACGATGCAGACAGTTCATTTCAGAAGGGACACAATGTAAAGATTCTTACTATTGAGTAGACCTAGACTTTAACCCAAATTACTGACTCTTCAACTACTTTTCTAAATCAAGAAGATATAATTCTTGCCTTAGTCTTCATATCTTACTTCCTAGAGCAGCTGTAAGAACTTATTCAGGCCCATTCAGAGAAGTAGCTTGGCTGGTGGAAGACTGCTGGACTTGGAGGCAAGGAGATCTGAATTCAAATCCTACCTCACATACTCAATGATTGTGTATGACCATGGGCAAATCACTTAATCTAGACAAACCACAGTTTCTTCATCTGTAAAATAGAGGTGATGATATTATGCCTCCTACCCCTTAAGTGATGATTTGACAACTTTGCAGTATGATATAAATGAATTGTTACAATTGTTGCTTTGCCTTGACCACAACCCAGAGATCTGATAGTTACTTTGGGCAACCCTGATAAAAGGACAGTAAGTCCCAAATTAACAATGCCATACTGTCTAGACCTGTTTGATGGCAAGTCCTCAACAAAACCTGCCTCGTGGTTCCCCTCTAGTGAACCCAGTAATTCCTGCTAAATAACTATGCCTGATCCTACTACATCCCTAAAAGAGCGACAGTGTATTTAAGAGCACTGAACTTAGAATCAATTTGAGTCTAAACTCTGACACTACAGCTGAAACCTTGAACAAGTTCATGGAGACTCTAATAACAGGAGTACCTAGCACAGCAGTTTTATATGAGAAAAATGTTTTATGATCTTAAAGGTCTATCTAAATTTGAGTTATTCTTCTCACTGATTTCATAAGATTATGGGATAATTTATTTACATGACTTATAACATATGTTATTATATATATGATTTATAATCATAGGATTATTTGGAGCTGGAAGAGACCACTAAGGTAATTTAGCCAAACCTTCATATTATAAATGAAGAAACTGAGGCCCAGAGATGTTAAGTGACTTGCAGAATGTCACTCAGCCAATCAATGGCAAAATTGGAATTTGAGCTCAAATCTCTGGCTTTCAATCTCATAGCACCACACTGTAAAGGAATCATATACACTGCTGATACCTTGAGGTCATATTTTTTAAAATCACTACATTAAGAGAACCTAGGATTTTACCATGTTACTGTAATTTCTCTTTCCCCTTCTTTTTTAGAAAGGTCTGGCTTAAAGAACACAATCACTGAGAATGCCAAAGATCATGATGTCAAAGGCTGACCACTATTCATCGAATCCCAAACTTTGCTTTCCAGATATAAAATGGATATTTCATCCACCAAACCATCGATTTTTCTACAAAGCAAAATTTCTAATCAAACTAAGCAAGCAATTCCTCACTAACTGGATTTTCTTTTCAATATTATTTCATTATGATCTGTCTGAATGCATCAAGGACAAATTGTAGGAAGTCTCAATTTACACTCAAATTTCTAGGCAATCAGCATTGATAAGCAGAGAAATTCAAGACAGAAGATCAGATTGTTCATAGAGTTTAGGCAAAAAAAAATTAATTGTCAAGATCTCCTATAATATTGAATCTGTACAGACCTTTCTCAAAATCAATATGCAAAGGATTTTACAGATGCACTGACATAGTGACATCAATTGTTGTAGTAAGAGAATCAATTATTACAGAACTATAGCACTTTTATTAGAGTCAGTAGATAATTTCAAAATGGGTTAAGTTGCTACACTTTGTCATATCTGTTATTATCATTGTCATATAAAGGTTTAATTTTCAGCTATTTTGTTTCAGCTGCAATCTTTGTTATTAAAATGAGGGATGCTTATGAGATCTAATGTGTTTCATGGCATAATGTAGTGTGGTACAAATTTGGCCTTTTCAACATTCTGCATTTCAACTGATAATCCACCCATCCCCTTTACTCCAGATCAGTGAGTGAGAGTTGAAAGAAATTGGACAGCCAATCATGCCACAGAATACCGAAAGGATCAACATGGAAGGAAAGTGGTGATTTAATCAAACCCTCATATGGGGAACAAAAACGATTTTCTCTCACTCTTATGACAAACATAGTAGTAGTAATAATTAAAGCCACAACCTGAATACTTTAATGTGACAGGTATTACCTGAGTGGGGAAATGCTGCCCAAAATAAAAGCCAAGTAATTCCCATGGCACTTTAAAAAACCACAACCTAACCAAACATCCTGGCCACTGTCTTTCAACAGATTCTACAACTGGAAAATTATATTTTTTATAGAAAAACATTACACGTCTGCCTTGCAAATACTTATTTTGATATAGTGGAAAGGTCACTGGATTTGGATTCATAAGAACTGAGCTTGATGCCTAACTCTGCTATCTATAATCTGCATGACCTTAGATAAGTCTCTTTTCCTTTTTCAGTTTTAGCTCCTTGATTCCTACAAGGGGGGACAACAATAATTGTACTACCTACCACATAGGGTTTTTTAAACAATCAAGTGAGAATGTATGTAAAGTATCTTATGAAACAAAATAATATCAAAATGTCATCTTTTATACATACACACATACACATATTCTTAGGTGAAAAATACCTATAATATAGACTATAAAACACAGTTGGATGAACAGCTCATAGAGATGGTCCAGCAACACATAAATTGTGGACAGACACTGTAGACAAATGATGAATTGTGGCAGCTTGGTAATGCAGCAGATAGAATAATGGACTTGGAGTCAAGAAGGTATGAGTTCAAATCCTACCTCAGATATTTAATAGCTTTGTCCTTCTTAACCCCTCTTAGCTTAAATTTCCTCATCTGTAAAATGAGGATAATAACACCTTCCTCAGAAAGTTGTGTAAAAGGCTTTGCAAAACTTAAAGTGCTACATAAATGCTAGTTATTATTATTTATTATAATTGTTGTTGGTGTTATTATATTGGTCCAGAATTGAAGGGATAAAGATAGATAGCATTTGGGAAATTATAAGATGCTTTTAATGATCCCAAGTTTCTTCCTGACCAACAGTGCATATTTTGAATTTTAATATCCTTTCAGTGATACTACTTAGTTATGGAACAAAGATCTGCACAATCTCCAATGAACTATAGTTGTAGATTATCCAAAAGACAGCAGACAGTTGCATGATGGGTGTAAGTAGATGGAAGCATATTACCAACAGAGAATTATACAAGAGAAGAAGGGAAAAAGAATATTTTCAAATAAATAGATGACCCAACAGGAGGTAGACTAATCATGTAGTGAGGGAGTTAACCAATGGTTAACTTGAAATCTCCACTGCCATGCAATAAAAAGAGTAATAGAGGAAGGTCCTCAATATATTGAATAAACATGGACAAGAATTGCACAGATGAAAATGTATAGATGGGTTGTGACCTGTCAAAATGAGATTTGTCCTGGGCCCTCTTCTCTTCTCCCTCTATATTCTTTCATTTGAGGATTTCATCAGTTCCTATGGATTCAATTATTATCCCAGTGCTAATGATTTTCAAATCAACTTTTTCCAACCCTAACTTCTCTGCTGACCTCTAGTTTCCCATCTCCAACTACCTATTAAATCTCTCAAACTAGATGTCCTGTGAATAACTTAAACTCAACATGTCCAAAACTAAACTCATTATCTTTTCCCCAAAACTCTCCCCCCTTCCAGACTTCTCCATTACTGTCAAAAGTACCGCCCTCTTCTGTCGCCCAAGCTCCCAACCTAGGTGTCATCTTTGACTCTTCTCTCGCTCTCTCTCACTCCTATATCTGATCAGCTACAAGGGCATGTCAATTGTTGTAACATCTCTTGCATACTGCCTCTTCTCTCCTATGACACTGACACTCATCACCTCACACCGACTATTGCAATAGCATAATGGTGGGTACCCAGCCACAAGTCTCTCCCCACTCCAGTCCATCCTCCACTCAGCTGTCAAAGTGATCTTTCTAAAGCTTGGATCTGACCATGTCACTCCCCCTACTCAAGATCAAATATAAAATCATCTGTCTGGTGTTCTAAGACCTTTGTAATCTGCTCACCCCCACCCCACCTTTCCAGTACTTTACTCCACGCTCCTATATACTCTGTGACCCAGTTACACTGGCATCCTTGCCGTTCTTCACACAAGACACTCCCATCTCCTGACTCTGGGCATTTCCACACATACAACATTGCAGCATGTGAAGGAATCAAAAAGAGCAAACTCCCATCTCAGAATTGTCTTTTTAAAAGGGACCCTATTAGTTTTCTTTTCCTGGGTATTTGTCACATTGCTAAGAACTGACACTGGATAATAAGTAATTCACCAATTCTGCTGGCAGAAACCAGAGTTGTCATGGGAGTGGATGTTTTTCTAAGGCACATTTGGATCTTTATTTCAGCATCCGGGAGAATTGTTTACAATGTGAAGAACAACAAAACATTATGAGGCCACAGGGTAACGTAGAGGCACATGTCATGTATGAGTATGCTGTAACATGCTACCAACATTGAATGCTGAAGAAGAACTAACTGAAAGGATATATCATCAGACAATATTAACGGCTAGCATTTATAGAATACTATAAGGATTGCAAAACACTGCACAAATATTATTATGTTTTTTCTTTACAACAACCCTAGGAGTTAGGTGTTATTATTATTATTATTATCCCCATTTTTACAGATGAGGAAAGTAAGACGGATAGAGGATAAGTTAGTTCCTTGCCCAGTATAACACAGCTATTAAGTGTCTGGGGCTAGATTTTAACTCAAGTCTTTTTGTCTTCAGGTCCCATACTCTATTCACTACAACACCTAGCTACCATAGATATATCAGCCTGGAAAAGGATATATACCAATCATGGAGTGAGAATGGATAAGCAAAAGACAGTTTGTGTGTTCCAGTTATATCCATGAAATGTTAAATGATCTAGAGAAATGTTCCTTGAACATTGAGTGGACTTTTGTTGGAGATTTCTGGTAGGATATGGACAAGCGTTCTAAGGATGAGGAGGCAAGGGAAGGTTGTAATCTGCCACATTGATGAGATCATAGACCTATCAAAGTAAGTTCACTCTAATGACAGTGTAATATAGAATTGATACTTTCAGAAGGCAGCAAGCAAACTGGGTCTACCCTCACTACCAAGTTGATATGTTGGTCAACCCAATCTAAATGGTTAAATCAGTCAGGCCTCAGGTCAAAGTCTAGTTCCTTATATTCTGAACCACCTATATAACACCAAAAACAAAGAAATCTGGCATAAAATATAGCCTGTCAAATATATGTGTGTGTAATGTAGATATGTATACATATAAACATACATGAATATACATACATAGACTATATTACCAGACCTGTGATTTCATCAGTATAGAGAGTTCCTGGGGATGAGCTCCATCTTCCAATTCAAATGACACTTGCTCTGACGTATAGTAAATAAATGCCTGGGATATAGGTTAAGTGACATGTTCATCGTCACATAGCCAGTATGTATTAAAAGCAGGACCTAAACCCAGGTTTTCCCGATTCTGAGGTCAGCACTCTATCCATATTGCATCTCATTAATGATGCTGACACCTTATTATATCATAACACTTATTTCACTAAAAGAATGAGCCCTGACGGTTCCCCAGAAGAGATCCTATTTCTTCTAAGTGAGCAACTTACTCCCTCTCTATAAACAGGATTAGGCCCATTATTTTAACTAAGTACCCGTGTATTTCAAATCAAGCAACCCACAGGAATATCATGCTTTCTTCTGGAATTAGAATCTACAAGGAAAGCATTGGTAAGCTGTGCAGAATTAGTGAAGGAAACATTCAGGAGAAGGAAAATTCCATTATCTTCTCTTTCTTGAAACAATCTAAATGACTTTTCTTTCTTGGAATCTGAAATCTCTCACTACTGAAAAGTAACTTATTTTTATTTTTTCCCATGAAATTTTGCCATTCGGCTATGGAAACAAATATTTAAATATTACACATAATGTGTTAATAATAATAAAATGGTTTACATAATGACTTCTCTTTTCTCATATACAAAATGAAGGGACTCTTTCACTCTCAGCAATATAGAAACCTTGAGGGACTTTTTTTTTGTATTTTTTTAAACAAATGGAGGGAGAGAATAATCACTACTAGGTACAAGGCACTGTGCTAAGCACTTTGAAAATATTATCTCACTTGATCCTCATAACCCTGCAAGGCAGGTGCTATAATTATCCTCATTTCACCATTGAAGAAACTGAGACAAACAGAGGTTAAGTGACCTGCCCACAGACACACAGGTATAAATGTCTGAAGTTAGATATGAACTCAGGTCTTCCTGATCCAAGGCCCAGCACTCTATCCACTATGCCCCTAGCTGCCTCTAATAGGGCATGGATTTACACTGCACCATCCATTTTTGCCTCATCTTTTCCTTCTTATGACCAAGGCGTTGCATTCATGAGATTGTCATTGGGTAATGAGTATAATCTATAACCACACAAGAGAATAAAAGTAACTAAGCCCTTTTGGGATGAGAAGCCATGACTTAACCCTCAGCCCAGTGTTCCCATCTGCTGATTACACATTGCATTCCATGCTAGAGCAAGCATACACACACATGGCAAGAATGAAAATATGAAAAACGTCTAGATGATAGAATCATTTAATAATGATATCAGTGAAACATGGCCTTGGGGACTATTTGGGACTTTTTTTAAATTTAATGACTTGCAAATGTAAACCTCCTTCTATAACAATCAAGAAGTATGTCATTTATTCAAATTCACAGTAGCTCCAGTGCATAAGAGAACTCCCTCATCAAACAAGACAACTTCTTAAAATGTTTGCCTGAGCCAGGAGCTCTTTCCCAAATTAGCACCAAAGTGTCACCTTGACAGACCTATAGACACACAACGGAATCATTCATAATGTTCTCAGCCTCCCTCAAGATCAGACAGTCTAGGTCGTACATCTGCAAGAGTTCTAATTATTACACATGGCCCAGACAGCACTTGGTGATACTCAGTCTTGGGCAACCTGTCTACAGGAAATACAAAAACCTGATCAATGCCCACTTACCAATTTCCCTGGAGAGCTGAGTAAATGCTTCCACACCACTCTCACCGTAGTTCCCCTCAGAAGCCAGTGTTGACACATAATTCCATCCAAGAGCTGTCACAATATCGACCATGGCTTGAGCTTGATAGGAGTCAGGTGGAACCACTCGGGAGAAAAAGTCATACCGGGTGTTATCACTGAGCTCTGGAGCTGTCGATGCATAGCTGATTTGAGGTATCTGCAAAGGAAATGACAGGTTATTTTAACCTAACTCAACCGTCGAATAGGCACACATTTATATTTGTTATCATATTTTCTATTATACATGGTGCCAGGCGCCATCCTAGGCACTGAAGATACAAAATATGGCATAGTCTCTGCCCTTGGGAAGATTACAATTTAATGAGGGGATGTACATTAAAAAGTATGAGACAAAAGGAACATAGAATAGGGACAGAGGAGAGAACCACAAAAATAATGCAATGAGAAAATCTGAAAAGGTTGAAAGAACACTAGCTCTGGAGACAAAGGACCTAGGTTCAAATCTCACCTCCTGTGATATTTTTATTGCCTTTGGAAAGTCACAACCTCCCTGGAGGGATAAATTTTTTTTTCTTTGCATCCCAACCACCTAGCACAGTGCTTTGCACATAGTAGTTGCTTGACAACAACAACAGCTAGCACATACATAGCTCTTTAACGTTTGTCCTGTAGATAACTCAAATTCAATACGCCAAAAAGAGAATTTACCACCTTTCCCACCAAATGCCTCCCCGTTTCTGAATGTCCTTACTACTGTTAATGGTGCCACATTCCTCTCGATTACCCAGGCTTGTGACCTTGGTGTCAGTCTCAACCTCTAACTCTTCCCTCAGCCTCACCCCACACATCTAATCTGTTGCCAAATCTTGTCCCTTGTACCTTCACAACATCTTTCATATATAGCGCTTTTTGTCCACTCACCCTGCACACCCTGGTGAGCCTGGGCTATTGTAATAGGCAACTAGTTGGTCTCCCTGCCTCATGTCTCTCCCTACTCTAATCCATTCTTCACTGAGTTGCCAAAAAGATCTTCCTAAATCATTGGTCTGACCACGTCACTCCCTACTCAATCAACTCCAGCAGCTCCCCATTACTTCCAGGATCAAAGCCCTTGATAACCTAGCCTCTTCCTACCTTCCCTTCCATATACTCTATGATGATCCAGAGACTCTGGCCTTCTTGTTATTCCTCAAACATGATATTCCATCTCCTGACTCAATGCTTTTTCACTGTTTATCCCCAATGCATGGAATTTTCTACCTTCTCATCTCTGCCTCCTGACTTCCTTTAAGACTCGGCTCAAATTTCCTGGTCCCCCTTCTTCCCTTACTCCCCTTTGCCCTTCTTCTGAAATTAACTTCCATTTCCTCTCTAGAGAAAGGGAGAGGGAGAAGGAGAGGAAAGGAGGGGAAAGAAAGAGAGAGAGAGAGAGAGAGAGAGAGAGAGAATACACACACATAATATATAAATACACATATATGTGTATATACATACATACATAAGTCTTGTATATGCAATTGTTAGCATATTGCCTCACCCACAGAAGAGCTCCTTGAGGGCAAGGATCATGTTTTGCGTTTCTTTGTGTCTCCGTTATTTAGTACAGTGCCAGATCCACAGTAAACACTTAATAAATGCCTGGTGACTAGTTTACGCTACAAACTCATCATTTATTCTCTAATGTAATGCAACAAATGTTAACATTAACAACTTTAAAAACAGAATACAGATCTTTGTTGTTTGGGGTGTGGGAGCAAGGAATGACTACTTTTATAAGATACCCAGACAGATTATCAAAACCAATCTTACCGGATAGTTTTCCCAATCAAAATTTTCTGGACATGTTGGCCACCTTGCTGTTCCTAATACCCACAACAGTCCATCTCTAATCTCTGAGCCTTTTTGCTAGCTGTCCTGCATGGCTAGAATCTTCTGTCTCCTCACTTCTGACTGTTGGAATCCCTGGTTTCCTTCAGATCTCAGCTCAAGGCTCAATTTCTATACGGAGCCTTCCCTGATCCCTTAAGTTGCTAGTGCTCTCCTTCCCCAAACTACCTTGTATTTATTTTTTTAATATCCTGTTCATACTTTTGTATGTATATGTTATTTCCTCTGTTAGAATGTAAGCTCTTTCAGGACAGAGAATGTTTTTACTTTTCTCTTTGTATTATTCTCTGCCAGCAACTAGCACATTTTCTGGCATGTAAGAGTTACTTAATAAATGCTTGTTGATTGATGATTAAACCTGAGATTAACTGTATAACCAGAGACCGCATGAGTTAAATCATGTGAACTATGTGTACTGAAAAATAAACTTTCATGATGTTGTGCTTATGAAAACCTGCTAATTAAACGGAGAAAAAATAACTGGGGAAAACCCAGTGAGCAACATAGTCCTGTACTGAACAGCAGAAGTTCTGGGCTCTAATCCCAGAACTCATACCAACCAGCTTTGTGACCCCTTTACTTCCCATAGGCAACACAGTGGACAGAATGCTGGACTTTGAGACATGAAGACCAGTTTAAATCATATCTGTGATGCTTCCTGCCTTCCTAGCTGTGAGATCCTGAGCAAGGAAATTAACCTCTCAGCCTCAGTTTCCTTATCTGCAAAATTAAGGATTGAACTCAATGTCTTCTAAAGTCCTATCCAGCTCTAAATTATGATCCTATGATCACCTCTGTGGGTCTCAGCTGTGTGTATAAACAAAGCACTTAAATCAGATAATAATCTTTTAGGCATCTTTTAGCCCTACAATTCCATGATTCTAAAACTCATGGGTTCTAGGGCTATAAACCCTACCCAAACCCTAGAAAGTGAGCAGGCTCTGTATCTTTTTCATAATAACATCTTCATATGCACTTATATATGTACCTGTTGTCTCTGATCCTTCTGACCCCCATCCTCCACCCACCCACCATCCCCTCACTCCCTACCAAAGTAAGATCCTAGAAGGAACGAACTGTTTTCCTTTTGTATTTGTATGAGGGTGTGTTCCTTTCAGATTTCAAAAAATTTTGGGGACGTAGGTGGCAAGTTATAGAAAGAATGAAATATATGGGCAAGTCTCACTCAGATGACTTTATCCTATGAATAAAGGGTGAGCGCCTTTTTCAGAAGCATCACTCAGACTACTTTTATACCTAGTGGATCTTTCCACTCTTAGTTAAAGACCAGAGGCTACAAGTAGCTCATTAGCATATGAAAGGGAAGCCAGGATAGTGAATTTGCCCTCAAGGTATTGGTTGCCACTGAAATTTTTCTCCAGCCACTCCTTTGAATAAAGCAACTAGTAAAATTTAGAGAAAATAAATAAATCAATAAATAAACAAACTAGGGGACCCTAAACCCAAGAGTTGTTCAGTGGTTCTGGAAGTTAATGGACATTGCTTGGTTATGGCCTAGGTTACAAAGATGAAGATTTGGGTAAAGTCACTGGATGTCACCATAAACTAGCATAATGTCTCTCATTGGGAGTACCCATCCCTAAATCTTCAGAAAGGAGAGGCTAAATCTCCCTTCTGCCACTTTCTCTCAGGGAGGTGACCAATTTCAAAGCTTTGTCTACTACTTAAGTTATGATGATTCTCTTTTTCCTGTCTATACAGTTGCTGAACAATCCAATCCTGTTAACTGTTTGCTTGGTAGATTTTGCATCTAATCCAGATCCTCTAAGATTATGAGGCCACTTAAGTTCTCCTGCTAAGTTCCCCTGCCTTCCTAATAGGACTTATTCTCATCCATGACACCTAACCCTATCTTTCTAGCTTGCTATTGATCATAGGAAATAAACTATATCTGATTTGGCCAGGGGTGGGGGGGGAAGGGAGTGGAGAAGACCTCAAAATGCATGTTTCCTTTATTTGCAAAGATTCCATAGCAGCCTCATTTTTGAAGGACAGAATATTTATTTAAAACCTCAGGTTGGTAGAGAACTCTCCTATCATCATTTCTACAGCACAAACATTCCCTAGCCCTCTCTGGGTACCCAATAGTTTCTTCTTCTTCACAGAGTCCAATACCAAGATAGCGTGGACAGTCCCCACTCTGCCCATAATAAGGAGCCACCCCTTTCTAAAAATGAGCACAAAGTGTGAAAATTGAGTGTTTGAAACCAAAGCTAATTATCCCAAATTACTACCTTCAGTCAGTCACATTCGAGGCTGTTTAATTAGCAGCTGGCATCATCAGTTTAAGATTAATTAAACAGGTGTAAAGAGGACATAAAATAAAAATGCAGGTATAAGAAGGATGTTGGAATAATTAGGCAGTGGGCTTTTCCCCAGAAGTCTAAAATAACTTCCCTCCTTTAGATTAACTCCAAAAAATGCAAACTAAAGCATTTGGTTTGAATTTTTTCTATATTCAATTTCTGGTAGACTGTACTCTTTTATAATCGGAATTAAAATACACTAACAGTATTTTTAAATAGTGCTTTTAACTAAGATGTGTTCAAAACCTCATGACTTTAAAACTATATCACTAAGCAATTGTCCAATGAACATTTAATATGTTTCTAGCCTGATCCCATCTCCCCAACACACACACACACACACACACACACACACACACATACACACACACCTGTCCTCCTGTTAGGGATGAAGGTGACAGGGAAAAAAAAAAGACTACAATGGTTCTTTTTTTTCTCTTCCCCTATAGTATTCACCATTACCATCAAACCCTTCTCTCATCTAGTCAGAAGAACATGGCATAGTAGAATAATGGACTTGGAGTCCTAGAAAGACATCGGTACAAATCCCACTTGAGATTTATTGGCTGGGTGACCTTCAGAAAGACATTTAATTCTTTGAGCCTTTATAACACAAAGATAATAATACCTGTGGTACCTAACTCACATAATTGTTGTGAGGAATGGGAAGAATGTTGAATTTGGAGACAGAGGATCTGGGCTCAAATACTGGCTTTGCCACTTTATTACTTTTGTGACCTTTAACAAACCATTCAATCATTTTGGACTTCAGTTTCCACATTTGTAAAATGAGAGAGTTGAAGCAGATGGCCTTTAAGGTCCCTTCCAGCTCTAAATATATTATACTAAACAAAATAATGTATCTTTAAAGCATTTTGGATACTTCATAGTGCTATGCATATCTATTATCGCTACCTTTGTATCTCTCCCTGTGTCTCCACGGTGTCTAGCACAGTATCTTGGATATAACAAATATTCTTTGAATATTGAAAGAAGTCATCATGATGCTTAGGACCCAGTACCTACCTGACTACTTATTTGTTATGTAACCTTGAGTCAGTTATTTACCTTCTCTGTCCTTCAGTTACTTCATTTATAACATGGGAATAATAATACCTGCCATATCTAGCCACCTGATAATATTGACGTGAGAAACAAAAGGAAAATGCATGTAAAAATCATTTGGAAATTTTAAAGTATTATTTAAAGAATTATTATTACTACTACTATTACTATTTCCTTTTCTCCTCCCTTTATCATGAATCACAGCGTTTTGAAACACACTTGATTATTTTACTTTATATCCCATTTTGCAATGTTTTCATAGAAATTTTGTTTCTAGTTAACAGAAGCCAAGAACCAACATTACTAACAAGGGGTTAGTAATGGGGTTCCCTTCTCTGGAAGCTCCTCTCCCAGCTATTTTTCAGATAATTGGCCTCATAATTTATTCAGATCCCAAAAAAGGAGGAACCTTTCAATTAATCATTTTCAATGTGAAAAGATTTGTGCAAAAACCATTCATTTGTGCTGAAAATATTTGTCATCATGCTGTGTAGATGAGTTACCAAATTTAAAAAAAAAAGATTTTTAATTAAAATGCTTGTCTGTGTCTCCAGTTTTGGCAAGTACAAGTCCTATTTTCTCTAATAAATAGATGAAACTATTTTGTAATTAGCCTATTTTATGCCACTGTGTTACTGGTAATCTTAGGGACAAGTGATTGTCCTCTTGGAATTCATGATAGAGAAGAAAAAGAAAGCTGGGCATTGTGTAATGCACATTCAACTTGCGGCGTGCAGCTTTAAAGTGTTCAGAAAAGGATAAGTAGATCAGCAAAAGCAAGATGTAAGAGGAACAGCAAGCTCTCAAAAGTGAAATTCCAAAGACATAAACAGTGGGGGAGGGATGACAACAGGAAAGGAGAGCTGTCTAAGAAGACAAATGTGGATGGGCAGGGGACTGATTAAACAATGTAGACTTCTGCTTAATGGTGTGCATAGATGAAGGAAGCAAGTACAAATAATAGGAGATGAATACTAAAGAGTGACACGGTCCTGAATAGTGTCAAATGTACTGAAGCTAAGAATGAGCTAAGGCTTGTGATGAATTATAAAGACAACAAACTTGGCTACTTTTTCTTGGTTTGTTTTGCTATGTTGGGGGCAAGAGGAAGATAGAATAAGTGATGCATTGTATGCAACAGATAACAACAAATGGTGACAAGTAACAGAGAAGACAAAACTCTTTCATTTTTATTTTGCTTCTATTTTCTCTGACTGGAAAAACAATCCTGGAACTGAGGATAAAATTTGAAGTGGTGAGCAGATAGTTGAAACCTGAGGTACAGGAGGAAATTACAAAAGAGTTCTTATTTGTCCTCAACAAGATTCCTTCCCCAGGTCTTGATGAATGACAATCTGAAGTACCCTAAGAACTACAGAATGTGACTGCTGACTTATTGCAGTGATATTTGAAGGACTGAGGTGAACAGAAGAGAAGGGCAAATGTTCTGATTTTCAAATAGAAGAAAGATGATAGTGTCTTCAAACTATAGACCAGCGTGCTTGACCTTGAACCCTGTCAAAATTCTAGAATGTATTAAAACGATTTGCTTCTTATTCAGAAAGGGAAATAATAATTATTAAAAGCTAATGATTCCTCATGATGGTAACAAATGCCAGACTAATTTCATTTCCTTATATGGCATGATAAATATGCCAATAGATCGAGAATTCTGTGGACATGATATATGAAGATTTTGGTAAACCATTTGATAAAGTCACTCATGCTATCCTCAGGGGAAAGAAGGAAAGGTGTAGACTACATGACGATTATGCAGTTAGGTGAAGTCACATTTTGTGGAATTGCTAGATGTACACATTAATGAATTATTATGAGTTTGAAGGGAAATCTCTAGGTGGTTTCTCAAGAATTTATCCTTGGCATTGTGATATTTTACAATTTTATAAGTGGTTTGGATGATGTAATAGATGGTATGCTGGAGGTCTTTCTCACTATCTCCCAACACAGTGAGGGCAACAAGAGGGAACGTTCTGGCTGCCCACTCGGCATTCCTTGCTATGCCACATGACCCAATGATAAAAGGCTAAGTGCCATCGCTGGTCATCTTGACTTTTATCTTGCCACTGGACTTCAGTGACTCTGAGGAGAGAGTGAGGCTGACAACTTTGCATAGCTCTGTCTCACTTAAATCCCATTCACTTGCAAGTCAAGACCTCACCCTCCTGATGTCATTGGTCCTCTTCAAGAATGAAGGACTAACAACAACATTACCAGCCCACCTTATTTTCCTCTCACACAGTTCCTTGCTGGCATCCTTTCCCTTTGTTCTTCTTCTTCAAAGTTTCTCCTTGGTTTTATATTGCATCCTGCTGATACCCACTATGCACCTTTCATTGCTCTCTCTGTGCTGCTCATCTTTATTTCTTCAGAAGTACTTGTATCCCATGTCTCATTGCCATATAACAACACTGGTAAAATGTTAGTCTTTTCTTTCATGGGAAGATTGACGTCTGTAGTAGAGCTTCGTAGTTTTTACAAAAGCAATCTAGCTATTCTTCTCCATGATGTCCATTCAAACCCATGTTGAAATTTGGGCAATAGATATTCTTCATACATGTGGCCTATGCTGTTTGAATGGACAGGACAAATTCTTTTGAGTTATTATAGATTTCTCCCAGGAGGCTCTGCAATGACTTGAAGCTTGATACAATCAATGCAATGTCATCTGAAAACAATACTATCTGGAGGACCTCACTATCCAAAAGGAATTATCATTTGGAACAAATTATGATATTTAATATAAGTGTAATTTGGTACTTTTATGAATTTCATGGCATAATTTACAATATTTCTTAGGTCCAAAACACTTTGTATAAGAATAAATTTCCAATTTTGTTATGGAAGTCATTAAAATATTATTCAGTTGATTAGAAATTAGAGATAGCTTAGCATAATAGCTAGAGAGACAGCATAGTATATTAACTAGAAAGACAGTCTTGGAGCCAGGAAACCCTATTTTCGAGTTCTGCCTCTGAAACATGCTCTCTTTGAGCCTGGACAATCACTTAACCTCTCAGTATTCTAGGCAACTCTCTAAATTCTATGTTGCAGGAACGGTGCCAACCTGCATTGGTAAAGGGATTTTCCTCACCCAGGAGTTCTCTATCCTAATGAAATCTTGAATCCAATCTCTATCGCTATCCCTTACATAAACTCAGCAATAAATTTTTCATAACACATCTACTTCATAACACCAGGGAAATCTCACAATCTGTCCATACCCCAGTTGTTGATTTTTATTCCTCTCTCACCAAACACTGATGCTATGCCAACCTATGATGGACAAATCAGTCTACAGCCCAACAAGCCATTCATTTTGACCCATTTGTACAATCTTCCAGTTGCCATAGCTAAATAACCAATCTCATCAAGATGGCCAGAGTGAATGGGTCAACCATGACACTATCCTTTTATTTCCAGCATATAAAACACAGCTGCTTAGACGAATCCACACTTATCATATTGTATTGCCTCCCACACAGCTGGGTAGGAGTTAACAGGCAAGAGTTTGTTTAAGACTGAGCTAGCAAACACATGTTCACTCAGGGCCCCTGCTGGGAGTGCTTTTGCTCTTTTTTCTTTTGGCAGCTGATCTTGTCCATTGATCGCTTGACTTAATGGAGGAAGAGGAAGGCGAGGTGGATTCTTTGTGCTGTTCAATGGTATCATTGGTTTTCTCATGTGGACAAACAGCATGAAGCTGTACTGTTTCCTCAGGGGGTAGTGCTTTGCTGAGCACTTCCTCAGGGATCCTAGCCATAGCAACAGCTGCCATCACAACAACAGCTTGTTCCTGTCGGCCTCTCAGATGGATTTGTTATTATTACTACAGAACTGGTGCCTAGAATGTGTAATGATTACAGCCATTAACTTCTTTTTGGACTTAACTGCCCATATGAACACCCAACTACTCTCCCAGTGTTAAAGCTACTGGTACCTTTCAGGGAGACTTAAGAGTATAATCAAAGCTCAAGGTGGATATAAAAGAGGGATCGGTATGTTCAGGCAAGAACTAAACACCCACAAAACTACTCTTTTCTGCAATAATTCCCTAAGCATTTGTCCTCCTCTCTGCACCCAACTATAATCTTGAGCACTATCCTCTAGCTTGGAGGAGGTGGGAAAAGCAAAGGGGAATGTGAAGGGAAAAGGAAAGAGAGAAAGAGGAGAGGAGAGGGACACACAGAGAGGGAGAAAGAGAGACAGAGACAGAGATAGAAAAAGAAATTAAAAGATAGGTTGACTGTCCAATAAAATTTTTCACACCATAAAAAGGACAGCTACCAATTTTGTACAGCAAGACAAAATATAAGATTCACTAGTTGCCTTTTCTCTGTATTAAAGCACCCAGTTAAAAGTTTGCCTGAGATCCAGATAAGGCTACAAGAGTTCAGCAAAAATGTTGATGCACAGTGTGACATGGTGAAAGAAAAGGTGTTTATTTTGGAAGATAAGAGAAAAGTCAGTTGAAATAAGCGAGGCTGAGTCTACCTTTTGAGGCTAATTGAATATTATTACTCTTCACAAACTCTACACTTCCATCAAATCAGCCTAATTTCTGTTCTCTAACTTGTTACTAGACTTTCTATCTCTGTGCTTTTGCATAGGTTGTCCCCAAAGCTGGAATCTATGCACTCCTCACTTCATATCTTACTTCTTATTTAATTTCCTCCAATACTTAGTTTATATACCTTAAATATAGCAGGTACTTAATAAATGGTTATTAAATTTAATGAACTTTCTTTTTTTCTTTTTCTTCCCTAAATCGGCCCTTCTCCTTTTCCAATTTCAGAATAAATACAATTATATAGAGAGGGGTCTATAGCTAGTTAATTCTTCTGTATAAAAATCTTAACACCACTGTACTCAAGGTAAGAAGCTGTGTTTCCCATATGAACCAGTTAGCTTTTCTCTATTATATGACTAAAGAGTAAATTCCTCAATAGCTAGACATCTCACAAACACATAAATACAATGTCACAAAGAGACTAGGAGAACATGAATGAATCAGACCAACTCCATTTCTGATATCAAGTTACAAATTTCAAAGCATTATCAACCAATTTTGGGTCAGTAATATCATGTTTATATCTTTAAAAAAGAGCATTTGATAGAGAGAATACGCTTTCTACAAAATGCACCAAAAAGTACAAGTATGATAGATGAACAGCAGTACTTTCAGTCATTGAGTACTACCTGTAATGAGTTGGAGGGAATAGCATATGCATGAAATATACAGATTCTTGCCATGTAAATATATCACATAAAGGGAGTTTGTTGGCCAGTCAATTTGATGCTTTTGAACAATCCATTTATATATTCTGAGGGCTTCAAAAGAACATGTTTGGTGCTATGGACCTCAATTATGTAACAGATTTAAAGAAATGTGTTGATAAAATATATAAGCATAATCAAATATTAAGAAGGAAACAATACCCCTTACCAGGAAATGTATGAATTTGGTTTTTTTGATAAGAATGATTGATAACTTATGTGCTGAGTATTCAGGAATTTTAATAGAGTGGTCTGTCAACCTAATCTCCAAGTTGAAAACTTTGTCTGCATTCATCATGCTCTATAAAATATTATTTAAAATATTATGGTGTTACATATTTGCAAATTTTGTAATGTAAACAGGATGCTAAAAACTGCATTTAGACTTTTAAGACATCCTATATTTTCAATTTCCTATTATGCTACTACTAAGATTGGAAGTGATTTTAGGCAAGCATCTACTTTAAAACTTTTTGGTTTTGAAATGGAAATTTTGGAGTATACAATCAGCCCCAAATTATTTTGAATTCTTTTGACAATCATTTTGAGCAGCATAACATTTGAAACTAACTTGATAAGAACATAGGCCTTGTGAATAGTCAAATTCTTAAAAAGGTAAGGGACAACCCATGAATAGAATTATTTACAATTAAACAATTTCTATTATAGTCTGTATGATTAATAAGCTTTTTATATTTGTTTAGTTATGCTTTGAAGTTATTGAGGAAAATATCTCCAAAGGGAAAAAAGTTGTATCAATTCAATAATATGTGTAGGATTTAAAAAAATTTTTAATATGCCTAATTTTTATTGCTTAATAGGAACGGTGATTTATTTAATATTACAAATTTTATCAATCAGTCAAATTAGGCACAGTGCTAGGTGCTAGGGCAATAAATACAAAATTGAACTGTAAAAAGTACCCTTGATGGGTTTATATTCTATTCTATTCTTTTTTTTGACCCTGACCCTCCTCAGAAGTATTTGCTTCTGATTACCCTCTTTCCCAATCTGCTCTCCTCTCTATCATCCCCCTACTCTCTTGTCCCCTTCCCCCCCTACTTTCCTATAAGGTAAGACAGATTTCCACACCCAATTGAGTGTGTATGTTATTCCCTCCTTAAGTCAAGTTCTATGAGAATAAGATTCACTCATTCCCTCTCCCCTTCCCCTGTTTCCCCTCTACTATAAGAGCCTTTTCTTTTCTGTTTTTTTTGTGAGATAATTTATCCCGCTCTACCTCTCCCTTTCTCCTTCTCCTAGTATAATCCTCTCTTACCCCTTAATTTTATTCTCCAGATAAGACCCCTTCATCTTCAACTCACCCTGTGCCCTTTATCTATCTATATGTATGTATGTACATATACATACATATAATTTTTTCCCTCCAACTCCCCTAATACTGACAAAGGTCTCATGAGTTACAAATATCATCTTTCCATGCAGGAATGTAAACAGTTCAAACTTAATAAGTCTCTTATGATTTCTCTTTCCTGTTTACCTCTTCATGTTCCATTTGAGTCTTATATTGGAAAGTCAAATTTTCTATTCAGGTCTGGTCTTTTCATCAAGAATGCTTGAAAGTCCTCTATTTCACTGAATGACCATTTTTTTTTCCCTGAAGGATTATGCTCAGTTTTGCTGGGTAGGTGATTCTTGGTTGTAATCCTATCTCCTTTGCCCTCTGGAATATTATATTCCTTGCCCTGCAGTCCCTTAATGTAGAAGCTGCTAAATCTTGTGTTATCCTGATTGTGTTTCCACAATATTTGAATTGTTTCTTTCTGGCAGCTTGTAATATTTTCTCCTTGACCTGGGCACTCTGGAATTTGACTACAATATTCCCAGGAGTTTTCCTTTGGGGATCTCTTTCAGGAGGAGATCGGTGGATTCTTTCAATTTCTATTTCTATTAAATTTATAATTTTCTATTTTAAATACTGATTCTACAGTGTACATTTAATCAGGAGGTGTGCTTTTTTTCCCCCTCTGCTAGTTATCATACATATGAAAATAGTAAGAGATGTCTCAAAGTTACTTTCAGACAAGAAGAGTTAACCTGATCTACCTTGGACTTGGCTTTCATCAGTGGTAATTTCACCTCATAAACATAAAATTACTCTCATGGGTTGACATAAACTACCAGATCCCCTTTAAAGAACACCACATCTTTTCTGGAATGTCTCAATATGACATGTCTTCCTAGAATCAAACACAAAAGGGCAAATTCAAAGGAAATGCAATGATTCACACAACTGGAAAATACAGGATGGTCTTCTAAGACTGTGAAAAAGGAACTTCTTAGTTCACAAAGTTCTGTGAGTATCTCAACTATGAGAAATATCCCATTTAATGCAGCAATAAGTAGTCAGACCAGATCACCAGCATAAGAGCTCTTCTACCACTCCCCACTTTGTTTTTGTTAGCTCTCTGACAAACAAAGGAAGAAAATGTCAACATTTGGACAAGTTGACCTTGAAGTAGACTGGACAAATGGGTGGAGATGTACAGCAGGCCGTTTGTGCTGTGGGGCTGGAGTTCAGGAGAAAGATTAAGGATGGATATAGAGACCTTTGAGTTATTGGCATATAGAACATAATTAAACTCACTACAATGGATGATAGCACTTAGAGAATACGCAGAGTCAGAAGAGAAAATGCTCTCAGAAGGAAGGAAGAAACCAAGCATTTATTAAGCATCTACTAAGAGCCAGGCACTTTGTTAAACACTTTTTTACAAATATTATTTCACGTGATCTTAACAACAACCCTGAGAGATAGGAACTCTTATTATTCCCATTTTATAGTTGAAGAAACTGAGACCAACAGAGGTTAAGTGACTTGCCAGGGTCATACAACTAGTATTTGAGGCTGGATTTGAACTCAGGTCTTTCAAGTTCATGACTCTATCCACTGTACCACCTAGCTGCCTCTAGGACAGAGGCTTGGAAGATAACCTTACTTAGTGGTAGAGTGATGGATGATAATTCAGCAACAGAGATGGAGAATTGAGCATTCAAACAGAAAATGAGCATTCAGACAAGTATAAGAACTAGCACAGTGCTTGACATATAAAAAGTGTTTAATAAATGCTTCTTCATTCATTCATTTATTGGAAAGAGCCCAGGAAAAAGTGGTTATTCAGAAAAAGGGGCTTGTCAGTGTCCAAAGCTGAGAGAGGTCAAGTAGAATGAGGCCTCAGCCAAGATCATCAGATTTAGTAACTGAGTTCATTGGTAACCTCTGAGAGGAAGTTTTACTCAAGTGCTTGGGTCAGAAGCAAAACTGCCAGGGGCTGGAAAATAGGAGATGAAAAAGTAGAGTCTGTTTTTGTAGGAGTTTGAGAGAAGAGAGTATAAAATTGTCCTGGCCATGGTTCCACCTATGATATAATGGATCACTCAAAGCCCAAGTGTTAAGACATATAATGTCCTGAATTTAAAAAAAAAATTCATTCAAACCCCCAGGTGAAAGCACTCCACAAAAAAAAAAATTCCCTGGAGTTGCAGTATCTCCCTGCCAGAGTCCTAGCACTGTCTTTAAATACTCCTTGCCCAAAAGCCCCACAATTGGGCCCCAGCTGACTTTACCTGGAGGTTAAATCAAACACCCCAGGTCTGCTCCATAGCATCTTAGCCCCACTGCTTGATTGTTCAAGAGTGTGGGAGATAATTCAAACCAGCCCAATTCTACTAGAATGCTAGCTCACAACCAGAATGATTTCTTGAAGGGAATACAAGGTCAAGTGAAAAGTTGTTTTGGTTTTTTTTTTTTAAGATTAAGAGAGACCCAGCAATTCAAGCCAACGTTAACCAAAGGTAAGACTTTACTCAACAAAAATACATGTATTCTCTCCATTAGTTCTATTCTAATGCGTTATCATAGCGTAGCCATTCCTGTGTTCCCAAAATTTCAGCCAGAAGAAGGTAAACTTTAAAAGGTCCTGTCTATCTTCAAAAGTTTCAAATATGAATCTGGTGACAGATTTATGTGCCTGTTGTCTAAGGATTAGAGAGAAGGGAATAAACACTTATGTAGTACCTACAATGTTCCAGGCATTATACTAAGCACTTTTTATAAATATTGTCTTATTTGAGTCTCACAACAACCTTGTGAGGTAGGTGCTGTTATTATCCTCATTTTACAGTTGAGGACATCTGAGGCAGGAAGGTTAAAGGTCTTGCCCAGGGACTCACAGCTACTAAGTGTCTGAACACTCAGATCTTGGTGACTCCAGGCTCATAGTTCTATATGCTGTGCTAAGAGGCTCTTCACAGAAAAGGTTGTCTACCAATTAATGATTTGGAGCAGTCATGGTAATTCAAAAAGACTGGGAAGGCATGGAAGAGTTAGAACCTCCAACAGCGAGTGCAACAAAATCCTGGATTTTTTTTTGAAGTTTGAAAACATATTTCTGTGTTCAGTGTCTGTGTACACATATCCACAAACCCAGGGCTATCTAGGATGTGAACACACACACACACACACACACAAACAACTGAGGGCCAACAAAAGTGAAAAACTGCTAATACTGAATGACAGGATTTTTTTGAGAGAAGAAATACATTTTGAGCTTACCCAATTTTAAAAATTATGAACAGGAAATATATATAACACTACTCAATGAATGAGAAAAAGCCCATCAGAGTGGATAAAGGGCCAGCCTTGGAGACAGGAAGATGTGAGCTCAAGTCCTATCTCTTACAAATACATATATTGTCACATGACTCTGCTTAGCTCACTTAGTCACTAAGTCCCCCAGGTAATCTGCTAAGAAGATAAGTTATAGGTGAGTTGTCAATGTACTTCTGTAGAGTGATATACACTGTTTATACACAGGGTGTTCCTTACACACTTATAAAATTGCAGATCTGACTTCCCTTCCTCCCACTCCCCCAAAAAAGTCAATCAAAGCAAGAAATAATTTAAAATATATATATAGGAGAGAGAGAGAAGGAGAGAGAAAGAGCAGGAGGGGAGGAAAAAAAGAGAGAAAAAGTGGTAGACTAGAAGAAAAATGGTCTGAAGGACTGAGAAAAAAGGGCCTAAGGGAAAGAGGGATTGAGTAAAAGAAAAACTGAACCAAAGAGGAAACTAGAAACTAAGGAAGGAGGGCAAAGCAAAAGTAAGAGAGTCAGTCTTTTGCCTTGGGAACTCTCTTTCAAATATAAAAGCTATTTTTTTTAAAAAATCTTAACTGTGAGGGGTAAGGCCCAAAGGACTGACAGACACTGAATCTTAGAAAACTTGCCTCCAGTCAGATGAAATTAAAGCCAAGGGCCAGAGATTCCCCAACCCTGTTATAAATGCTATTTTCAAATATCCTATAAAAGTTTTGAGTTGATCTTGTGCCAGGGGCATTATAGAAAATAATCATATAATGATCAGCCTTAGCCAGTATAAGGTGTTCATCATCCCCAAAATTATGCTGGATAGCAGCCATTCAAATAATGATATTTGTCCCCAAACTTCTTTAGGTTGATGAAGAAAAATAAGCAGCAGGGCCACAAACCCCTGAAAGGCAGCCGTTGACACTCGAACAAGTGTACAGACCAGGGAACTAACCTGAAGATGAGGGTCCACCAAAAAAGAAATACCTGTTTATGTGATTTGCAAGTGCTAGTATTTATGCTCTTAATGGAAAGTTAGCAATGTGGGGAGATTGTCCAAATTAGTGCCCTCACTACTCTCTCCACATTTTCACTCAGCTAAGAAGACTTTAATGATATTCTTTTAAACACAAGGTAGGAAAACACTTTGGAATGTAGCTTCTTTGAACAGAGAAATGTATCTTAAGTAAAATAGTCTTTTTCCAAGACTGCAAAAGTGATCAATTATGATTTGTTATAATATGGAAGTTGAGATGATGCTGAGGCACTTTCTTAGCATCATTTGCTAAATCACTTACAAATTTAACTCTCCCACCCACTCACTCCCATCACTGCTGACTTCAAACTGTCACCTAACATTTAATGTTCCTCTTCTCCTGATTTCCTTGCTGTGCAATCACTGCTGTGGTTCAATTTTTCCCTCCAAGCATGTCAGCAACAGCACATTAAAAAATAAAAAGTTAGTAATTATAACCAAGTAATGGAAGTCAGTAAATTCAGAGCTGGCAAAGCTTCCATTTGGACTGGCATTTTGCCACTCACTAATAAACAATCTGAATCCTGCAAATTGGTAAAAATGTCAATAGGGCCATTTGTCTAGGCAAATGTATTTCCCTGTTGACAATTTCTTGAATTTTGCATGATTATCCATATTCCCCAGTACCCCAGTCATCACCTCATTGTTTATCACCTCTCCCAGATGGCATGAATGAGCTGATTCTGAGGGCCAAAGACTGCTGGGCAGGATTTTAATGTAAGAGAAAGAGGTAGTAAATCCCCTTCCTACTATGCTTCCTAGACTGGTTAACTCATAGGACTAATGAGATTAAAGTTCTTAGAATGATCCCCATTTAGCTTCACACAGATGAAAATTCCACTGCAGCAGACCCTGGCCAACCATCTGACAAATGTCTGCCTAATGGCATGAGGAAAACTGAATGAGAGACTATGAAGGAGTCAATGTAAGTTAACCATTCTCAGGAAATGTACAAAGTACATATCCTATTAATATGATCATCTTTCTACCCAAAAGACAACCTGAATTTACTGTAGCCAGAAATGAATTCTCAGGTCCTTCACAACAACCTCTCCCAAAAGGAAGCACATCTATTTTTTTTTATAATTTAGTAGATCTCACATATGACAACCTTAGTCTTTGATGTTTTCCCCCCTTTTCCTCTTTTTCTTTAAATTAATAGAATGAACATTAGAGTAAATGTTATCAGGTCCCCTAAAGAGCAAGCACCAAAAGGGATGGAACTCCTACATTCCTCCAGGATCCATACGGCCACATTTTGAATTTTTTTTTTTAATTGGCAATGGGGTTAAGTGACTTGCCAAGGGTCACACAGCTAGTGAGAGTGTTATGTGTCTGAGGCCAGATTTGAACTCAGTTCCTCCTGACTTCAGGGTCGGTGCTCTATCCACTGCGCCACTTAGCTGCCCCCACATTTTGAATTCTTAAAACATGACCAGGAGATTTGGCGATTTCAAATGTCTCTTCTAGAAATCTATCCTTGGCTTACCTTCACCAAACAGCACAACCAGAGGATGATTCAATACTTCAATGATTTGTGATCTCATCAATATGGATAATCCTTTCACTGGTGTAGATTGTAAATTATTTATGTCTTTGCATCCTGATCACCTCTTGTCCATGTATTTCCATAATCTCAATAGTGGGGGAAGCAAACAGGAGGTCCTAGCTAATGTGCTAGGGACTTGCCTTCATATCCTTCATTTTTATTAAATTGTCCATTGGTTATTCCTTATTTTAAATAACTGACCCACCTCCTATTCTGGTTATACATCTTTCTTACAGTATCCTTTAATGAATGAATTAAAGAACACTTATGAAGTGCTTACTAAGTGCTAGGTATCTATGCTAAATTTTGGAAATAAAAGTTATAAACCAAAAGATAGGTGGGAAGGTTTTTGCTCTCTGACCTCAAGTAGTTTAAATTCTAATGAGGATAGTCAATATGTAAAGGGAGCTACAAAGATAGGTGGAAAGTTGGGTACATGACTGCATCATTTGGAAATAGTCAAGAAGTAGCAAGGTGACCTGGTTCTGGGCAAGGTCAGGCAAAAGTTCACCTAACAGAGTAAATAAGGAAGATTGGCAGAATATAGGCAGCATGGTTTGGGAATAATGGGAAGTAGCTGATAGACTGATTGCAGGTAAGAGAAAGCAAAAGCTTACCTCTGTAAGACCAAGGTCCAAATGGACCTTGCCTCTCCATCTCACTTTGGGTGACCGACAACTTTATTCTTCAGAGACTATGGTAATTCATTACTCAAAGTCAGAGAGCATCTTTGGAAGAATACAGATTTTTTTAAAATTAGTGTTTCAGGGAGAAGATTGAGATAATTAAAATCACTGTTTTGTTGTTGTTTTTGCTCAGTTGTATCTGACTCTTAATGATCTCATTTGGGGTTTTCTTGGCAAAGATACTGGAGTGATTTGCCATTTCTTTCTGCAGCTCATTTTACAGATGAAGAATAGGGTTAAATGACTTGCCTAGGGTCACACAGCTGATAAGTATATGAGGCCAGATTTGAACTCAAGAAGATGAGTCTTCCTGACTCTGGGCCAGCACTCTATCCATTGTGCCACTTAGCTGCCCCCTAAAATTACTATATAATTTCCTAAATAAAATCCAACTTGCTCTCTCCTCCTATTCATTTCACAGCCCAATTCTTCGCTCGTCTGCAATGTCTGCGTGAGATATATGTATTTATGAACTAGCTCTATGGGTTGTTCATTCAACCTTATGACATAATCTGGAAAATAATATCTTTCATCTACTTGGTTTTTCTTTGTGGATGAATAGACTAACCCCTTTGACTGATTATAGATCTCACTTTGGAGACTATGTAATATTCTGGGGTTTGGTGCATTCAGAATAATATCATCATCTGCAAACAGTACCTGGAAGAGCTCACAGTCTAAAGTGAATCCTTGTTTGATTTGGACGTTATAGTGGACCCCCTCCTTAAGTGGAAAACAGTGGGAAACACATCAGATTAATGATTAGATGGTCATTCAACAGTGATCTCAGTTTCATTTTTCAAAGAAATTTGGATCATTTTGACAAGTGCAAGAGATAACCTTTTGGAAAAGAGCCTTTAAGGCAGCATTTTGTTCTACCAATTCAAATTCTTTTTAAAGAAATATTTAACAAGCAACAAATCAAGTATATTGTGTGACTATCAAGATGTGGTCTGCTGTAGAATATAATTTGCAAAAACCTTATTGTTCCTTTCTCATACCTTCATCAAAGATACCCTTGACATATCTGTAAGCTATTCTCACAAAGATTGCATAGAAATGGGAAAGTTGGAATACAAATCAGTAGCTATTAATTTTTACTCAGTTATTTTTTTCTGAAATGACGTCTAGGACTTTTCCTCTAAGTGTTTGATATGCTCTTCTCTTTCATTTATTTTAAGAATCAGTCCCTCAGACCCCTCAAAATTGTGTCACCTCTACTTGCAGCACTAAACTTTTTGTATTGTCAAGTCTGGATCCTCTGTGCATGTGCCAGGTCCAGCTGCTTCTCCCAACTTTATTTTCTATTTCCCCATGATGTACTTAATATAACACAGATTCTAGAGTTACAGGGTCTGAGTTCAAATTCCCACCCCTAATACTTAGTACCTGTACAATCTTGGCCAAGTCAGTCACTTAACCTCCTTAAGTCTTCAGTTTCCTCATCCACAAAATTACAGTGTTGGACTAGACAATATCTAAGGTCCTCCAGGTCAAGAGGGGAGTTGCCTGAACTGTACACTACATACTCATTTTTATTTCCTTCTAATTCAGTATTGACTTTACTCTTCACTCTAATAGGTTGATAGCTTGAGTTTACACAGACAGCTTCAGAAATGAATCTCTATATCAGTAATCAAGCATTTCCTATCAGAAAAAATAATCAATTTCATTTAAGGGGGTATTATTTAATATTCACCATACTCATTGCCACCCAACTCTCTTCTTGGAAAAAAAAAAGTATTGATGAGATAGCTAAGCAAGAGGTTCCTAAATAATCTATAGGTCTTTGGTCTCTTTCATTTCTTACTTTGGAACCTTATTTTCCAAGATATTTTTCATTATCTTTCCTTATATCTAGCTTTGTAACAAAGTACTAAAATACATTTTACTTCACTGTGGAGGGTCTGTTCAAGTTTTTCACAGAATACTTCCTTATTCTCTGAAATAGAAATGCTCATACACAAGCTGCTATTATCTTCAGTTTTTACAAATGTTTTTCATGAGCACTATGATATAAGATGACCAAAGTCATAGGATCATATATCTATAGCAGAAAAAAAAACCTTTAAGTCCAACTCCTTCCTGTCTCACATTTCCTATTGCCTTTAGATACATGATAAAATCAATTGTATCCACTTTTTTTGGCCCTCCCCCAGAACTTGTGAGTTATACATCCATTTAGTTGCTACAATTTTCTGTAGTTTTCTGGTTATATTTATAAAGAAAAATTGAATATTGGTGTGATTCTGATTCTCCAATACATCTACACATGGTCACTGAACAAGAATCTAACATTTAGGCTAACATTTATTTACACTAACAATACTTAAATGATTTCTTATAAACATTACCTTTTCAATACATCACTTCCAGAGAATATAGAGCACTAGACTCGAAATCTAGAAGATCTGGTTTCAAATCCTGCCTCAGATATTTATTACCTATGTGCCCTGGGTAAATCATTTAACCCCTTTGAGCTTCAGGTTCCTCATTCAGAATGAGGGGGCTGTATCTTTAATATGCCTTCCAGCTCTAAATCTATGCTCCTACTGTTCTGGCCTACAAAGAAAATGAAAACTAAACACACCAAAAAAAATTGCACAATGATATTTGAATTAGATAACAATGCAATATAATAATACAAGATAATAATGCAATATAATAATACAAGATACCACAGGATTGATGAAAGAGCAATGTAGACAGTAAGGGCTATGAGTCCACAAAAGGGAAAAATCACTTTCTAATTATTATTTTTATATTTAAAAAGTAGGCTTCTCTCTATCCTTTTCCTTGAAATTGGCAAAAATGGATTTCCTTCAAGCTTTTTTTTTTTGGCTAGGCAATAGGGTTAAGTGACTTGCCCAGGGTCACACAGTTAGTAAGTGTTATGGGTCTGAGGCCATATTTGAACTCAGGTCCTCCTGAATCCAGGGCCGGTGTTCTATCCACTCTGCCACCTAGCTTCCCCTCCTTCAAGCTTTTAAAGTTGGCATATCTTTGGAAAGAAACCAAGCATCCAGTGCCTCCTAAAAAGAAACACATGGATATAGATATATCATATGGGTTTGAGAGAAATTATTTTTCTCTTTTGTATTAATAACTGATTATTGAATCAAGACCGAGGTTTTTCCCCTTTTCTACTTCCTCATCTAGAAATCAGACAGTATGGGAAATCTTTCTCAAAAAAAATAGAAATTCCAAGTTTAGGCTAATGGATGGACTCCTGCTCATTGTGTTTACTCAGACAGGTCTGGGAAAATGTTGATTCTCCCTTTTGTCAGACAGGTGATATGAAAATTGATGTCTTTTTGACTAAGACTTGGGTGATTCAAGTCATGTACTCTAGCCCCTCATTATAATATTCAGTTTCTCATTAATTGTTAACCAATCAGAATTGATTGCCTCCCTCAGGAACAAATAACTCGTCCAAGAGCATATAGTAACCACCACCATGAGGGGTCTTTGGTATTCGAGAGTTCCACTGTCCTCTTCTTATTAATAAACATACTAACCTTATTAATAAAATGATTCAATTACCCAGAAATTACATCTCTCAAACTTTTTAAATGTCACAGGCACATATACACACATTTTTTTTTTTTAGTCCTAACTATAGTATTCACTGCTTTAACATTATAGGGGAGATTCCTGGGAATGAAGGGGCTGAGATAAAACAGATATCCTCTATAAACCACCTTCTCTCCCTCCCAGGCTCTAGGTGGGCAGATTCAGTGAAAACTTCCTATGTTCTCTCAGTCATTCTCACATCTAATTTGCAGTCTCATAGGCTTTCCAATTTGCCTTGCCCTTCTGTTTCAAATCCTTCTTGGTCATTTCTATAGGACTTTGCTCTCAGAATCACTCACAATGTTCCCCAGGTTCCTGATGAAGCCAGCCAGCACAGCCCTCAGTATACTTGCCCTTTCTGGATATCTGAATTGTCCCCTCAACCAAAACAGACTTTTTTTGGTAAGCTTTAGCAGACTTCATCATTAGTCAACACAAAGAGGAGACTGATCAGTTAGGAAGGGGAGACAACACCAGCTCTTACTGAGCCCCCTGGTATTGTTTTAGTATTCCTGGCCCACTTTAGCTTGGAGTCTTCTATCTCTACCATTTTTTTAAGAGTCTGCCTATAATCTAGCAAAAAAAATTTTTAATTAATTTTTTTAAAACCTAAGGTTTTAAAAGTCATTTATTATGGAAACTAGGGACAAAGAAAAGTTGACAAAGATACACAAAGGAAAATCCTATAAATTTCAGTTTGAAATAGAAGTTTGGATTTTGTCTAGGAAAATCAATGTTAATCAAACCAAAGGTATAATGATTGACTTTGCTTCCTGACAAGGGTGCTTCCTGCACAGAGTTAGCACATCAGATTCCAGATGCCTAGCTTCTTTTCCTCACCTTCTCCTCTCCACTATGATAGGCATATTGTGGTTGGATCTGGTCTTCTTAAATCCTAGGCAATTTTGTCTCAGCATCACCAGGGCAGATGATACGTTTACACAGAAGAGCCTGGTGCTCAAATGTCTTGACTCCAACTCTACCACTCCATCTTCTTTACCCTGGTGTCCCTCATAAATGTCCACAAGGGCCTTAGGGTCTTTTGGTCTCTGCTGTCCCAGGGACAGTGAGTGAACAGATGGGAGCAATCAGACAAGAAGCTTGCTGCTTACTGGTGTGGATCAAATATCCTCCTATTGCCTGGGACAGAGATGTATCATCTAAGTAAAGGTTACTGAAGATCTCTGTTGAAGAGGCAGTGGAAAGGGGGATGGATTCAAAGCCAGAGGAGCTGATTTTGATCCTGAATCTGTTCTTGCTTACTGTGTGACCCTGGGTAAGTTGCTTCACTTTTGTGGGCCTCAGTTTCCCAACTGTAAAATGAGGGGGCTAGGCTAGACAGCTTCTGAGGTCCTTTCTAGCTCTAAATCTATGCTCCTGTGATCTTAAAAGATCCTCAAGCTGTGGAGTTTATACAATTAGCTTGATATAAATGAGTATTAGAAATGAGAACCGTGTATGAAAAAGTAGCAAATGAATATTAGACTCAAGCCTCAAATGTACCACGGAGCAAAGCATCCCATGGTCAGAAAGAACTAAGTATCCCTTATCAGACTGCTCAGAATCTGGGCCAAGGTTTCCTCAGCTGGGGACTGTGAACTTGCGGGTTTTTTAAATATATTTTCATAACTGTTTGCCAATATAATTGGTTTCCTTTGTAACTCTATGTGTTTAATTTATGCAATTAGAAATGGTTTCCTGAGAAAGGAACTGGAGGCTTCACCAGATTGCCAAAGGGGTCTGTGACACAGAAAAAAAACTAAGAATCCCTGATCTAGGCTGTGTCTCACTATGATACCAAATCTGCCCTAGGTTTGTAGGAACTGTTTGCCTATAACCAGGCAGGACTTTCTAGGAAATACCTGCAATATCCTTAGCCAGGGTGAGCCCACCGGGCCTTACAAGTCCAAAACAGAACTTATTATCTTTCCTATAAACTCTCCCCTTCTCCTCTCTTCCCTATTACTATAAAGGGTAACACCCTCTTCTTCATCTCTCAGATTCACATCCTAGGAGCTATCCTTGACTCTTTACTCTCTCTCTCTCTCTCTCACCACCTCCCCCCTCCCCTCATACACAATCTGTTGCCAAGGCCTACCGATTTCACCCATCAACATCTCTGGAATACCTCCCCTTCTCTTCTCTCACACTGCCAACACCCCAGTGTAGGCTCCCATTACCTCCTTGCCTGGACTATCATAATAGCCTCCTACTGGGTCTGCCTACCTCAAATCTCTTCCCATTGCAATCCATTCTTCACTCAGCCACTAAAGTGATTTTCCTCAAGTGCAGGTCCAACCATGTCACTCCTCTACTCAATAAACTCCAGTGGTACTCTATTGCCTCCAAAATCAAAAACAAAATCCTCTCTGGCATTCAAAGACCTTCATAACCCAACTCCATCCTGCCTTTCCAATCTTCTTACACCTTACTCCTCACCCACATACTTTACCATCCGCTGGCCTCCTTACGGTTCCACAAACAAGGCATTCCATCTCTTTGCTCTGGACATTTTCTCTGGCTGTCCCCTCAGCCTGAAATCCTCTTCTTTCTCATCTCTACCTACTGACTTGCCTGGCTTTCTTTAAGTCCCAACTAAAGCCCCATCTTCTACAGGAAACCTTTCTCAACCCCTCTTAATTCTAGTGCCTTTCTTCTCTTAATTATTTCTTATATATATCCTGTAGATAACTTGTTTGTACGTATTTATTGGCTTGTCTCCTCCACTGGATTGTGAGCAGGGTCTATTTTTTCTTTCTTTCTGTATCCCTAGTGCTCAGTAAATTGTCTGGCACACAGTTGGCACTCAATAAATGTTTATTGACTGACTGACTTTATGAGTGAGCCCAAAACCTCATCATCCCAACAGTGGTTACAAGAGTGAGAACTGTAACTCAGAGTTCCTGACATACCATTTTTTGTCTGTTCAATTTAATTAATAGCTATTTAGTGCCTACTACAGGTAAGATGTGTGCCAGACACAGGAGATACACAGCCAAAAATGAAATTCCCTGCTCTCAAGAAGTTTCCGTTCTACTGGGGAAGCTATCAAGTTCAATTGATTCTCAAAGACTTTCCCTGCTCAAACGGAATGATACAAAGGACTACTGAGTCTGAATCATTTTCTTCTTGTATAGAGCTAGCTTGCTTCTGAGAGACCATCACTTAACAGAAAGTTACCCAGTTATCTCTCTGACACCCTCAAATTTTCTATACAACCTCTACATATTTAATTATCAGCATAGTCAGTTACCAAAGCCTTACTATGCATATCATTAAAGGACCTAATTTTTAAAAATTGCTATTGCTGTTTTTAAAAAATTGTCCCAATATGAGCTTGATAGAAAAGATGCCTGATAAAAATAGGACGCAATTTTAAAACAATTTAACTGCTTAAAGATAAAATTAGAACTAAAAAGAAGTTAAAAAATAAGGTCAAAGGGTGCAATCTACAATAGATTTGTGGATGCAAATTCAATTTTTTTTCTTTCACAAACAAGGAAATAGGGAGTGAGAGAAAGGATAAGAGTTAACAAAACAAAAGAGATTGGAGTGAGTTATAGAAAAAGGGGAAGGGAAGTAAGTGCTGGTAGAGAAGACACTAGAAACTAGGAAAAGAAAAATAAGAGTGTATTTCGGACTACTAACCATAGAAAAAGAGAACAAGGGATATGAGTAGGAGATAGATTAGGCTTGAGGTGAGAAACAAGAAATAGGGAGATAAAAAGGGAGAAGGAGGAGCAGTAGAGATGAACTGAGGCAGCTAGGCGGTGCAATGGAAAGAATGCCAAACCTGGAGTCAAGAAGATTCATCCTATTGAGTTCAAATCTGACCGCAAACACTTACTAGCTGTGTGACCCTGGGAAAGTCACTTAAACCTTTTGGCCTCAGTTTCTTCATCTGTAAAATGAACTGGAGTGGGAAATAGCAAACCACTCCAGTATCTTTGCCAAGAAAATCCCAAATGGGACAGAAGAGTAGGACACTACTGATATGACTGACAACAAAAGAGATAAGCTAGTAGCCAAACTTGAATCACAAGTGGAGAACAGGGAGCGAGAAAAGAATGAAGACGGAAGAGCTGGAAGAGAATGCTTTGGCAGGAGCTGGTTAAGAAAGAAGTGCGGTATCCCCCCGGTAATCTTGCCTACATTTCAAGTTTTCTAGCTAGTACAGTACAAAGCACTGTAGTCAGTACCGACAGTGTTATAGTAGAAGTAGATGCCTTGATCTTAAAGATCTTGAAGTGTACTTGGAAAAACAAACATAAACACACAGAATGCCACGATAAAAATGCTTTTTATGATGATGATGGTCAGTCTACAAGTCAAAAACACAGGCTGTAGATACAGTAGCAAACAGTTTAAAGAAGTAGACACTCAGTGTATCTCTTTGGGTTCAAAAAAAGGAAAAACTTTTAACTGCTTTTTTAGATAAATATGTACCATAATGCCACCCAAAAGTTGGCTAAAATGAGATAGGCCTGAATTTAATAGACAAAGAGTTTGTCTTAATGGGCAAAAACTTGGATTGTTAAGGCCCAGTTTAAAACCTCTCAGTTTGGGGAAATTTTTTCAATGTTTTATTCTTTTAACTATAGGCTCATAGCTACCTCGCTGTCATACAAGATTTGCTGTACTTGCTCACCAAACACAAGGCATAAAGGAAAATGTGGGATACAGCCCAGTCTGACCAAATTGTGGCTTTCTTTACAAGCTCTCTTTCCTTTGGCAGAACATAATGATCTCTAACAAGAGATGGTCAAAATGCTTCATTGGGTACGTGCAGTTCTGCACGCGCTACTTTGTTCTTGCTGAAATTATTTTTTAGATAGAAATATTTCTATCACACCTGCAGACTAGGTAGCCTTTAACATCTGGCATCAGCAAACAACTATAAGAGAAAAACAAGGAATATGAGTACTGTTATAATATTCCTATAAAGAATAATAATTTGCAAATCCTCTCTTAAATGAAGTGATTTGTGACCATAAGCAAATGATAGTGTTTGAATTTCCATTAGTCTGTGTTAACTTCATGATTTTTCAAAGGAAAAACCCAGAATCAATCAACACATAGAGTCTTATATATGTCATTGAATTATTAGCCTTCACCACAAAAAAAAGCACACTTTAATGCATTGGTTCAGGTGTCAGAATTGTGTAGTGTAGAAAGAAGATTGGGAGCCTTTAGAGCCCTTGGGTAAATCAATTCCCCTCTATGGGATTAATTTTCCTTGAATGTAGAGAAAATGAATTAGACTAGATAATCTCAAGAGCTCCTTCTAGCCCTAAGATTATACAATTTACTTGCTTACTAATTGTTCTTTCCTGCTGTGGCTGTTAGCCAGTATTCTATATTTGACCAGAACACAAGCACAGCCTAAATGATGCCTTTTACTTCTGGTGATAAAGTAATGTCAATGAGATACAAATTTGGCCATGCCAAGCAATAAAGCAAATGCCATGCCAAGCAATAAAGCAAACTCCATGCTCTTTAGTACCATCTCATTCATTTCATATTGCACTGGAAAAAAAAATAGTAAGAAAAAAAAAACCCAAACACTTGCCAAGCAACTAACCACATCAAGCATAAATTGCACATATTTGTACATTCATTCATTCATTCATTCATTTTTTCAGGCTATGGGAAACTGTCTCTTTAAGAAAACTAATCTCAATTAGATGGCTGCTAGATCCTAAACATTAGTGACTTTCAGCTATTCAGAAGAGGTGTCATATGTTCTTTATTTTTTTTCTCTAAATGACACAGTAAACATTAAAAGGCCAGGAAGACAATTTCACAGAGTAATGCTCCAATGTATGAAGTAAGCTCATAAAAGACTATGCTTCCCATAGTGCCTTTCTTAAACACAGGAATATTCTTTCACTCACCAGTTACTAAAGCAATTCAAATGGTTTTATACAAACAGAATAACTGACTTAAACAATTCGTTCACAACTTGTTTTAGCATCCAAAATACTGTCACAGCCAAATGCACATTTTTCTATGTGCTAAAAACAACTATTTAATATACTATAAGAAGAACTGGATTTGGAGTCAAAGGACTCCAACTCTAGCTGCCCTTGAGCAAGTCACTCAATTCCTTTGGGTGACATTTTCTTCACCTGTAAAATTGGGGGCTGGAAATAGATAATCTCTAAGGTCCCTTTCGATAGCTTCAGAATGATCCAGATTATAATCTCAGTTCTTCAATAGTCAGAGAGGTGGAGTCAGAAAAACCTGAATTCAGATCCTGCCTCAGACATTTACTATCTGGACAATCCTGGGCAAGTCACTCCACCTCCCAGACTCAGTTTCTTCATTTGTAAAACTAATAATAATATACTTCCTAGGAAAATGACACCTACTTTACAAAGTTATTGTGGGGCTCAACTGAGACACATAAAGTGTTTTTTCTATCTTTAGATCATTAAAGAAATGCTATCATAACTACCACTACCATCATCATCATTAGCCTATGTAAATGTAACTTTTGAAGTCGAAGTTTTAGCTGCTGTCTGGATTTCCCAGTCTTTCTTTTTATTGCAATACTTCAGGGCTCCACAATCATCAGTGCAGAGGCTTCCTTGATCAGTGAATATCATGACCTCTTCACATCTTAGTAGCTGGTTTCATGAGTGGCTGTGACTTAAGAATTGTATTTGGTAACCATCTTTTTGAGTCTGTCTACATTTGGCTAGCTTGTCCTTAGCTAGACAACAATGACACAGACTACCATTAGGTGAGCAGAGAAAGTGGTGGGATTGAGTCAGGAAGATTCCTTCCTGAGTTCAAATCTGGCCTCAGTCACTCACTAGCTTTGTGACCCTGGGCAAGTCACTTCGCCCTGTTTGCCTCAGTTTCCTCAACTATAAAATGAGCTAGAGAAGTATCTTCACCAAGAAAACCCCAAATAGGGCCATGAAAAGTGACTGAAACAACTGAAAACAACAACAAAAAGATCTCTCATAACTCACATTCCATTTGGGATAGCCTTAGAAAACTCATGAGTACTTCCACATCATTATAAGGTATCAAATGTTATCAAAATTCAATTTTCCTTTTATACTATCTTTAAAATAACTTCATGCCATTTGAAATATTTTAGGTATCAAATCTAGCATAATTATTGCTTCTATTTTTTAACTTAGTCTCTAATAGCAGACTTGATTTATCACACCCAAAATGGTTTTATAGTGTGGAGAATCTGTATTAAAATATCTAGTTATTTTTGCCATTTTGTTTTGTTTATTTGGTATTTTGTCATTTTCTCTTGTTTCCTATATTTCATTACATGTGCTAAACTTAATTTAATTCCTGAGTCTATGGAGTTCTAAATTCAAGGGCAAAACTATGGTTTGAACAGAGTGCATTTAATTGACTCTAATAATGAAGAGAAGTTAAACCCAAGGAAACTTTGAATTTTAATGATTAAGAAAGTAGAAGCCAGAATTCACTATGTACTACAGTCAGTTTTTGGTTACCCTAAAGTAAAATAAAGTATAGGTAGAATTGCCTCTTGTATACGGAAATCTGGGATGATTTCTCTGGACCCTGCACTGTGAAGAAAGACCCACTGAGCAATTAGAGCTTCACAGTTATTCTAGGAGTTTGTACAGAGAAAGTGTTGCCCTCAGCTAGTCCTAAAACAACAAAGATCTAAAAGACTCTTATTCAGCAAGTATCCCCCACTCCATCATCAAAACAATAATTCTTCCCCATTTCCACATTAACCTTTTGCCATTTTATAACATCTCTTCCCCTTCCCCTTTCAAGATTACTTAGAAAAGAAATAAATTTCTTTCATATAAAAATGTTTAGGGAAGAGTAATAACTCAATATGAATTGCTCCAATTTCCACACTCCCTAAAAATTCACTGGGAAGACCATTTGAAAGAGAAGCAATAGAGTGGGGGAAAGTTTTTTTAATCAAATATAAATCTATAATTTTTTAAATATAAGATAAAGGTCTTAAAAAAGCCAAGGGGTATGAACAGTTTTCAAAAGAAGTGAAAACTATAAACGACCACAAGAAAACAAGCTTCAAAGTCACCAAGAGGAAGCAAAGTGTAAATTAAAACAAGAGCAGCTATGTGGTGCAGTGGATAGAGCACTGGACCTGGAGGCAGGAAGACTCATCTCGAGTTCAATTCCCACCTCAGACACTTAGTAGTTCTGGGTGACACTAGGCAAGTCATTTAACCTTGTGTGCCTCAGTTTCCTCATTTGTAAAATGTGCTGGAGAAGGAAATGGCAAAGCACTCTAGTATCTTTGCCAAGAAAACCCCAAAAGGGGTCACAAAGAGTTGGACAACTGAAATGACTAAACAATAAAAAATTAAAACAACTCTGAGGCTTCGCTTCATAACAGGCAAATTAGCGAAGATGGAGAAAGGGGAAACAATCAATGTGGAAGGGACAGTGGAAAGAGTGGAAAGGGAACATTGACGCATTGTTGGTCAAGCTACAAAGTGGTACAAGGCTTTTGTGTTTCAATTTGGACCTAAGCAAAAAAAGACCAAATTGTCCAAACTATTTCAGGCAGCAGTCTCACTCTAGGGTATAAACCCCAAGGAAGTCAAAGAGAGAGAGAAATATTGAAGATATGGGGCAATATCAATAACAATGCTCTTTGTGACATCAAAGACCTAGAAATAGAGGATGATTTGGTAGCCATGCAATTGACTGAGTAGTCCAGGTTAGGTGATAGGTAAAAGTGGCTTCCAAGGAGAATGCTCCCATAGTTTAAGTATTCATAGAATGTTAGAGGTGGAAAGAATCTGAGACATTGCCTAATACTTCCCTCCATTTTATAGTTGAAGAAACTGAGGCTTAGAGTGGTGATATGACTTGCCCAAGGTTCCTCAACTAGTAAGTGGCCAAGCTAGGAACCAAAGCCAAGTCTTCAAATTCCAAGTCTAATGCACTATTGACCATCCTATAATTCCACCACTGAATGGGCCACAGTTCCCTGAAATTATCTGACTTATCTAATGGCTTAATCAACTTATAACATCTGCTCCATGAGTCATACCTTAAGCAGAATGAAATCTTAACTTCATAGACAAATCAAAAACTCAGTGCTGAAGCTATGTTATAGTAGAAAGTTCTCTAGCTCAAAGGGAAAAAGATTTAGAGAAAATAGCAATGACCAAACTTGCAATCAAATGAAAAAATCAGAATCACTGTAATATTGGAATAGATAAGGTTGTTTAACTCCTCTAAGATCAATTTAAAGTATATTTATATCTTGACACAGATCTCACCTACTCAAAATCTCACCTAGACCTGATAAACTTTAGTTACATAAATTCTCATGTGCCTGAGTCAGCCTTTAAAACTGTTATGATTTAAATGAACATAATATGTATGAGAATAAAAATGGTAGCATTTCAAAGGTGAGCTGAAAGATTTTGCCCAGAGTGGGATCACATCTACCAAAACTCTATTAGGCCTTCAAAGAAAATGACTTGAATTTAGAAGAGGAAGAAGTCCCAAAATTTGTACAACACAACCCAATCAACAAGCATTTATTAAACTCCTACTTTTGGATAGAAAGGCAAATATGCCAACAACAGAATTCATGATTTTTTCCCCTAAACCCTCCCCCCCCCCACCTTCCTTACTGAAGAAGGCAACACCATCTTTCCAGTCCCTGGTCATGCTCGGAGTCATCTTAGATTCCTCACTCTCTATCACACCTCATATCCAAGGAGTTGCCAAGGTCTGCCTTAATCACCTCAGAACTTGATTAACACAATAGATGCTGGTGTGTCTACCTGCCTCAAGTCTCTCCCCACTCCAATCCATTCTCCATTCAGTGACTCAAATGATTCTCCTAAAATGCAGGTCTGATCATCACACACACACACAAACACACACACACACACTAAATACCAGTCTCTTCCCATTGCCTCTAGGAGCAAATACAAAATGCTCTATTTGGCATTCAAAGCCCTTTATAACTTAGCCCCCTTTTACCTTTCCAGTCTTCTTATACCTTACTGCCCAAGACATACTGTTCGATCCAGTTACACTGGCCTCCTGGATGTTCCATAACTAAGACACTCCATCTCACAGCTCCAGATGCTTTCTCTGGCTGTCTCTCATGCCTAGAATGTTCTCCCTTCTCTGCTCCTACTACTAATCTCCCTGGCTTCCTATAAGTGCCAAATGAAATCTTACCTTCTTAATCCAATGCTTTCCCTGTTTTCTACTTATCCTCTATATAGCTTGCTTTGTATATTTTTGGTATATTATCTCCTCCATTAGATTGTATGCTCCTTGAGGGAGGAAAATATCTTTTGCCTTTTATTATATCCCCGGTGCTTAGCAGAGTGCCTAGCACATAGTAGGAGCTTAATAAATGTTTATTGATTGATTGGAATATCAGTTCCTGCCCTCAAGAAACCTATATTCTACTAAAAAAAAACAAACAAATTAAAGAATAACCTCTAACAGCTGTTCAGTTTGCCTTGGTAAGATGTTAAAACATCCCTTCATTTCTCACCAGACTGCACTCTGGACTTCCCTATTATGCACCAGAAATTTCCTCATCCCTGGAAGACTTCAGCCCCTGGAATTCATCTCTGTCCCTGTCATCCCTCTCTCTGATTAGATGCCTCCACCAAGTACCTTCCTTTGAGGAGGGCACCTGGCCTACCTACCTTTTCATTTCTCACCAAGCTACACTCCAGACTCCTATATGCCCTAGATACCTTCCTTCCCTGCTTACCCCTAAAACCACCAACCTCTCTCTTAAGATTCCTTTTATGTGTGGTCTTTCCGCAATTAGAATGTATATTCCTTGAAAACAAAGACTTTTCTTTTTGATCATATTTGTATTTCTAGCACTTAGCACAGTACCTAGAATATAGTAAGATTTTAATAAATGCTTGTTGACTGACTGATTCCAAATTATTGGACCATGATTATGACATTTTTCAAGTACAATAGCCAATTCTGACATTGTCTTGCACTTATGGCTCATACAGAAAGAGGTTCTCCCAACTTCTGGGTAGAAACTAGAAAAAAGATAGCCCTATCTTTTTAGCACAGCCTAGCTAGCACTCTATTTCCTATTCATGTGAAAATGATGATGCCCATTATCAAAAAGCACAGGAAGTTATCCCTACCATTAGGATTTTCTTAACTATAGAAAAGCGGCATGAAATTTATTTTATGGACCAAAAAATAGGGCAGCTAAGTAGATAGTGTAGCCAAATATTAATCAGGTTTCCTCTGAACCTTTTACTTTGTGGAGTTCCACAGTTTTTGCAGAGCTACTATATTGTCTTAATGTAGCACCCTGAAATATGTGTCTAGGGATAGAAAGGCCATTTTTGCAAGCTTAACTATGTACAAACCTCACCAATAACAACAAAACCTAGCAATTTCTTGAAGCCAATTAGTGTAGTTTTATTTAACTGTAAAGTGGCATTTTCAAATCTAATGTATTATTGGAATCTTATGAGAAGCAATGTGTCATAGTGAATAGAAAACTGGCAGGAAAATTAGAAAAACCTAGATTTCAGTCTTGACTCTAACATGTACCAGCTATATTACTATGATCACTGTGGGCAAATCACTTATAATCACTCAATGAATAATCCAGGCAACTTTCCAAATCTATAAGTTGGCAAGTTAACAATCCCCACTGGTTAAAGGAGTTTCCTCACAGGGAATTTCCTATGCCAATGGCCCACTTCCCTTCCCCTCAAAAACAGATATTAGCTGCCATATCAAGTAAAACTTAATTCAAATACATCCAGTTTAGCATTTGTTTTCATTTATTCAGTGTCTGCACTGAAGTTCGTTTTTGTACCATATATTTCAGAAAAGGAGAAAAGATTGTTAAGTAAACACAGTAAACAAAAATAGCAAGTAAAATTATTTGACTTACTGAAAAGATATTTACAGATAAATAACTATAAATACTTCATACAGATGAATTATAAATCATTCTTATCTATTCATGAAAGCAGGTCCATTAAAATATTCTAATTGACATGTTTTGTTGTAGTTTGAGTAACTATAATTATTTTAAAGTAATAAAATTGCATATAAGTATGCAGTTTAAATATAAATTAGACTAGATAGTCCTTGTGGCCCTTTCCAATCTGAGCTATTATAATTATATGCTCCTATAGAATTCTGAGATGATGAAATCAGCATGTCATCTACATCTAGGTAGTTAGGTAGCACAGTGGATGAAATACTAGACCTAGAGTCAGGAAGACTTTTGTTCAAATATGATCTCAGAGACTTACTAACTGTGTGATCCTAGGCAAGCCATTTCACCTCTGCTGGCCCCAGTCTCTTTCATATAAAATGGGAATAATAATAATACCTACATCCCAAGGATTTGTAAGGCTCAAATGAGAATAATTATAAAGCATTTTGCAAACCTCAAAGAACTATATAAATGCTAGCTATAATGATGAGGAGGAAGAAAAAAAGGAGGAGGATAATGATGAAAATTGATTTGAGGAGATAGAATAGAGAATGGTAGACCTACTGGGTGGCCAGGGCAATAATCCATATTGTTTATTATACTGTTGAGAGACAGAGACAGAGACAGAGAGAGAGCGCAATGTGGATGGATAGATAGATATAGATATATAGTTGATATAAAGGTCTATATCAAGGCAATAGTAGGAGAGAAGCTACAAATTATAGAGGGATACTGCAGAGTCAATATCCTCAAGGCTTGCTAACTAATTATATGTGAAGGGAAGGAGAGGAAATAGTCAAAGATTTCAAGGTATCAGGTATGAGAAGCCAGGTGAATGGTGGTGTCACCAACAAAAACAAGTCTAAAAGAGAAGCAGGTATGGGGGGCGGGGGGATAATAAGCTTAGTTTTCAACATATTTAGATTAATGTGCTATTAGCAAATGGAAATGCAGGTCTAGAGTATAGAAGAGTTGATCAGGATGAAGATTCAGATGTGAGAATCATCTACATAGAGGAAGGAAGGAAAGAAGGAAGGAAGAAAGAAAGAAGAAAGAAAGGAAGGAAGGAAGGAAGGAAGGAAGGAAGGAAGGAAGGAAGGAAGGAAGGAAGGAAAAAAACAAATTACTTGGTTTGATTTATTTTTTAAATAAAAGAATTATAGGTCATAGAAATCAGATGGTTTTCTTTATTGGTTCAAACTACACTCAAATTATTGGATATGTTTTAGTAACCTGTGAGTATCTCTCTTGCTTGTATTCTTTTTTTTAATACATAGGTAAGGAAAAATACATTTTGCCAGATTTTTAGCCCATAAAAATTTAACAGGATAGAGTCTGTGCTAAAATTTCATAAAACTGCTACATATTCATTTTCTCCTTAAAAATAGACCTTGAATGTAGAAAGGGCAAGGGGAGAGACTCTTTAAAACTCATCAAAAATTTGAAGAGGCATCTGGTATAAATCAATATCCCACTCCCACCCTAATTGAATTTCTCCAATCAGAAATGTAAGTAGTGCCAGCATGGCCAAAAGCAACTAACAAGGGAATCCATTGCTCCTGAAACAAAAAATTTGCAAAGGCTTTTAACCTTTAGAGATGGTGCAAAGGTGTGAAGCATATTTCCTTAACCTGGTTTTTTTCAAGGAATAATGTTATGTTGCTGCATTTTCCTTTTCCACTATCTCCTCCTCACCCCCTGCCATATTCTTCTTCTCAGTTATTTATTCTAACTTTCTATTTCTATAATTGGATCCATGCACCCAGAGGGTTCTGAGTGGTGGGGTCACTGAAATATTTCCTAAATAGAGCATTACTCTAAGCCTCTATCCAAAAAAAGGTGTGTTTTTTTTTTAATTTAAAAAGGCATGAACCAATCAGCTCTCTGCATTTTTTATGCTGCCTGCCTTCAGCCAAATAAATATTACTAGATAACTGCATCTGGTCATAATGCAGCAGTGCATTACTCTAACTCTTCATTAAAGAGTCCAACCAACCAGATTCCTTCACTTGTTTTATACTTTATAAACATGCTGAAGGTGCCTGATCACTTGATTGATCATACTGCCAATCCTTAGAATGACTTCCTCCATTCATAAATAAATTCTAGATGGATTGACAACATTCCACTTTATAATAACTAATATTTAGTGGACTAGAGCATATGCCTTTTATTCTGAAGTTCAGTGTTGTAACTACTATAAATGCAAAGGCTGTGTATATAGTGTATATGTGTGTCTGTTTATAAAGGTACATATGTATATGTATATATATGCACAGGTATACACATACACACATACACAATGTCAAGGGCGAAGCTGGCAGAAAAATGTAGAACAAATACCTATCTCCTTCTTAGGAAGCACCCAAGTAGCATTAATAGCTTCGCACAAACATGTCTGGCTGTTGATCCCATTCTCCGAATCATTGATCTCAGGGAAATTAGGTCAGAAAATACAAATGGCTTAATGCAAATGAACCCTGAAACCTGAAAAAAATTGACATATGTCCACGTCCTTCCAGTGGCAGGCAATTCAGGAGTGTTATACAAATATGAGGATATGGATAGTTAGATTGTTGTAGAGTAATACTCCTCTGAACTCTAATCACTCTTGGTAGATTTCTTCTTGCACTTTTGCATTCTGTATAGTTCTTATTTGCAGAGTTGTGCTTGGGGCAGAGTAACTGCACCTTTGACTCAGGGCATGGAAATTCAGAAGGTACAAAAATTCATACCACATGTGCTTCTTGACCCACCCTGCTCCTCCCTAGGGCATCTCTTCAGCAGCAATCTTAGGTGTCCTAGGACCTTCCCCCAGAGTGGCTAATGCCCAGAGGTCTCTGTCTTTCCTGGACACCATTGTATCACATGGTATCCCCCAATGGTGTTGGTGTCTGTAGTCTTTTCTACCAATAGAGCAGTGTCACAGAGTTCTCTCCTCTGGAGCCAGTGTTGGAGTTGCTCCCTGTCTCCCCATAATTGACTTGGGGATGTATTTGGTGTTGCTTGCCCTTGCAAGTGACCAAATTGGTAATTATGGTTCCATTTATATGTGTGCCTATTTTATCCTCCCACCTCAACTTGAAAATCCAACAGGGAAAAGACAATAATTCATTTTCCTTGGAATCCACCCTAATACCTAGCACAGGGCTTTGGATGTTACAGGTCCTCAATAAATGCTTCTTGAACAATTAGAGGAATGAATGGATTGCATTTGACAAAAATCATTGAACAACTATGTCCATATCATATAGGGAACAGACTAGATAAGACAGTAAGAACACTTTAGTACCTATGTTAAGCCAAAGTTCAACAATAACTCCATCTGATGAGTCACTAAGCTATAATTGTGAGCAAAATCAACTCAGAATATTACTGTTCTGCATGAAAGTGATAATACCAAAGAAAGAAATGGTTGAGCTGTTTGGATATGGAGTGATTTCCACACTGAATGAAACCAGACTCACTGTGGAAAATATCAGTAAACTTGCTTCGGGAGAAATTTCCCCATTTTAGAGCAACAACTCTGTCTCAGGAAAAATCTCTCTGGAGAAATATCTTCATAAAAGATCACTTCAAAAAGAATACATAAATCCCTCACTTTAGGCTCTTTCTACTGGAAGCCAAGTAGGAATCCAAAGTCAGGGTGGATAAGAAGGGAAAATAACTTCTCTAAGCAAGCCAGGAAAACTTCTAGGACATGGAGCAATGGAGCAGTTGGCCATTTCTGTTCTGTCAAAAAACAAAAAAAAACAAACAAAAAAAAAAAGAGAATCTCCTATAAGCCCAAATGCCCTCTAGCAACTGGCTAGGCTACAGTAATTTCACATGAAGAGTGTCTTAGTTATCCTTCTTCCACTAAAATGATACATAGTTAATAACCATCAAAGGTGGAACTCCTGATGTGTACATAGTAATGATTACGTGTAATTCATGTGGATAAACTGGGGACATGCGATGCTAATCTCATTCTGTTTGTTTCCTTGTCTGACACCAAATGGGCCTTAAAAGACAAACATAATACTGTGTTATTACAATGTAAATAATGAAAAGGTATTTCATAACCCTTATAACCTTGTGAATCACTCTGAATCCTAGCTCCATTGTTTGGCACTAGATTCATTTGCCTGGCTTTACACTTGGAATTTCTTTAGGAGATGCTGAAAAATAATAGTTTACTTACTTATGCAGACCTGTGATTTTGTCAGTGTCAGCAACTCTAAGTTTGGAAAGACATCTGTAACTTTTAGTCAGAGAGTTTTTACACAAGGGTAAGCTCATTGAGCCACCCTGCTCCCAGGCTATCTAATTTTGGATGGGTTCAAGAGGCTCCCCTACTCCATCTGTCCTCAAAGAAAGGTTAATTGATTTCCCACAGTCCTATCGCTAATATATGTTAGTCGGGACTTGAACCCAGGTCCTCCTGGCTCCAAGTCTAGCCTTCTGTCCATTGCATAATGTTTCCTATCATAACATAGATGTTTATATGATGCTTTAAGATTTCCAAGGTGCTCTGTTCACAATTGCCCAATGAGATAGGTAAGAAAGGCATGGTGGTGGTGCTGGTGGTGATTCAGTCTTTTCAGTCATGTCTGACTCTTCATGACCCCATTTGAGGCTTTCTTGGCAAAGATACTGGAGTGGTTTGCCATTTCATTCTCCAGATCATTTTGCAGATGAGGAAACTGAAGCAAACAGGGTTAAGTGACTTGCCCACAGTCACATACCTAGTAAATGTCTGAGGCCAGAGGAAATCCAGATGAGTCTTCCTGCCTCTAGGCTTGGCTTTCTATCCACTGTTATCACTTAGCTGCCCCAAGGTAAGCATTATCATCTCCATTTTACAAATGAGGAAACTGAGATTTGGAGAAGTTAAAGTGACTTGCCCAGTGTCATATAGCTAGTAAGTATCAGAACCTGGATTTGAAAGCAAGTGGTCCTGTGTATTTCCACTATCTAAAACAACTCTGACAACATACTACATGTGACCACAGCCGTTACATTGCATGATAGGATTTACTTTTATGGTTTTGCTTTCTGAAATTAGTACGTAATTAAGGTCACTTATTTTTCCAAATCATTCATTGCATATTTTACTCTAAAATTAAGTTAACTAAGATAATGGTTTTCCAGTCTGATTGCTCTGGGGGGGAAGGAAAAAGAAAAGATTAGGGAACTACAGAAACAGTTTCTTCAGTTCTCTTTCACAGTGAATGTAATATTTGAATACATTATCCACTTTACTTCTACTAAATACACTCCTACGTATTTTCTCAAGAAATGAAAGATATTTGAGATTCTTCTCACGTTATATAAAAACACCTAATGACATCAGATTCTATATCTCATATCCCTTCTTATGCATCCCTGAACTGTGTCAGAAAGTTAAGTGCAGGTAACTCAGAAAAAAAGAAAGAAAAATAAACTGAGGAAAATTCTAATTCTGTCACAAACCAAAAGATAACTAATTTGTATTACATGCTTAAAATGTGCGAGGAAAGAGAATCTCAAATGATCACTCAGCCCAATGTTCTGCCTCCAAGTAATATGACGTCTAACTCGTTCTCATTAGAGGATTGCCCAGAATTAAATAACTATGCTGCAACATCACAATAAAACAATTCAATA
>NW_020954617.1:3960834-3968004 GCF_900497805.2 Vombatus ursinus
GGCTTCCATCAAAGGGCCACACTCAAGGACCTTGAGGGCAACATGTGGTCTCAAGGCCACAAGTTTCTAGTCTCTTGATTCTAGTCTCCTTGCTGTTACTTGCAAGAAACTCTATCTTCCAAATCTGAGCATTTTAAGTGGTTGTCTTCCATGTCTGGAATTCTCTCACTCCTTACCTCTACCTAACAACTTCCTTCAAATCTCAACTAGAAGTTCACCTTCTGCAAGAAGTCTTTCATGGTCACCTTTAATGCTAGTACCTTCCCTCTAAGATTATCTCCAATTTACCCAGTATGTATCATGTTTTACATAATTTTTTGCATGTTATCTCCCTCAATCAAATTATAAGCTTCTTGAGAGAAGAGACTATTTTTGCTTTTTAAGTATCCCCAATGCCAAACACAGTGCTGGGCACATAGTAGGTAGTTAACAAATGCTTATTGACTTGACTTGGACCCTCTCAGAAGTGCTACAAAAAACTCATCAAAACACTGACTCTAGTAACATGATTCACAAAGAGTGAAGTGTCCAGAATTTAAGGGGTATGATTGAATAGGCCAAAACAGAAGCAAAAAAAGGGACATTAGCAAGAGAATAGAAGTAAAGCAATGGTGGACTACATAAAACCCTGTAACTAGCTTATACCAAAATGCACAGCTTTTCTAACAAAGGAACACAGTAAGACCAAGAAAGATGTTTATTTTTCCCAATGTCTCTCTCAGCCACGTTTCTGAGTTCAATGCCAAATTAGCAAGGAAAGGCACCCAATAGTCAGATTGTCACTGTGGCAAGTCACTCTTTAATGAAATTAGGAATGGATGGAATGTACTAACCATAGTAAAGTACCATAGAACAGATGAAAGGAATGCCTTCATCTCTATTTGGTCTCTTGGCACAGGTCCTCCATTCTCCCCCCTCATGTTTGTCTTTTCCGGCATATTCACATCTCTAAAGGGAAAGCCCAAGCAAAGGAATGCAATCAAGCCTGCAAAGTGTATCTGGATGGGAGTGAGCACATTGTAATGGATAGAGACATTTTGACTTACATTTTTGATGGGCATTCTCAGCATTCAATCCCAGAAAGCAGATGTGGCAATCTACGATGACTTTCTAGTAAGAATTGAAGGGGAATAGACGTTCATTGGTGGAGTATCCACATGAAGGAAATAATGTATTACCCTGAGCTGGTAATGATCAAGTGACTGATTTGGAAGTATTTTATATTCTTATGCCCATTAAGGAAATAAATCAAAGGATATTTTTATTGAGCCTTTTCAAATACAGTAACTAACGTTCACCAATCATCAGCAAATTAGTAGATCCTGCCTTTTTAACTAATGAGTCCTATGTTCATTAAAAGTTGATGAGCACATCAGAAAGTGCTTATTGAGCTAAGAAAAGGTAGAAATTGTGTTTTGGTATAATTTCTATTCTTAGAGAGCTTTTCTTTTGTTTTTGCTGTAATTGTTTTCACAGAATTTCAGATTATGTAGAGACCTGAGGGATCAGTTCTTATCCCATATGAGAAGGAATCCCCTCTACAAAATCCTCGACTAATGTATATGCAACTTCTATTCAAAAACCCCCAGTTACGGGGAACTCACTATGTTTCAGCACAGACTGTTACACTTTTGGACAGTTGCTGTTTGTTGTTTGCTGTTGTTGTTGTTTCATTTCGGTCATTCAGTCAGATTTTTTATGAGCCCATTTGGGGTTTTCTTGGCAAAGATACTGGAGTAGTTTGCCATTTCCTTCTCCAACTCATTTTCCAAATGAGGAAACTGAGGCAGAGAGGGTTAAGTGACTTGCTGAGGGTCACACAACTAGTAAGTATCTGAGGCCAGATTTGAACTCAGGAAAATGAGTCTTCCTGACTCCAGGTCTGGCACTCTATCCATTGCTCCACCTAGCTGGTTGAACAACTTTAATCGTTAGCAATTTTTTTTCTAACATTGAGCCAAAAATCTGCCCATATGCTACTTTCACTTATTGCTATTACTTCTGCCTTTTGGGGGACCAACAAAACAAGCTTAATTCCCTCTTTAATTCAGCAGCTTTTTAAATATTTGCACACAACATTCATGTTTTCCCTTCTATCCCAAGTCTTCTCTTCCCCACATTAAACAGATCCAGTTCCTTCGATATATTTGCATGGTATATTATGCAGTCTTCTCTCACCATCATGAGTTTCCTTTGCTGGACATGTTTTAGTTTATCTGTTTCCTTGATTAAAATGTGCTTTCTAGAACTGAATGCAACATTCCAACTGTGGTATGATCAGGTAAGAGAACACAGCAGTAAAAACTCCTGCATTCTGTTTCCATCAATACAGTCTTAGATTGTATTAACTAGACACCTATAAAACTTACAAACCACTAAAACTCACAGGTTTTTTGCAAATGACACAACTTCCCCATCGTATACTTCCAAAGTTTATTTTTTTTATCCAACTATGCATATTTACATTTTCCCCTAATAAGACATATCATACTACATTTGGCTCAGTGTTCTAGCCTGTCATTAAGCTTTTGAATCCTGATTCTGGCATCCAATGTTTTAATCATCCCTTTTAGTTTTATGTCATGGGACTGTAAAGAGGGACTATCTTTGACCTCTCCTTTTATCCCCAGTATTCAGCACAGTGCCTAGCACATAAGAGTCATTCAATAAATGTTTATTGACTATGTCAGATGCAAATCTGAAAGGAATTCAATTGATTCCTTCATCCAAGTTATGGGGTGGGGGGGGGAGGAGAATGTTGAACAGAACATAACCAAAGGCATAACCATGATACTCCAACAGCAACACCCCTCCAAACCGACATGAATTCACTAATCACTAGTTCTGAAGCCTTTGAATTAATAGCCTTCAAGTCAAGTCAGGTAAATAATCATTTTAATGCTTCCTGTGTGTATCAGTGACTTCTTTCAAGGAAGGAAGCCTAATAAATACATCGTTAGATTAAGACTAAAGGTATCAACAGAGGCAAAAACTTGAAAATCTATGGGGGCAGGAAGATTTATAATCACCAAATCCTACAGCTTGAAGGAACTTAGAGATAATTTTCCAGATTAAAAAAAAAGAAACTAAGTCAGGTCTATGGTCACATGGTAACAGATATCGTCTACAACATGTGAGCATGTTTATTTGCACTGACCATTTTGATGCCTTTAACCCATTTTATAGCAACATCACTTCTTTTTTTTTATTTTATTTGGTGGGGCAATTGGGGTTAAGTGACTTGCTCAGGGTCACACAGCTAGTAAGTGTCAAGTCTCTGAGACCAGATTTGAATTCAGCTCCTCCTGACTCCAAGGCTGGAGCTCTATCCACTGGGTCACCTAGCTGCCCCAACATCACTTCTTAAGAAAGAAATGTGGAATGTGAGCTTCCTCAGGACACGAACTTTATTTTGTCATTTTATCCCCATAAATCTAACCTAATGCCTTGTACACAGTAGGTGCCTGATAAATGCTTTGGGGGTGAATGGAAATTTAAAATGAGCTCATTCCACCAAACCAAATAGTCCTCTAACCCTGAGCAACCCAAAATACTAAAATTTATATTCACAAGCTTCTTAAATAACAGTGTGATTTGCTTGTAGAGGAAACCTGCTGAGTCTTTAAAATCTACCTCAAATGCTTAGTTTGCTACTGTCTGTACAGTGGATACTCAATAAACACTTGCCTAATATTCATCTAATGCATTTTTGGTTGATTTTGAAATGGTCAGAAATAGAAACTTCGACTTCATGGCTAACTTGGGTAAGAGTCATTCTGTTTATAAGCCGACATACAAGACCTTATTTCCTTTCAAACACAGCAAGGATGTCAATTTACCAAACAGAGGTGGACTAGGGGATGGGTGGGAGGAAAAGAGAGAAATCACAACTATTGTTCAGGGAAAATTTGATCCATTTTTTCATGTGTTCCCATATATTGTTTCAAAAAGAGTAGCTGAATCATTCAAATAAAGAGCATCTCAAATGCACATCAAGAAAGAAGGAAAAGGTCAACTGTATCCCACCATAAAAGTATGAAAGTATTCGCCTTTTGTGAATGTTACTGAAGCAAGTTCCTGTTTAAAGTGCATCTCCCAATCAATTTCTTCTATTTACAAATACCAGTTTGAATGGGCCCTTTACAGCTGATTAACTTTTGTCAAGTTACTTCTTATATTTAAACATAAGACTAGAAATGCATGGCATCTACTCAATTTTATTTTCTTTCCTTCATGTCCTACTTTCCTACAAGTGTTCTATCTCCAACCACAGCAGTACAATAAGCTGTTGAGATTTAATCACAGATGCTTCTGTTTGGTTTAATTATATTTGTCATTTCTCCAAAATATTGAAATAAAAAAGAACAAGAAAAACATTTGAAAATAGGAGATAGAAAACTGACTCACTGACTTTGTCAAAAAGTCAACATGTTAAATATGTTGCAAATATAAATCTATTTCATTACCATTTTAATTAAGGGTAACGAATAATAATTAACAAATGACATTTCAAATTAATTTCCTCAAACGGAAATAGCCTGATGGAAATCATTGTTAAATCTAATTCTATCTACATTCTGGTCTGGTTTCAGCCACCCTTTCTAAAACAATGACCTTAAACTAGGCATCATCAGAGACAACATTTGAGTTCTTAAAGTATGTTATCATGATTACTAAATTATTCATAATAATTGCCACTCACAATAATAATAAACAGTTTCTTCCACTAAATTCCTACCATGGGACCCATGAGGTTCTATAAGGTTGTCAGGGAAGTAATCACCAATAAAGCCTTAAAGGCTTTGAGTAAAGACTATGAATCCTTCATCCAAAGACCAGACTAGGTGAATTCAGAAAGCTCGTCACCAAAAATTTAGCCAGCATATGACAGGGTTGGGTTATTTTTTTTTCCTACAGCAACACACTTGATTTTTGAAGGGGTTGAAATCTGTACCAAGGGAAGGAGAACTCCCATTGATGGAATCTCTGATCTTTTGAAGTATTAAAACAATAAACAACCTTAATTTGTATCAAGAGAGACAATATGTAGGAAAGTGGAGTGTGGATACCTAAGGTCAAATTCCATCTTCTGTGTCTACTAATCACGTACAAGTCCCTTGTCCTCTCCAAGGCTTAATTTTTTTGTCTGTAAAAAGGGAACTGAAAATGCTTATATCACTTATCTTAAAAGGCTAATGTGAAGAAACTTTTTTAAAAATCTTGAAGTCGTGTGTGACTTAATTGATGTATAGCAAGGTTTGGTTTTCAAAACATTTCACATCTATTAACTAAGGTAATCATCATAAAAATCCTATGAGGTAATCATGGCAAGTATGCATTCTAGAGACGAGGAAATGAACTGAGAGAAGTTGGAGCTTCAAATGAAATTATATGTAAAGAGTTGTGTAAACTTTAAACCACCATGTAAAGGTTAGTTATTATTACTACTGTTACTATAAGTAACTTTGCCACAGTCATAGGGCCAGCAGGAGACAGAGCTGAGACCTGAAGCCAAATTTCCATGATTTTAAATACTGACGTGGCCATAATGTCATGCCAGAGTTTGCAATTGCTGTTTTCTAAGAATAGTTTCTCCTATTTGTGATGCATATTTCATCCACACAGTCTATAATGGGTAAACTGCTTTGTGGTCATAAGTGACAAATATGTTTCAGAAATACTCTTGTACATACTAATTTTGGAACATATTATCAAAGCACTTAAAGAGTAAATTCTGAAGCTAAAATTAAAGAATCTTACGCCTCTTAAGTCCTAGACAAGTCATGGCAAACCAAAAGCTTAGGGACCCCATTCCAAGATCCTAGATTTCAATATTACTACAATGATTTTCCAGTGCACTCATTATCTCAAGTGGTCCAATCAATTTCTCTAAATAAAACTTATTTCAATCACTTCAATTTTTAAAAATACATATTTCATTCAGTCCTTTGGGAGGGGTAGAATTAGAGGACAGGAAATAGTCTCATAAATATTATTATAGAATTAGATCTAGAATTGGAAGGAACATTAGAGACCACGCAGACCAATGTCCTCATTTTATAGGTACAAGAAGACTCCCCTCACACAAGAAGTAAACATTGGAGACAGTATTTGAACCCATGTCCTCTGACTCCAGAGCCCATGCTCTTTCCACTCTGCCATACTGCCTTCCTACAGATTTAACACTTACTTAAATGTTCACAAATAAGAGCTAGCCTTTTTCTACACTGTTGCCAGCCAAGATCACATTGGTTGGTTACTTCTCTGTAAACCCCATCCAAACATCATCCTCCCTGCCTTTAGCACTCAGATACTAAAGTACTAGGATGTCAACATTCACCTTTAAATGAGTCATACATAACACATCTTCCCTCCAAAGGAGAAAGCCTATGTAATTAAGGTATTCAGCTCAGAAATGCAATCCTGCCCTCCTTTCATCTACATATCTCATATCAAGAACAAATTTTAAAAGAAAAAATCCAGTGGAACATGAAGCTTGAAGGCTTTCAAGAGGCTCTTTTTCTTGTATTTATTGAGTTATTTTTCAGTCATATCCAACTCTTGGTGACCCCATTTCTGGTTTTCTTGCCAAAGATACTAGAGTGGTTTGCCATTTCATCTCCAGCTCATTTTACAGACAAAGAAATTGAGACACAAAGGGTGAAGTGACTTGCCCAGGGTCACACAGCTAGTAAGTGTCTGAGGCTGGATTTAAGCTCAGGAAGATGGGTCTTCCTGACTCTAGGTCTGGCACTCTATCCACTGTGCCACCTAGCTGCCTCTCAAGATGCTTTTAGCTGAGTGCAAGTCAGGGAACTTAAGTTCAGGTTAGCATATCTAGGAATAGAGATTGTTCCAGGGATTTCACCAATGGAGGGAGCTCATGTATAAGGAATCTCCCTTGACCTACTAGGTGGGTACCTTCCCATTACTGTAGAATTACCTAGAGCAGAGGCATCAAATCCTCATGAGACCCAAGACATTTCCTGAGTACACCTGAACTAAATTAAAATGTAATTGCAGAATATTTAACAAAACAAATTAAAATACAGTAAAATATAGATAAGTATTACATTTTTAAAAACAAGTCAATATGTGGCTGTAAGAATGCTGAGAGAAAGAAAGAGAGAGAGAGAGAGAGAGAGAGAGAGAGAGAGAGAGAGAGAGAGA
>NW_020954617.1:3968014-4000288 GCF_900497805.2 Vombatus ursinus
AGAGAGAGAGAGAGAGAGAGAGAGAGAGAGAGAGAGAGAGAGAGAGACTGAGGTTGAGATTACTAGCTTCTATTTCTACTTGAGTGTGATACCATTGACCTATACCACTGAGAGATTAAGTGACTTGCCTAGAATAATGTAGCCAGTATATGTCAGAGGAAAGACATAAATGTAGGTCTTCCTGGTTCCCAGGATGGCACTCTATATCTACCATGCCACACTATCTTTCTCATTTAGACCACAGCAAATCTAATTATTTAACAAGTCACATTTGGAATTGAAAAATTAAGGATCTGTAACTGAATCTCCTTTCCTTTTCTCTTATAAATAGGTCTAAGAAGCTAGTCATCCTTCCTCAGTAATACCTTTTTTCATTGGGAATTTTGGATCAGAGGAAAAGGTAATCCTATGTCTCTCATGAAGCCTCAGCAAAGAGGAAGAGTCTATCTTCTGAACAATGCCATACTTTTCATGACACTATATCAATGTCTCCAAGTGCCTCTCAGCATCACTGTATACTTCTCTCTCTACTTCTTTGAATTCCTCATATCCCACTCCATGACTTCCCCTGCCCTTTCCTCTTTTCCCCTGTCTAAACTCTAGCCTTATTAATGGGAGCCATAAGCACCATTGAGCCCTCCTTCTAAATGAGAATTAAGAGTTTCTTCAGGCCATTCAGATCTCATCCTTAGGACTAAAGAGGCTGTTTACCTCTTTCCTAGAGTTAAACAACAGTTTATGTACCTTATCAACTCCTATGCCAGATGTGAGGGTATGCATAGCACCAAATAATTACTGTCTGGTCTGGCTACTATGTAAAGGGAAAAGGAATAGGGGTTCCCCCACCATAAGACCTTCTCCCTAACTCCCACAGAGCAGAGACATCAAATAAGCAGGGCAACCAAGTAAATCATAGTCTCTCAGAGCCTCAGGTTCTTCATCTCCAAATGGAGCAAGTGGATTAGATGATCTCCAAGAGTCCCTTCCAGCTCTGAATCTATAATCTGAGAATTCCAAAATATCAGAGCTAATATAAATCCAATCTTAGCATCATTTCTTAATGGCCTCATTCTGCAGGGGGATAGAGTTTCTTCAGGGCTCTTGAATCTCAACACCACAATCTGGTCACCTTGCGATTTCTAACCTGTAATCTAGAACAGGGCTTCTTAAACTTTTTTCTACTCAAGACCCCTTTTTGCATTTAGGCAGAGCATTTGTTGGCATTGCATGGCCTGAAGGCATGAAAGGTGCAAAGTGCACCTGTGTTATGTTCAGAACCAAGGCTGCAGTGAAGTTGTCCAATGTAACACGGTAAAGCATTGCCAGAAACAACTTGGATTCATTATGCATTTGATTTTTAATTAATTTTTGAACATTGTGCATTCAGAAATCTTTTACTGTTGACAAATTTTTCATGACCCCATATGGGGTTGCAACCCACATCTAGATCTAGAAGACTAGACTTGAAATTCTTGGTTTCAATTTCATGCAAGTCATATATTTCCATACCTTTCAATGAAGGCAAGTATCCAACAAAGTTGGATTCCATTAAGGCTACTAATTTCACTTGCTTTCAGAAATACCACACCACTCATATTAAACTGTTAAGTCCTGATTTAATGTGGCCAATTACAAATGACTGAATCTCCCCTCTCCTATTTGGTGGGAATGTGATTGCTCATTTCAAGGTATACAGTGGGATCCCTACCTGCTACAACTTAAGTAGAGGGTATTGAGCTTAAACAGATAGTTGCTGTAAAGGAGAACAGAAAAGTGGGGCAGACAACATCACTGACTACCCAGAGGAGCAAGGCAAAAAGGAAAGGGAGAAGATTACTGGAAAAGTAAGGGAAAGTTGTTTTGTTTATAGATCCAGTTGAACAGACATTCTATTGAGGTGGTCTTCATAAAGAGCTGGAAGGAACTTCAGAGAGTATGTAGCCCAAACCCATTATTTTACAGGTGAAGAGACTGAGGCTCAGAGAGGCTAAGTGCCTTGCCCAGAGTCACATAATCCCAGAGCCAGTGCTTTCCCCCCACTGCCTCCTCTATGTCAATACTATATCTTGAGAAGGAACTACAGATGTACAATGATCCGCTCCTACAATTAAAGAAGAAAAGGAAAATGGGATAGATCACCCTAGAGGACTGTGCATCCCTCTCCAATATGCCAAGCTTATCTCCATCACAAAAGTCCATCTTTTAAAAACCAATATTCTCCCATCATGTCATAAGCTAAGAATCACGGAATGGAACCATCTTGGAAGAATCAGAAGTGCAGATAGCCCAAAGGCCAATGAGAATACCTATAATGGGTTTATATATGCTGTCTCATATTACCAATGATAACATGTAGCTAAGCATCATAAAAGATATTGAGGACATACACAATAGGAAGAGGGAGTGGACTGGCCATGGAGAGGGAGCAAGAGATAACAGGTAGGCAGCTTGACATTACTCTGGTACGAACTGCCAAGATTATTTGGAAACACCCTGTTTCCCAGAGCTAAGGCCCAACAAGCAGGCTGTGCCCTGAGCTTGGCATAACAACAATCCTTTGAGCTCTGAATGATCTCACTCCCTAGCAAAGTGTATTGTTTTGACCAGTACCAGGTGTTCACTGAGAGAGTTATGTTTCATATTAATCAATAACTGTTTAGTTGGAGCTCCCCCATTTCCCAAGGACCTGAGAGCCATCCATCACACCTTTTGACATGCTCACAATCCCCAATTCTCATAACAGCTAAGTGGACCAAACCAGGTACTGCACTCCTGTTCCCACCACACTAACTCTGGTTCTGTTTGTGCCTGTGAGACAATCAACTTGGAGACTGTTCCCACATGACCCAAGAATGCTTGCATTGTCCGCACATGAGCCTGCCATGGGAACGACTAAGAATGGTTATGTCATGTATATAAAGCACTTATGTATATAAAGCACTGCCTTTGCCTCAGCATGTTAAGCCCTCCTCCTCAGGAGGACTTCCACTTGCAAGCATTTCCTCACTTCGAAATTAAACTTCTGTTTGTGTCCTGACTCTCTTGTCTCTAGCCTGCTCTGTTTGGCTCCGACCACCCACAGGTTAGAGGCTGGTTCTGGTCTGGTTGACATTAAAAAATATTAAAACGCTAAGTATAAGTATTCTTCACATGTTGTGTGTCAAGGACCCCTTTAGCAACAGTCTTATGAAGACTGTGAACTTGAATGGTTTTTAAAGGCATAAAGAAAATGCAGAGGATTATCAAGGAAACCAATTATATTGAAAAAAATTATAAGGATATTTTTTTTTAAACTCATGGAACCCAAATTAAGGAACCCTGCCTAAGAAGAAGGCCTCCAGAATGTTGGTTTTATCATCTGTGGAGGATTTATGGAAAGTCAGGCACAAACTGCCCAGATGAAGGCAGAGATAAGTTACAATTTTCACCAGGAAAGAAAGTACCCATAGTAATCATGGATCCATTATTGCATCAAAAAGTGCCTGATAAACTGTAGTTTAAAATGTTCTTTTTTCGCTATTACACCTTTAATCCCCATTCCCTAATACAATCCCTTGTGCATTTTAGGTACTTGATAAATGACTTTTGGATTTGATTTAAAATGTAAAGTGGTCTCATTACACTGGACATGAGAGTCCTAACCCTGAGCAATCCAAAACACTAACATTTATATTAACAAGCTTATTAAATGGCAACATGATTTGCCCTAAGGGAGAGCCTACCTAATCCATTTATAGCTAATCCTATCAATCTGGTACTTGAATAGGACATAAGGAAGTTCAGAGTCACAAACAAGATGGCTTTGAAACTACTCTGCTAAGTTTATTATGTACTTTAAAAAAAAGTATGAAATACTCACTTTCACATACAATCCTCTTTTTTCTGTTCTTTATATATAGAAATATTACTATTTGATGGTGTTTGTCAAAGAACTAAAAATAAGGTTTATTTAATAAATAAGTAAATAAATCAAAAACATTTGGATTCTGTTTATCACAAGATCTCAACTAATTACCAGTGAAGTAGACTCCTATGTGGTCCACATAAACACAAAGATAAAGGCTCTTTATCCTTCCCTAGTGGCCAAAAGGCCTTCACTCAATCAAGTGAAGCTAGAAATAAAAATGAGAAAGACTTTTCTGACAAGTGAGAATAGACAATAAGACAGCCGTCTCACAGGTGAAGCTTTTCTGACAAACACTAATAACAGATATGCTGGCTGGATTTACTGCAAAATAACCCTGAGTTCATATTTTGAAACTTTTTTTTCAGCATTCCTTGTGCATTTCCTGTTTGGTCAACTGCCACTCTGTAGGCTGGCTGTGTTTGTTTTGGTCTCCCTTCCTGTCAATCCAAATCACTTTCTGTACCCACAATATTAACTCCTGTATCTGTTCTGTTCAGGTACCATTCTTCCAATCTGCAATGTATTCTCATCCCACCTCCATTCCATATTTATCACCTCCTTCAAGACTCAAATCAAAAGTTACCACCTCCAAGAAGTTCTTCTATATTCATTATGTTGATTCTATGTTGGATTCATGATACTTATTATTGACTTGATATAGGTACTGCCTCTGCTGCTACAGCAGTTCACAATCTATCTACACATTCTCATTCCATGGAATTCTTATCTGTATCTTTCCATAAATGCTTTCCAGTAGATCCACCCGACATGCTGATGACCCTACCCTCATTTAATATTTCATGGATACCAATGTAATGCATGGACTATCTATCTGTTATCCCTTGCTCTTACATCACCAACCCACCTCTTTTACCAATCATACACAGAGCCCTGATATCTTGTATAGTACTTCTAGTGCACAAAAATCACCCTTGGTAATATGGCATGGTCTATTTATATTTGTCATGTGTCTTTCCATTGTCCTTTGGGGTCACCTGTAACTTGGATTCTTTAGAGACCATGATGTTATATGATTCAAGGCCATATAGAATTCAGTAGAAATTATATGTGTCAAAAAGATCAGTTTTGGTAGCATGGAGTAGTTTGAGATCATTCAAAGTCCTGCAAAAATCCCAGACATAATCTAATCTAACCTCTTTCTCCCACTGTTCAATTATGGGCTCAGTTCATTTTTGTCAGTAGTTACAGTACAAGATATGGGTACAGACAGACTAAATTAATGGGTATACCATCCAAATGCATGTTAAAATCCAGATAATATGCATTGTTGATTCACTCTGTTTCTCTTGTTTGGGTTTCTAGGTCAATCTTCTTTAAGTGATGGTAGACTGTATTAATTAGCATTATCCAGTTCATTCCTATTATCAACATCTTCTCCAAACTTCTATAATGAATTTGCATTTTCTGTTGATGATCTGTTTTGTACTGTTAGTATGCATTTTCTTCCTCAACTAGACTATAAGCAGGAACTGCATGTCTTTCAAATTGTGTTATTTCTTCATTGGAACCAACAATAATGCTTTACATGGTGTCAATGCTTCTCTCCATTCCTTGCAAAAAAGTTGTCAAATAGCTTTGAATTGAGTGCAATTCTCAGTCATTCTAGGGCTGACTTTTTATGTATCTACCCTTGATAATCTGACCTCTCAGGTGCTTCAGTGTACTAAACCTTCATTATAATATCTTGATTATATGATATACCCCAAGAACAACAAAAACAAATGACCCGATAGCACTGCTTCTTAGAAAAGCACTTAGAGCAGTGGTTGTAACATTGTAGGTAGAGCAAAGTCTTGGAGGTATTATGCTGAAATACACATATCCATATTTTCCCATGCTATTTCATCATATCATTACAGATTTGTGTTTGTTGGATTTGTGGATATTTCTATTTAATTTTTAGAGGCTTGGGCCCTCTTTTAGAGGTCTTCCCTTTTAGAGAAGTCTCTTTAAGTCCCTTGTTTACCATGTGTTTTAGATTTTAATGTTTACATTGTGTTTGGGTTTTTTTTGGGTTTTGTTTTTGAGAAGGGAGGTAGGTTTGGTGGGAGAAAGAAAGGAAGGTTTCTTTGTACTAATACGACTTGGTTTTTTTTCTCCTCCATGAATTTAATACCATTCTTTGACACAAACCTGCCCCTAATCCAAAAACACACAGCAGCCATCTGACTTCTGAAGCTAAATGCTTGAATACAAGCTGGAAGGACTCCCAGAGGATGAAACTGATAAGCACACCCACCTAGAGAAGTAACAGGATAAGCTTAAATTAAATGGAATATAACTTGGTAAAGGCAGAGGTAAGCTATTGAACTTAGGAAGATAAAGTCAATCTTTCAATGGAAATAGCTTAGCCCAGGATTACTATAAGTTAAAGTTATACCCTAATACTCTAAGATACATAAGTAAGGCTGAAAAATGTGCACAAAGCTATCATCAATACACTGCACCTGAACTATGACCCCTGGTACCCAAGGTATGAGATCTAAGATGTGTAATCTAGTCTAGGGCTGCATGGAAATGCTTTTTCATTCTAAAAGAAATGTTCAGACCAAATCCAAGGAGAACTCGAATCCATTCATTCATCCACCAAACAGTTATTACTCGCTTACTAGGTGCAGAACACTACCAGATGTTCCAGATATGAAGTTTAGAAATGATAGAGTCCCTCTCCTTATAAGACTTCCATGTGACCATAGAATCCTAGAGTTTAGAGCTAAAAGAGATCTTGGAAAAAGTCCAGGCCAATCCTTTCATTTTACAATTATGAAATCAGAGACCTAGAGAAATTAAGTGACTTACCCACATTCACACAAGTAGCAAAACTGGGATTCAAACCCAAGTCTTTTGACTCCAAATTCACTGCATTCCAATATGCCACACCACCTACTTAAGTCACAGCCCAAGTCTTCTATGGTATCTATGGTGAGCCTGAAGGGCCAGAGATATCCCCAGGTCCTATATTGGCTTAAGTCCCTATTCCAATCCTTAGACCCTCCAAAGACAGAGCCAGAAAATCTCATCAAATTTCTCCCAAGATTATTTAGGCACCAGAGACTCCAACCAGTCCATGGACTCTACAAAGATATGTTCTTAACTCCTACTTGTGTTCTTAATAATTTGGAAGCATTTGTCAATCAAAATTAAATTATAGGCAGCCCATTTATGGAATAACTGATTAGCCAACCTTATTAGCAAGAATTACACAATCTCTGCTTGAGACTTTTAGGTTTCTAAAAAAGTTCAACATGTTCCTCACCCTTCCAATATGAACACCAGATCACAATCATCATAAGATGAAAATTCAACAAGCTTTAAGCTTTAATAGCTTAAAACTGAACTAAGACTTTTAGGACACCCTCTATGTTAACCATCCACAGCTTAGCTCCCACCAGCACCTGTATCACAAGCAAAACTCTTTACTAGAAGATGTGTCTCTGTCATCAAAGGGAACATCAGGATAAACAGCAGAATGGTACTTAAGCTCCTCATTTGTAGAGAGAGAAAGGCAAAATACACCTCAGGACTCATCAACAGAACTGTCTGATAGCAAACAAAATAAGAAATCTCACTTAAGAGTTAAACAGAAATATTCAGACTCATCTTTCCTCTTCATCAATAACCTATTTTCTTGAGCGTCTAAATGCATAGAACTCTATTGGGCTTCTAGGGAAACTAAATAGAGGATAATCAAAAAACATGTTGGGTTCCACACTTTACAGAATGTCTCAGAGGGAAAAAGCCAGAATCATCAGACTCCATGGAAGCATGATTTATATAACAAGAGCCACATTTCCATGGAGTTTATGGATTGCCAGACAAAAAGGGGATATTACAGACCCTGAGAGTTCTATTATCAGGAGATCACTGACTTTTTTTCCTTGATGGTATTAATATCGTATTATGTTTTATGTTGGGGACAACTAGATGGCACAGTGGATAGAGCTCCAGGTTTGGAGTCAGAATGACTCACCTTCCTGGTTTAACTCTGACCTCAAACACTTACTGAGCAAATCACTTAACCCTGTTTGCCTCAGTTTCCTCATCTGTAAAATGAGCTGGAGAGGGAAATGACAAACCACTCAGTATCTTTGCCAAGAAAACCCGAAATTGGAACACAAAGAGTCAGACATGATTGAGAAACAACTGAACAGCAAATATTTTATGTTCCAACTTATAAAATACACAGATGGTAATATTTTTAAATTATTTAATTTTGTTAGGTATTCTTAATCTTTTTAAAGGCAGTTGCTAAAATTAGCTCACTAACACATGTGGTTTATACAAATAGCTCTAGATGTACTATAACAGAAGGAGTACTGAATTTGCAGTAAGAGAACCCAAGTTCAAGTTCTGATTTGGATGCTCACTAGCTGTATAACTTTGGGCTATGTAATATCCAAATCTGTTTCCTTTTCCATAAAGTAGTGATAATAAATGCATATACTACTTTCCTCATGAAGTTGTTGTGAAGAAATCAGCCGAGCAATCCTTACAAGCAGGTCCAAGTGGATGAAGAATGTCTGCTGTACAGATTGCAACATGGGCAGAGTTCAGCCATCTCTGCCTGTATCATGACTAATAATAATTAACAATATTAGTTAACATTTATGTAATGGTTTAATGTTTACAAAGCACTCTATATAAATTATCTCATTTCATCCTGTCAACAATACTATGAGATAGGTGCTATTATTTCCATTTTATAGATGAGGGAACTAAGACTGTAGGAGGTTAAGTAATTTACCCAGCATCACATAGCTAGTAAGTAAATAGGAATCAGAATTTGAACTCAGAGCTTTCTGATTCCAAGTCCAGCATTCTATCCACTTTACCATCTACTATATTATATACAGATAATAAAATGGGCCCAAGAATGAACAGGAGGAAAGTGGGCTGGATCACACTGGAGAAACTATACATACTTTCAACAATGCCAGCCTGCTCCCTGTAACAAAAAGTTCATTGGTTTAGCACCAATATTTTCCCAGTAATATCATACAAGTTGGGATCATGGAACACAGTCACAAAAGAATTAAAATTAGAGGTTACCCAAAAGATAACAGAAAGGCACATGGTAAGTCTAGGTAGGCTGATTCATATTGCCAATAATGACTTTTGTCCTGCCATTGAACTTCGATGACTCAGAAAGAGAGAGCGAGGCTGATGACTTTGCACAACTCTGAGTCACTTAAAACCAATTCACAAGCAAGTCAAGACATAACCTGTGATGTCATTAGTGTCTGCGAAAACAAAGGATGAAGAACAATGATTGTCATTGACTATCTCAAGGATATATATGACCAAGAAAAGGAGGTGATCTGGTCATATAGCAAGAGAAAGAAAGTAGATAAGTGATGTGCTGTGTGTATCCATGAAATATTAAAAGAATCCAAGGAAGACCCCAAGATATATTGGGTAGCTCTTTTATGAATTGTGTATGAAGAGATCTGGGTAAGAATCCCACAGGATGAAAAGGACTGGATGGAGTTATACCCCTATTAGGAGAGTATCCACATGGCTGAGAGCACAGATCCATCAATGTTATCAAAATATTAATTTTAACCTGAAAACAGGGGGTTAATTATTAACTGAGAAGAATTTAATACCTGAAAATCAAAACGACTCTGAGGTACCACATCACACCTATCAGATTGGCTAACATGACAAAACAGGACAATGATAAATGTTGGAGAAGATGTGGGAAAATTGGAACACTAATACATTGTTGGTGGAGTTGTGAAATGATCCAACTATTTTGGAGAGTAATTTGGGAATATGCCCAAAGGGCTATAAAATTGTGCATACCCTTTGATCTATCAATATCACTACTAGCTCTGTATCCCAAGGAGATCATAAAAATGGGAAAAGGACCCACATGTGTAAAAACATTTATAGCAGCTCTTTTTGTGGTGGCAAAGAATTGGAAATTGAGGGGATGCTCATCTATTGGGGAATGGCTGAACAAGTTGTGGTATATGAATGTAATGGGATACTATTGTGCTATAAGAAATTATAAGACTTTGAAAACTTGGAAAGACTTATATGGAGTGATATAGAGGGAAATAAGCAGAACCAGGAGAACATTGTACGCAATAACAGCCACATTATGGGATGACTGACTTTGATAGACTTGCCTCTTCACAGCAACGCAAGAATCTAAAACAACTCCAAAAGACTCATGATGGAAATTGCTAGCCACACCAAGAGAAAGAAATGTGGAGTCTGAATGCAGATGGAAGCATACTATTTGCTCTCCTTTTCCTTTGTTGTTTTGTTTTATTACTTCATTCTTGTGGCTCCTCCCATTAGTTCTAATTGTTCTTTGCATCATGACTAATGGGAAAAAATGCTTAACATGAATGTATATATAGAGCCTATGTCAGATTGTACACCATGGGGGGGGGGGAATGGGAGAGGGAGAAAATTTAAAACTCAAAATCTTATGGAAGTCAATGTTGAAAACTAAAAATAAATAAATATTAAAAAAAAGTTCAATCCACCCTCATGTCTCTGGTATCTATATCCTTTACCTCCATAGTTCTTCTTCTTGTAGAGGATGGTTAAGAACAAATGTAAGAAGAAAAGTAGAAGGACATGAGACAAATATTGCAAAAACAGAGAATATTGGCCAAAATGGGGAGGGGGCAGTGGTGAAGGTATGAGGTGATTGATTGAGGAGATGGTAAAGATGGGGAAGGCAACAAAAGGCAAAAGACACTGTAAGTGAAATAGAAATAAAACCCTAAAATCAGGGTATGGTCAGCGAGAAAGTATAATGAACAGCATAGTTGGCTATTACATAGTCTTCAACTGAATTGGATTGTGAGCTCTTTGAAGGTCTACAACATGTCTGCATATTTCCTAATGGCCTGGTTTCAATGGACAATTGATAAACACCTGCCACAGAGGATCATCTCCCCATTTCCCTGAGGGCTCTTCAAATGCGCATTTGTTTGCCAAGCTCCTTTTTTGTGAAACCAGGTATTGTAAGACAAAAATGATTCCTTTAAATTAGAAGCACAGCTGATGGCAGTTGAAGAAAACAATTAAAACATCCCTGAAGAAATTTTCCAAAAAGGAAAAACAATGAATAAAATTACCTTTTCTTTTAGACATATGCTTTATAGAGCTGTAGTTCAATTGTTGTTATGCTACTTATGTTCTTAACAATTGGGAACCATTTGTCAGTCAAAATTAAATTATAGGCAGTCCATTTATGGAATAACTAATTAGTCAACCTTATTAGCATGAATCACAAAATCTCTCCTTAAGGCTTCTGGGTTTCTAAAGGAGTTTAACACCTTCCTTATTCCTCTAATGTGAACATCAGATCACAGTCATCAAAAGACCATAATTCAAAAAGCATTTATTAAGCACCAACTATGCGTAGAGCATTATGCTAGGCACTGAGGAAGATGAAAAGTATAGATAAAAACAATATAATATTATCTAGCAGTTAAATAACACTTTAAGGTTTGCAGAGTGTTTTACAGATACTTTGTTATACTCACCACCACCCTGGGAGTTAGGTGTTATTATTATCCTCATTTTATACATGAAGAAACTAAGGAAGAAAGAGATTAAGTTACCTGCCCAGGGTCGTACAAGTTCCTAAGTATCTGAGGCTCTGGACTGAGTTCTTGAATTCAGGTCTTCCCAACTCCAAGACCACCAGCCCTCAATCTACAATGCCATCTAGCTGCCTGCTAGACCTTGCAGTCCCAGAATCATGGAATCATAGATTAAGAGTTTAAAAGGATCTTCAAGGTTATCTAGTCCAACCTCCTCATTACAAAGATAGAAAAACTGAGGCACAGAGACATTAAGCAGCTTGCTGCTTCAAATCGGCAGTAATTGGCAAAGATGAAACATATATTCCAGTTGTCTGAATCTAAAACTCTTTCAATAAATAATACCATATGGTAAGTGAATTTGAGAATTACAAAACAAAGTATAACATTAGGTCCAGGGGAGAGATCTATTAGAGAAAGGAATGCTAGAGAAGACTCATGGACAAAGAAGCATTTGAATTAAACTTTAAAGGACAGATTGAAATACAACAGACAAAGAAGGGATACCAGACGTGAGGAAAGGTACAGGATATGTTAGAAGGCAGAGAATAGTCCAGTAGACCTTAACCCATTTACTAAAGCTATATATTATACCAAAAAAAAAAAAACACAATCTACTATGAAATGTGATATCTTTAGCTTAAGAGATAAAAACTAGACCTGTGAATTTATGGGTCTAGAGAACTCCCAAGTGAGGAAACTCCCTCCACCAATGGAAGTTGGGACCTTCTTTGTTACATATCATCTTAGTGAGTTGCCTAGTGCACTGAAAAGTTAAGTGACTAGTCCAAAGTCACAATGATGTAGAACTTGAACCTAAATCTTCTGGGCTTCTTGGCCGGATATCTATCCACTTACCTATACTGCCTCTATATTCAGCAATAGGGCTTTACTAAATTCAATCAGGGCAAAGCTGACTATGCTTTGAAGTTTGCCAAACACTAATGTATATTATCTCATTTGAGCTTCACAATAACTGTATATGAGAGGTATTAGTATCTCCATTTTACAAATGAGTAAACTGAGGATCAGGGGTGTTAGAGGACTTATCACATTGTCACACTACTAATATGTGCCAAGAGACAGGATTTCGCACCTGCCTTTCAGACTTCCCCTCCAACACTCTATCCACTGTACCATGCTACTCATTACTTCATTTAGGAAAGAGTTCAGTGGTGAGCTATGTGATAAACATTTTATTTATAGCACACAAAAAAGCTTATTTTTCATGGTCATCAAAGCCACTTTTTGCAGGCAATTGGCAGAACCATTACAATCCATCCATATGTGCCAGTGATTCTAACTTCCAATGATAGTCAAAAGTTTGGCCAGGGAAGGATAAACTCAATAAATTTTTCATTTTCTATTGAATAAACCAAGGTCCGTGGTCTCAATTATTAATAATAATTTACAGGCTATAGAATATGCCTGGCTTGGGAATGAACTCCAACATCCATAACAGGTAAAACCTGAGGTCTAAAATGAGTCATTTCCCATAAGAATTCTAAGCAGTTCTGCGCATGGTCTTTAATGACCATGGAAGTAAGCTTTTTCTATGAACTGAAAATAATATATGCACCATATAGAATCATAGATCTAGAGCTGGAAAGATTCTTGAAGTCATCTTGTCTGACAACCCTCATTTTATAGATGAGAAATTCAAGAGAGGTGACATGCCCAAGATCATAAAGGTAGTAACTGGCAAAGTTTGGATTCAAACTCATGTCTACTTACTCAAAAATTATAGTGCCCTCTACATTGTACCATGTCACCTCCATAGCTCACGGGTAAGCATAAGAGAAATGAAGGTTGACCATAGAATGCCCGGTTAGCACAGGTGATTGTGATTCCATTTCTATGGCAATCATTACCCTGTCTTAGGAACAGTTGGGAGTAGGATGCCAGAACAAAGAAACCAGCAGTGACAACGTTGAAATGTGAATCCTAGAGTCATAGGATTTAAGAGCTAGAAATTATCTCAGGGTCATCTCTGTTAAGCATCCCAAGGGCAGACAGAAACAGAGGGAAAATGAGACATTTTTTATAACTATCAGCAGTTTTCAATTATTAGGGTCCCTCACCCCTGACCCCAAATAAAAAATAAAGATTGGTTAGTGGCAAGACCTGACTCCCCTTTGTGATGAACAATGTAAGTAAAGTAGAAAACAGTTGGAGAGAGAATGGATCCATTTGAGTCCATGCAGCATGGAGTACTGAGGAGTGAATGATAGAGTGCAAGAATAATCCAGTGCACACCCTTAGGGACCATGGGGTGTGGGTTCTTGGGCGAGGGTGATACAGATGACCGCTGCCTATATAGTTTTGCTGGAAAGGTTACAGGCCATGTTTTCTTTGCTAATACCCATGAAATGATATCAGTATTTTGAGAGCTATGATTATAAAATCCTAATCAATGTAAATATATGATTGGCAGAGTTCTGAGCTCCAGTGGTCTCTGTTTGGGGGAAAAAAAGCACTTGGGAAGAAGTCGATCGAACCAGAGTATGTGTTGTAGATGTCAGAAGATGGGTGGATGATGTGTCAATCTAATTAACCTCTACCTAAGTAGAATTTTCTTCTGCAATATCCCTGACAAGTGGTCATCCAGGTTTGACTTAAAGACATTCCATTACAGAGAATTCACTATCATCCAATGCAGACCATTCCTCTTTAGGATAATTCTAATTGCTAGGAAATGGTCCTGATATCAAGCTAAAAAAATACCTCTCCACAATTTTCACCTATTGTTCTTAGTTCTCCTCTCTGAAGCCAAGCAAAACATGTCATAGCCATCTTCTATGAGATAACCATTCAAATATTTGAGTATCATGACCCACCTAAATCTTCTCCAGAGTAAAACTCTGTTTTTTTTTTCAGTCAAGCTTCATATAGCCTAGTTTCAGGTTCCCTTACCACTCTCATCTTCTGAATGTGCTCCAATTTATCTATGCTCTTCCTAACACATGCTACCCAGAAGTGAACATAATAGTCAAGACATGGTCTAAATAGGGCCAAGCAAACTATCACCTCCTACATTCTTGACACTATGCTTCTGCCAGGGAGTCAATAAACATTTATTAAGCACTTAACTATGTGCTAGACACTGGGCTAAATGCCTCTGTGCAAGCAGATAAAGCTCATAGAAAGTTTTTGGTGGCTGAGCCATAATGTTGTCTTCTATTAAACTTAGATTCCACTAAAATCCCAAGAGAGTTGGGTGGACTTTAGGGATCATCTAGTTCCACCTCTTTATTTTATAGAGGCAAAAAGAGAAACAGAGAAGTGATATTACTTGTCTCAAGTTACACACCAGTCAACGACAGAACTGACTCTACTGTAGAACCCAAGGCTCTTTCTGTAATGGTAACTCTTTTCTCTGGGTGATTATAACTTGTGATTTAGAATTTTGAAAGCTGTTTAAAAGTGAATAGATCATTCTGATAATCTGTTTTTCCCATTTCAAAATAGTCATGCTCCCCTTAAAACTTAAGTTAGGAAAAAACTGGATTACTCTAACAACCACAACAATAATCATAGCATTTATAACACTTTTAAGGTTTGAAAAATGCTTTACATAGATTATCTCATTTGATCTTTGCAACAATTCTATGAAGCAGATGACATTATTAGCCTGATTTTACAGGAGGCTGAGAGAGATTAAGTGACTTGCCCAGGGTCATAGATAGCAAGTATCTAAAGCAGAATTTGAACTTGTCTTCCAGACTCTAAGTTCAGCACTCAATCTGCTGAACCTCCCGGCTACAAAGGGCAAGTCCTTTGTCTGAAAAGGATGACTTTAGCTTACCACAGCAGTCACATAGGCCACAAATACTAATTTTGATATTTCCTTTTCCCTCTCACATACTAAATGTTGAGAGTAATCATAAAAGATAGCTCTATGATAGTCATTAAGAGGCAGTTAATGATCTCTTTTATATATATATCCATATCACGGATGGTAACCTCCACACTTGCCCCCAGAGCATCCTTTAGACCTTGGGCTGGATAAAGTATGGGCCTGACCCCATATAACATTTCCAATGTTGGGGTAGCTTATTCTCTAAGTAGTCTTAATTTGTTTTATTAATTACAGAAACGGTTGTCTTTGATTCATTCTTCCTGTCACTCTCATCATTCAAGCAAAAAATAAGTTTATTTTCCTCAAAAGTAGCTCCTACTAAGCTGAATGAACCAGCACTGTCATTGTCATCATTGACTGGTGGACAAACATCCTCAACATTCTTCCAAGACATTGGCACTCATGGAACACATAGCTGACTTCCATAAAAGGTGATATTCAGTATTTAATGCCCCATAATAGTCATGGAAGGTCATTCTTCAGAAGAAGGAGCCTAGGGAAGAGGAGAAAGTTAGGAGAATAAAGTGCTCAGAATCATGTGATAATTCTATACAGAATTCATAATTATCATGCAAGACTGCACCTAAAGAAATCCCTTAAAATAAAGCACCATGAGAATAATTCAGGGCCATGTGCTAGGAACCTAATGTGAATAAAGACAGAAAAATAAAATGAATTTTTCATTCATGTGATGTATGAGACAGATGTAGTATAGTGGAAAGATCAATGGAGTCAGGGTATTTGACACTGTTGATCACCCTTTCCTGGATAGGCTGTGCTTTTGGCTTTTATGTCACAGCTCTCTTTGTTCTCCTGTCTGTCTGACCTCTCCTTCTTAGTCTTCTTTGCTAGATCATGATACATACCATTCTCCCCAACTTACTCTTTTCCTGACAGCACTCCTTAATCCCCCAGCTCTTTTCACTATACTGCCTCAGAAATCTCTTCACCCCGGAAGCTCATTTCACCCCTGGATTTCACATACTAGAGGTACCCTCCAGCCTGTGGCCTCTCTCTCTGTTTGGTGGGGTCCTCCAAGAATCTACATTTTAAGGAGGAGTCCAGGTCAGTCATATCTTCATTCCTCTTCAGCCTGTACTCCTGATTCTTCCAGTCTTTCCAATGTCTCCACACCAAATATCTTCATTACTTCACATCCTCCTTCCCTTTTCAGCTCTCTTTTACACTTTGCTTTGTCCCATTACAATGTAAGTATTTTTATTTCTTCGTGGTTTTGTATTTCCAACACTTACACAGTGCCTGTCACACTGGAAGCACTTAATAAATGCTTGTTGACTTGACCCTCACTGTGGATGCCCCCCTAGGCCCTCTCCTCTTATCTATACTCTCACTTTGTGATTTCATCATTGCCCATAAGTTTAATTGTCATCTCCATTTAGAAGATTCCCAGATTTAAACATCTGATACTATTTTCTCTTCTAACTAGTCTGCCCTAGTCTCTCTCCAGTCCTACATCATCAACTGCATATTAGAGAGTTCAGACTGGATGATCTAAAAGGATTTCAAACTTAACATAACCAAAATAGAACTCATTATATTTTCCTCAAAACTCACCATTTATCTCAACTTCCCTATTACTGTTGTTGATATTCCCATCCTCCTAGTCACCCAAGTTTACACACTCAATGTTATCATCAATTCCTTCTCACCCAAATATCCAATCAGTTGCAAAATATTTTAATTTAATTTTATTTGTTATTTTAAAGCACAGAATTTTTTATTCCTTTTTTGTCAGTTCCAAATTCTCTCCCTTCCCCCCTCCCTCATTCAATGAAATGGCAAGAGAAATAACGCCTATTGCAAATACATATAGTTCAAAACAAATTTTTTGCATTAGTCCTTTCCCATCCTCCTTCCCCCCAAAAAAATCAAGAAAAAGAAAGAAAAAACATGCTTCAATCCACACTCTGAGTCGATCAGTTCTCTATCTGGAAGTGGATAGCATGTTTCATCTTGAGTCCTTTGGAATTATGGTCAGTCATTACGTTGTTCACAGTTACTAAGTCTTTCAAAGTTGATTGTTTTTACAATATTGCTTTTACCGTGTAAATTGTTTCACTTTGCATCAGTTCACATAGGCCCTCCACATCATCTCTTGCACCTATTCCCTTCTCTCCACTCACACAGCCACCATCCTAGTTCAAAGCCTCATCCCCTCTTATAATCGGCTCAGATCCTCCCTTTTTCAGGCCTTTCAGACTGCCCCCTACCGCTAATGGTTGTCCTCTGAGATTGACTTCTGCTTCACTGGATATATCCTGTATGTACAGTGTCTTCGTATACTATCCCCCCTCCTCTTAAACTGTGAGCTCCTTGGCAGCAGGGATAGTGTTTTTGCCTTATTTCATCCCCAATAATACACTGCTTATTACATAGTAAGCCATTAATAAATGTTTGTTGACTGTTCACTGACTGACCCTGGCTTAGATTATTGGGGGAGCCTAACTGGTCTCTCTGTATCATCTCTTTCTACTCTGATCCATCCTCTGAACAACTGACAAAGTTATTTTCCTAAAGCACAGATCTGACCATGTCACTCTCTTACTCAATAAATTTAAGTCAACATAAACTCCTCTTCTTAGTATCCAGAGCTGTTCACAACCTGGTCTGAAAATTGTCTTTCCAGCCCTTTTACCCATTACCTTGCTTCACACTCTCAAAGATCTAGCCAAACTAACCTTGTTATTGTTCCTCATATATATTACTTCCTCTTCCCATCTCAGTGCCTTTGAACACAAATGACCCCATGCCTAGAACTGACTCCTCACTTCTGTCTCTTAGAATCCCTAGAACCCCTAGCTTCCTTCCAGATCCACATGTCACCCTCCACATGAAGCCTTACCTGATCCCCCTACCTGCTAGTGGTTACCCATGCTCACTTTCTCACTACCACAACTGGCTGCTAAAAGGTTACCTTAAATCCATATTGTATATACCTAAAGATTCACCACCATCCTTCACTGTGTCAGCCTCCTATATCTCCTGGACTTCTTTTTCCCTGCCCATTCATGGAGCACACTATGTCAGACCTTCTCTTTTTCAAGTTAAAATAAGCCTGCAATAAGGCCCATTGTGTTCAGCATTCATTGACCAGTTTGTCTGTTTTTTGAAAGCCTCTAAAGGCCCACAGAGGCTTCAATGGACTAGGACAATGATTATTTTCTTTCTGGTTTGATTGTCATTATAATTTGTGTTCATGAGGAGCTGTCAAGTATAGCCACCTTTGTTTCATATTTCTGTTTTCTTAACCCAGTAGAACAGAAAACAGAAAGTGGCTCCGAATAGAGACAGTAGTGATGGGGGATATGGTAGGACTGATATTAATGTGTCAAACCTGCCCACTTTGTTTTTAAAAATAAAAATAGAAGCATAGTATCATTCAGTTGTCTGATACAACAAAGGTAGCCAACGGAGGCATTTGATGGCAAAATTCTCCAGTTTGCAAGATTATCATGAATACCTAAGGTACCTTCACACACCTGGAATCCCTGCTTCTAGAAGAGACTGAGGCTAGTGGATCACTTGAACTCAAGAATTGTGAGCTACAGTCCGTTAAATCAATTGGGTATCTGCTCTAGATCTGGCACCAGTATGGTGATTCCCCAAGGTGGCAGGGGAGGGGAGGGATCAGGCTGCCTAAAGAAGGAAGGGATAAGTCAGTCTGGGTCAGAAACCGTACAGGTCAAATTGCCCACATCTCTCAGCAATGGGATAGGATCTAAAAGTGCCAGCCCACACAAGATAGAGAGACCTAGTCTCCCTGTCCTCACCAACCCCCCCCCAAAAAAAAACCCAAAGTAAAACATGGTATACAGCAAAAGGATGCCAAAGTGAACCAACAGATGCAGGTATAAGCCTCCTCGTGAGCAAATTTACATTCTACTTCTGTAGGAAGGAAACTGCAAATAGCTGCTTAGTTGGAACAAACCTAGATAAAAGGGCTAATGAAAGCCAAGGGAACAGCTTCTCTTGATATTCTTAAAGTCTTCTTTTGTGAACTAATAAAAACAAATCTTACCCATGCTCAGCTTCTCTCATCTGAAATGACTTATCTAAGTAAAGGCTTTTAGTCACTGATAATAAGATGCAAAATAAAGGACTTGTGAGCCAAGACAATAAATAGAAACACTATCTGAGTTTGGGATGAATTTAGCCACCAACATCTATTTTTAAAAATGACCCAATTAATTGGTCTATACAATGTGGTGAGAAAAGAAATGCAGGTGAGGCTACAGACAAACACACTGCTGACTGAAGGGACACTATTGTCACAGTAGGTCTACAGAAGTTTATATAATGACTTAAAACTGGCAAACAAGCTAGGAAAAATATGGGGAGTGGTCCAAAGAGGACAGATTTGGAAGAGCTGAGAGGAAGCTCAGAGGCCATTTAGTCCAACTGCTACATTTTACAGATTGTCAGTGTGAGGCCAAGAAAAGTGAAATGACTTGTCCAATGTCACACAGGTAGAAAGCAGCAGAGGTGAGATTCCAACCTGTGTCCTCTTATTCCAAATCCATTGCTCTTTCTAATAGTTTTAAGGGTGGGTCTGGAGGATGGCATGTTGTAGAGGTTATTTTTTTCTCATTTAAAAAATTTGCATATTTTCATTTATATTCAGATTTAGTAAATCAGATTCTAGTCTCAGTTTTTTTTAAAGCATGTATGTACAGAGCCACTGAACTTTGTACTTTTTTTCATGAAAGTTAATGTCATCTAAATGGCAACTAGATCAAGGATAAAGGTGTCAGGTTTTTTTTTTCATTAAATTAGGTTATTCTGAGATGCAGAAAAAATAAACTAAATGTTCACCTTTGTAGAACAGATAGATAGTGTGAGAAGAGTTTGGTTGTGACCTTAGTTTGGAAGAATGAAATGCATTTCTCTTGCTTTTTTGGAAAACAAAAAACTGATTCTGAAAATTGAATTTCCAGCAATAGCAGAAAGCACAACTGAACCACAGAATAAATGTTCAAATGGAGTGCCAAAGTACATAGCTAATAAGAAAGTTTTCTAAAAGCTTTTTCATGAGAGAACTGTAAGGTGATTTTTTATTGAGTATAAAACTTTTTTTTTTATCCAGCAAGCATGAATTGAATACTACAGTAAATAAAAAAGGAACATATGTGTGTGTGTTTGTAAACTTGTGTGCTCAAATATACTATATGCACATATCTCATCATAAGAAAAACACCCCTGTCAATATTTATATAACCTGCCTTCCAAATATTCATACCACACTTGAAGAACAGAGTGACTAGGAAGCTTATTTCACAGTCCTAAACAAGTGATAAAATCTGATCATCGTGTTTTTTGCTCACAGAATTATAGGAAGATAGATTTAGAGCTAGAAAGGATCTTAGATGTTATCTAAGCCAACCCCCTAGTTTTGCATATGAGGAACTGAAAGACCCAGAGAAGGTAAATTTCTTGAGTAGGATCACAAAGGCAGTAAGAGGAAAACAATTTTGCTTAAGATAAAGAGGGAAAGAATATACTAGAATGATTTCTTCTATACCCACTATACCCCAACCATTTTCCATTTTGGCTTTTTGAAGAGGTGGGGGAGGGGTAAGAAGGAAAGGATATAATGGGGAGGAAAAGAGATGAGAGAATAATGAAGCAAGAAAAGAGAAAGAAGAGGTAACAGTGACAAAGGGAAGAAGATTTAAATTTGTCCCCTACATCAAAGAATTGAAATGGGAGGGTATCTCCCTTCCAATCTAACTCACTCCCTTTATTTCCTACTGGCTTCTTTCCCTTCTATTTTTGCTCACCCACATTCCATCTATCCCCATTGCAAAGTTGTTTTCTCTATTGAAAAAACTGAGGCTGAAGGAGGTTGAATGACTTGCCCAGAGTCACACGGCAAGTGATTGTCTAAGACAGAAATGGAATAAAGGCCTATCTGCCTAGGTTCTACCAATGACCGGCTCTACTTTAATACCAGCACCCTACTCCATTGAACCTACTAAGAAATCAAAGAACTGTTTTCTCAGAGATCAAACACATACCCCACACTTAAAATGTCTATTTGCCATGTGAACATAAATCTTTATTAAAGTAACCAGATATATTAGGTAACTAAAGTCTGTAAGAGAGAAATCCACAGTGATAACCTTATCTAAAGCAAGATTTAAAAGACATAAAATATCTGTGCCTATAATTTGTTACTTTGCTTACTCTTAATTTTTACTAGTAATCAATTATTGCTTAACTTCCATCTTACTTCCCCTCCCAAAGTGTCTTAATGATCTTAGGCAAGATATTCATTCTGTCCTCAACTATAAAATAAGGAATAGGGACAAGAAGACCTCCAAGTTTCTATTCATTACCAAAGTTCTATAATTCTAACCCTCTAATATTCACCAAAATTAAAATAAAAACTCACATTAAAATATTCTTTGGTATCTGAAGCCTGGGGGTGATGTCTGCTGTTGTTGTTGTCATTTCTCAAAGAAGACCAAGATGACATCACTATGTTGGGGTCAAGGTTCAGTGCATCAGACCGTTGCTGAGGGGCTATGTCTACAGTGGTAACCAAAGCTCTGGCCAAAGCAGTCATTCTGGAAGAGCCTCTGAAACCACACTGTTGAAAACTGTTGATAGCTTGGACTCTTTCTCCTGTCAGTTTTTGCTCATCTCTCACTAAACAGGTAAATTCAACTAAGGCCTCAAACTGGTTTTGTGCTTTGCAGGAAAGAATGAGAGAAGGAGGGAAGGAAGGAGAGAAAGGAAGAGGAAAGAAAGGAAGAAAGGAAGGAAGGAGAGAAAGAAGGAAGGGAGGGAGGAAGGGAGGGAGGAAGGAGATGGAGAAAGAAGTCTTGAGTCTCTTTCTCCCCATATGCCTAAAACCCTGTGATAATTTATATCCAACCAGGATATGATTGCCTAAGGAACTAGGCTTCTGTCACATGCAATGTTTATTCTCCTTTTGCAATGCATAGGATGTGCAAAGGGTCTCGGAGGTTATCTCATATAACCCCCTCATTTCATAAATGAGAAAACTGGTTAAGTGGTGCAAACTCCTACATGCAGTACTGGCAAAACCAGGATTCAGACTCTGGCCCTGAGAAGCTTAAGTCACTGCTCTTTTCACTTTATCCAGTAATTAGGATGATGCCCAGCACATAGTAAGCACTTAATAAATGCTGGTTGACTTACTGTCTTATTAACAGTCCCCACTTTCCTCCTGCCTACCTAATAAGTAGTTAACACTGAAAGGATTGGCTTAATTAAACTTTCTGTTTCATAAACCTTGAGGCATTTAGCAATAATTTCCGAGGGGCTTCTTACTTCATTCATCATTCATTCACTCATTCAACCATTATCAGAGCCCACTATGGCTAGAATGTCCAGCTAGGGGCTAATGGAGACAATGCACAGTTTTTCTTAATGGGCCCAAAGCCTTGGTCCTTTCTCAGCATTTTAAGTTTGAACAGGCTATTTTTTTCACCACAACTGTAGCAGTTTCTTTGCACCTTGCTTTTGCTGCATAAGTGTAAAGTGTTGAGATGTTGTCCTTAGTCAAGAGCATTCAGGCAGCATTTGTGATTTGAAGAACAAGAGTGAGAAACCCCTGCTCAAAATTATCTCCTCTCCCAATTCTCAATGGTGCCTAAAACGTCACCATTAGAAATTTATTCCTTTTAGTTAAAAATGTTCCCCTGTTCAAATAAAATGTAAAAAGCAAATTCTCATTGAAGGATTAATCTATCTACTAAGATAGATTAATAATGATTACTAAATCATTAACACCTTAGTGAGAATTAGGCCATCTCCCACAAGCCTGCTAATTGACAGCTGGTTCCTGTTAATTTTTCCAGATTAACTTCATATTACCACCTTTCACACATCCTCTCTTCCAGTCCTACCAGGACTCTCATACACAGCAACCTACCTCCACATTTTTGCAAAAGTCTAGAATGCACTCCCTCTGTACCTCTACCTGGAAGAAGCCCTTGCATCCTTCAAAGTACAGGCACCACCTCCTTTGAGAAGCCTTTCATAGGCCTTTCCTACCCCTACAATATTAATAATAATAATAGCTTGCATTCATACCTCACTTATCATGGGTCAGATACTGTGCTAAGCACTTTACAAATATTATCTCATTCAATCCTCACAAGCCTGGGAAGTAGGTGCTATTATTATTCCCATTTTGCTGTTAAGAAAATTGAGGCAAACAGATGTTAAGTAACTTCCCTGGGGTCACACAGCTAGTAAGCATTTAAGGCTGGATTTGAACTCAGGTCTTCCTTGCTCCTGCCCTGACATTCTAAGCACTGCACCACCGAGGTCTCTAACTATAGCTGCCCCATTTACTACCATTCTCTTTATCTTGAAATTACCTTGTACAGGTTGTATCCCCCCAGTAATAATAACAATCATAATCATAATAATAATAGCTAGCATTTATATAGAACTAATTTTATATCTGCCAAATGCTTAACACAGTTATTTCCATAGAAAATAAGCTTCTTGAGGCCATGGACTATACTGTTTCCATATCCTCAGCACCTAGCATGCAGCAAGTACTTTAATATAATTTATCAAATTAATAGGATCATAGATTTAGAGCTGGAAGGGCTCTTAGGAGCTCTCATTTCCAACTTCCTCATTTTACAGATGAAGTAACTGAGATATGGCTGCTAGGTGGCACAGTAGATAGAGTGCTGGGCCTGGAGTCAGGAAGACCTGAGTTCAAATCTGACCTCAGACACTTACTTGCTGTGTGACCCTGTGCCAGTTGCTTAACCCTCAGTTTCCTCATCTGTAAAATGAGCTGGAGAAGGAAATGGCAAACCACTCGAGTATCTTTGCCAAGAAAACCCCAAAGGGGATCATGGAGAGTTAGACACAACTCAGTAACAATAGCTGAGGTATGGAAATGTTAAGTAAATGCTCAGGGTCATACATATGTAGTAAGTATCTGAGACAGGATTTGCATTCAGGTCTTCCTCTATCCACTACATAACTTAGTTGTCTAGTTGATAGGTAGAAGGTTGTGGAGATTGTTTTATAGTATGAGGCACTGTGTATAATGATCTATATGGGACTGAGGGTCCTAAGAAGTCAGCTAGGAAGAGGGCAACAGGGCATTTGGGGGAAAGGTAGAAGAGATGAAGCTTAGAAGGAAATAAGAAGATAGACAAGACAACCGACTTTACAGTTTTTTCCAGTCCTAAATATAAATAGTTCCATATAATGTATAGGTGGTCCTTTCTAAACTAATTGCATATAGTAAAACCTTACTCACCATAATTAGGGCCAAAGCCAGTCTGGCTCTATGGAAGGTCTGAGCTTTAAATGATTTTTAAAGCTATGCAATTTAATTACTTTCAAGAATATTCAATAATGCTGCTAACAAAGGCAGGGGAGCAGCAAGTAAAATAACATTTTGCTCCTATACACTACTCTGCTGAGCAACCTTCAATGGCTCCCTACCCCTTGCCTTGAACACAGTAAGTGCTTAATGTTTGTTGAAATGCTGATAAAATGCAAAAAAAAAAAATCTTTAGTCTGACATCCTGGGCCCTCCCCACTTTGACCACTGACTATCTATGTCCCACCACTCCAAATATGTACACCCTGCAATGTGGCCACATTATATCACTACCTTTCAAAATATGGTTTTACCTTCCCACTTTCGTGCTTTCATTTCTGCTATTTATCCACCAAGAATGTCCTCCATTCATCAATTATAGGTATGGGTTATATATTCCACTCTCAGCCTCTTCTCCCCTCTGATTGGAGGGCTGAAGGGTAGAGTACCAAACTTCTCCCACTGCCTTCCTTTACAGAGAAAAGAAACTAGACTCTCAGATCACTCCACTTTGCATCTGCTGCCATGCCTGGTTTCACTTCCATGGAATAAGATTCCTCCTGGTGTCCCCACTACCCCATCTTTCCTGCCTCCTTTCACTCTGTGTGATCCTAGGTGAGTCTCCTAATCTCTGCTGGCCTCAGTTTCCTTAACTAAAAAACGGAAATAATAAATAGCATTTACCTTGCAAGATTATTGTGAGGAATAAATGAGATAATATTTGTAAAAAGCACATAGCACAATGCTTAACACAACATAGACACTACATAAATGCTAATTCCCTTCTCTCTCTAGGCCTCAGTTTCCTAATTAATAAAACAAAGTAGTTAGAATAAATGATATTTGCCCTAAATCTATGATCCTGTACTTTTGTCACCTTTGAATACATATTTCCCTGAAATTGTTTTCTATCTATTTCATGTATGCAATTCTCATCTTCCCAATTATATATTTAGCTACTTGAGGGCAAAGACTATGTTTTATACTTTTTATGTTCCCTGAAATTCCTGTTAAGCAGTCAGGACGCCCTTAATGTCAAATTAAGATATTCTACTAATACTCATTTACATAGCACATCACAGTTTTTAAAACATTTCCCTAGAATCAACCTTATACGATACATAGGTGGACAACTATTTTTGTCCCTAATTTACAGAGGAAGAAACTGAGGTTCAGAGAGGATAAGTGACTTGTTATAGCCAAAACATTCATTACCCAGCAGCCCACCATTGATGAAAGCCTTAGAACTTGGCCAGGTTGGTCCCTAGGCCACAGACATAGGGCCTTGCCAGTGGGACCTGCCATTGCTCATGGTGAGAGGATCACATAACTGACCCCACCCAAGGTTTTCCCACAATCCCACTGTCTCATAGTCAACAAGCTTGTATAACTCTTCTTTTTTTCATAATCATACTTGTTCTGCTTTCTGAGTCAAACTTGAGAGGTTTTTGGAACATTGTTAAACTCCTATTTCCTTGAGCAACCTTAGACAAAGGGTAAAAAAGTAAATGAAATGTCATTCTCTCCCTGTAGTTTTATCTCATTACCACAGTGAATGGCCTTGATTTTTTTTTAATATGTGTGATTTTTATCCACTAAAGTCCTACTCCAACAACTCATTGCGGAAGCTGCTAGGGAAGCATAGGCTCTGGGAAGAGATGCAGGAAAATGGGCTCTGTGTGTGTGTGTGTGTGTGTGTGTGTGTGTGTATACTGTCTGATGATCAGCCTAGCTAAGCTCCTATCACCTTTTCACCACGTTCCCAGCAGGCATCATTCAGGGAAACAGCTACTGAAGACTTTCTGTTAACGTTACAGAGATTGGAGGAGGCTGGAGAATAGGTGCCCACATCGATGAAAACACAGATACCTCCCTCCCTAACTACTGTATATTTATCTTATATTTATTCTGAACGTATGTGCTTAATATATGCACGTGTTTTCTCTTTCTCCCCACCCAGAAGCTCCTTAAGAACCAGGATTGTCTCATTTTTTTGTCTGTATCCCTAACATGATACCTGGAGGTCTCTGCTTGTTGATTGATTGACAGGCTGAAAAATATACTTTTAAGCATAGGTCCAGAGTCCTTTTTTCTCATATTGGATATGTTTTCAATTAAATCTTTTAAAAGTTCTAAGTGAAAAATTAATTTGGCCAGTAAGCTCTCCTTCCCCCTCACATCTCATACATTTCCATCTCTCTATCATTGCATTAGTCCTGGGATAAATATGCAGGATAGGAATGGCATTCTTGTTTCAGCCCAATATCATTGGAAATACCCAGCTTCTACAATCTTTCTCTGAAAGGTTGAAGAGGGATCTAAGACAAATGACTCAAGGTAACTCTATGGCAGGGTACCAAGGACAGGGTAACAACAATGAGTAATTTGCCAGAGTGAAAAGGTGCCAAAAAGAAGTTAAGATTGTACAAGATGGGCAGGCTCCACGTAGTTCTAAAAAGAAGAACGGTCTCTCTTGTGAGGGAAAGTTACAAGGAAGCAGATTTCAGGTCAACATAAGAAATAACTTCCTTACGATTAGCATTGTCCAAAATGGGACGGGCTGCCTCATGAGACAATACATTCCCAATAAAGGGAGGTATTAAAACCAAGGCTGAGCAACAATTTGATGGGGATGTTGAAGAAGAGATTGATGTCCAGGAGGAAGGATTGGAGGAGATGGCCTCTCAGCCCCTTTTCAGCCATATGGTTCTAGGATTCTATGATGTTCCATGGTACTATAGAGAGAGGAATGGTTTAAAAATTGGATGGTTATACAGATCAAAGAAAACAGCGAGGAGAATGAACAGGCACAAAGACTACAATAATATAAATGAAAACAATCCTAAAAGTCAGCTGAACTCATATTTAAGACAATGACCAATCTTGGTTGGAGATGATAAAACATATCTCCCTCTTCTCAGGAGAGAACTAGAATTCCAAGTGTTGCATACGCTGTAGATGCTGTAACTTCATTGATTGGTTTTGCTTATTTTTTTTTATTTGTGATAAAGAAGGGAATAGTGAGATATCAGGAACTATCTATGAAGTGAAAAACAAAAGCAATAAAACTTTTGTTTAAAGCCTTATCAGTTGTCATTTATTGAAGCCTAAAAATTCACACTGACATTAGTTGAGCTGTGGTAAGGTTCCAATTATGATAAATCTTGAAACTAATTCATGCTACTCTGTATATAGAATTGATACCAGCCCCACTGCTTGACATTAGAAGTTTTTCAGGGCATGGAATTAAGAAGACCTGAATTCAAATCTGGTCTGAGATACTAGCTTGTTTGACCTTGGGCAAGTCACTAAACCTGTTTGTCTCAGTTTTCTCAACTGTAAAATGAAGATAATTATAGAATCTACTGGGAGGTAGGGTTGTTGTGAGGATTAAGTGAATTAATATTTGGAAAGTACTTAGCATAGTGCCTGGCACTATTAGGCACTTAATAAATGCTCATTTCCTTCTTTCCTTCCTTTTACCACCTAGCCTTAATCTATTTTTCCAGACTTAGCCCATCATGTACTCTAGGTCCAACCAAAGTATCCCATTTGTTGTTCCCCAAATATGACATTCCATTTCCCATCCCTGTCTTCCATAGCTGATATGCTCTCCCCCCTCACCTCTGCCTCTGAGAATTCTTTGCTCCATTCAAGGTTCAACTCAACTGCTCCCTGCTACAAGGGCCTTTCCTGATCCTCAGTTAGTAGTTAGCAATGCCCTCTCTCTAAAATAAAAATTGTTTCATACTTATTTTGTACATTTTATATGCTTTGTACATATTTTGTACTAACTTGCTTGGATCCATGTTGTTTCACCCCAGTAGAACGTAAGCTCCTTGAGAGACTTTGATTTTTGTCTCAATGCCTGACACATAGAAGACACAATAAATGTTTGTTAATCTGAGTTCTTACCAATCACTTTCACTCCAGTGGCTAGAGGTCAATTGACTCTCTGTATTTTGATCAAAGGTGTCGTGATAACCTCTGAATCCCTAATGAGTTGGTGGGCTCACTCAATTTTCAAGTTTGTGATAGGAAACTAAAGATTTCAAAGAGTGCTCCCAAAGTCCACACTTTCTTTGCTCTTCACCATCTCCTCCATTTTTGTCTGACCTAATTTTGTTTGCTAAACACATTGCTTTGTCATCACCCCTCTCTCACATCTTTGACAGTTTCTTCTTTCTGCTATTTCAGTCTTTACCTTTTAATTGCTTCACCCTTAATTGTTTCCCAAGAAACTGCTTACTGACCACATACTTTTAACTGCCTTTTACCCAGGATTGTGTTATTTTTATTTGCAGTACCTCTTCCATTTTCTGATACCAAATTGTTGTTTCTCTGAACTCTTATAGAACCATGGAAAGTTGGAGTTGGAAGGGGTCTCAGAGACCTCTCTGGTCCACTCCATACCTAAAATATGGGGCAGTCAACATTGCAAGAGATGGTGTGCTGAACTTGGAGTCAGAACAACCTGAGTTCAAATCCTGCTCCAAATTCACACCTTTACTGTGTGCCCCTGGACAAAACAACTAACCTCTTATATCTTCAGTTTCCTTGCCTGTAAAACAGCACCTATCTTACAAAGTTGTTGTAAGGATCAAATGAGATAACATATGTAAAATGCTTTGCAAACCTTAAAGATGTCTATAAATACTAGATATTAGTATTCTATAATGATGATGATGATGATAGGTGGTATTTATATAGCACTTTAAGGTTTACAAAGCACTTTATTAATATTATCTCATTTTATCCTCCCCAAAAGGATAGTAGGTGCCATTATCCCCATTTTACATATGAAGAAACTGAGGCAGACAGGTTAAGTAACTTGCCCAGGGTCACACAGCCAGTAAGTATCTGAAGCCAGACTTGAATTTAGATCTCCCTGATTCTATGTCTGGTGATCTATCCAATGTAACACCTAGCTGCCTAATTTGTGAACAATTCAAAAAGAAAACAGAAATGACTATCAGTCAGCACGAGTTCATCAGGAACACTAGATTCACACTAGCACATTAGCACACTAGTTTCATTCTAAGACTAGATCAGTGGTAGATCAGAGAAATTAACTAAATGTAGTATACCCAGATTTCATCAAGATAAGCAACAGAAGTCTCTCAAGATATTTGTGAGCAAGGTAGATATATGTGTATCAAATAATAATGCAGTTAGTTGGATTTAAAACTATGACTATACTCAAGAGAGGAGTTTAACAGATTGATGAAAGTCTAACATCTCTAAGGATACCTCATCTTTGGCCACCCTCTCAATGGCGGAGAGGGGGGTCACTTTTCTTGATTCATAAAATTCATGGGGCCAAAAAAAGGGGTAGGTATCCTGCTTGCTCCTCAATTGCACTTCCTGACCTCTATCTCTCAATGACGTTTTGCTCTTTTAAGACCCAAGCAATTGGATTATATCACCTTCTACTTCTTATCTTTTACCAACTTCCAGGTCATTCTCCAGTTTGTAAGGATTTTGGTACCAGGCTCACAACCTCCCTCTCTACCCATTCCTTGCAATTATCTTTGAGGACTTCAGTATTCATGAAGATGATCCCTTTAAAGATCTGACTATGTAGGTCCCCCACTCCCTCAACTGCAATGACTTTTTCTTGACTGAAACCACCCAACAAAAAACGACACTCTTGAGAGACTTTGTTGCTTATCTTGATAAAATCTGGGTATATTATATCAAATGTGAGCATACTATGTCTGGTGTATTTCTCTGATCTACTACTTATCTAATCTTGGAAAAGAAGCTAGTCTGGAACAGTTTATCCCTGTTAGACTTGTGCTGATTGAGAGTGATTTCTGTTCTCTTTTTTTTGATCCCTTTAAAGATCTGACTATATATAGTTCCTCCACTTCCTCAACTCCAATGACTTTATCTTGACTAAAACCATTCAAAAACATTGTCGCACCTCAGTCACAAAATGGTCATCATGTCTTGAAACTGCACCAACTCCAAGATCATAGAACATAGAATCACTGATTTTAGAACTAGAGGCTACAGATTCCACCCCCTTCATTATATAGATGAGGAAAATAAGGCACAGATAGGTTAAGTGACTTGCTAAGGTCACACAGCTAGTGTCTGGGTCAAGATTTAGATCTATGTCTTCTCAATTTCAAGTCCAGGGTTCTATCCACTATATCATGCTGCCTGAACTCTGAAATCCCATTCTCCCAACAAATCCTATTCTTCCACCTCTGCTACTCTTTCACTCAGACTAAACATACTCTTTATCCTTATTACAATCTCCATTCCTTTGATCCATTCTCCTAGTCCATCTCCTACATTTTGACTTGACTTGTTTGCAATATCTAACCTTAACTTGCTGACTCTGAAGTCTTATCCTTAGATAACTGCCTTTCCAATCCTATTCCAGGACTGATAAGCATCCCTGGAGAAAGTGACAAGCTGGAATTGATTCTGCCTATTATAAATCCAGGGTTCATTACCTCTGCTTGCCTTTGGTGCTACACAACATCCTTTCTGCTCTAACCTTATCACCATCAAGTTCATCCCTCACAATTACTGTTCCAGAACTTTTGTCTCTCTTCTCACTCTACTGCAGCCCCAACCTCAACCCTTATGGCAGTCAGACTCCTACTTCACTGCTGCAAAGGTTAAGGGTTCTCATGGTGGACATGAATTCCCCAGCTTTTCTCTTTCATTCTTCAACACTTGTCAGCATCATCAACCATTCTCTCCTTATTTCCTTGGTCACAAGGCCATGTCTTTACATGGCATCTCAATTATTTAACAAACCTGCACTCTTGGCACAGTGAACAGAGTGCTGGACCTGGAGTTAAGAAGCCCTGAGTTCAAATCCAGTTACAAATAATTATTATCTGGGTGACCTTAGGCAAGTCAATTACCCTATGTTTTTCTCAATTTCCTCAGTCCTATAAAATAAGGACAATAATAGCACCTACCTGCCTGGGTTGTTATGAGGATCAAATGAGATAATATTTATAAATTATTTAGCACAGTATTAGCACATAGTAGGTGTTACATAAATGCTAGCCATTATTATTAATTTCCTTCTGTCCTGTCTTCTCCTGTGTCTGTGATCCAATGGTCATCATCTCTGTCACGTATTTGTTTAAAATATATTTTATTTATTTCATTAAATATTTTCCAATTACAAGAAAAAAAAGTTTTAACATTTATTTTTAAAGTTTTGAGTTCTGAATTCTCTTCCTCCTTCCTGCCCCTCCCCATACCTTGAGAAGGCAAGCAATATGATATCGATTATACATGTGAAGTCATGCAAAATTTCATAGATCTTTAAATACTTCCTTTGTGCTTCCTTCCCATAGGCCTAGAGTCATCTGCATAGAGATAATCATTATACCTACAAAAGCTGATGAGATCATTGAGAGAAGGAGTGTAGGTCTTTCTAATTCTTAAAAAAAAAAAAGCCTTTCCTTGACCTTCCTATTATTTTGTTTTGTTTTGTCCCTTTTACCGCCAAACTTTTTTGAGAAGTCATCTATATTTAGTGCCTTTACTTCTTCATCACACATTTTCTTCTCAACTTGGGCATTCAATCTTTCAT
>NW_020954617.1:4000298-4073278 GCF_900497805.2 Vombatus ursinus
CTCCACCAGATACTTTCTTCTTCTCTGCCTTCAGAGATACCACATTTGCCAAATTTTCTTCCTACTTCCCTAACCACTTTCAAAAGCAGAATGGTGCAGCCAATTAGAGGGCTGCACTTGGAGTCAGGAAGATTTGGGTTCATTCTCCCCCTTAGACATTTCCTAGCTGTGTGACTCTGGGAAAGTCATTTAATCTATTTGGGCCTCAGTTTCCTCATCTGTAAAATGAGGGGGTTGGACTCAATGATCCTCAAGGCACCTTCCAGATCTAAATCTATTCTCCAGTGATCTTTTCTACCTCCTTCACTGGCTTCTCAAATTTAATCCTAAACCCTTAATGTGGATTCTGTCTCTGAACTGCATCTGTCCTTGACCCCATTTTCTTCTTTCTCTACATCCTTCCCCCTGGCTTCAGCTATACAATGTATGCAAATAACTTCCAATTCTATGTCTTGATCTCTCTTCTGAACTTGAGAATTAACATTTCCAACTGCCTGCAAGTCAATGCCACCTGGATATCCCCACTAGCATTTCAGACTCAACATATCTAAAACCACGCTTCAGATCTTTCCCCCTACACTTGTTCTACCTGACTTCACTTTCTTTTTTGTGATATAACCAATCACCTTTTCTCCCATGTTCAAAAACCTTGGGGTTATCTTTGACATTTTCTTCTCCCTCAACTCTCAGAGTTCAATCAGCTACCAAGCTTGGTCAATTCTATCTCCTCAATATATTTGCTGTTCACCTCTAGATTTCCATTACAATCTCTCTAGTAGAGGCTCCCAGCTTATTAAAATAGCCTCCTCACAAGTCTTAGCACTCTCCTCTCTGTCCCTCCAATCCATTCTTTACTGCCAAAATTGCTGCCAAAATATTGTTGTCATGCACGGAGATGACTCATGTTGCTCATCTACTCAAAAAACTTCAAGGGTTCACATTATGGCCTGCTGAGTGAAGGTCAGACTCCTCTGTCTGACACATCAGACTCCAAACCTTTCCAGCCATATTTTATATCATTCTTTTCCACAGCCTGGGTCCTAACCAAACTGGACAATCTTTGCCCAGTGAACATAATCCTAAGCCCTCCCAGTTATATACCTTTCCTCATGCCATTCTCTGTACCTGGAATGTCCAAATCCAGCTCAGATATTTACTAGTTGTGTGACCCTAAGCAAGTCACTAAACTTCTCTCTGCCTCAGTTTCCTCATCTGTAAAATGGGGATAATAAGAGTGCCTGCCTCCTATGGTTGTTGTAAGGATAACATGCAATATTTGTAAAACACTTTTCAAACCTTAAAGTGCTATATGATTGATAAATGATTATTATTATGGCAGTGATTATGAGCTAATTAATGATGTAGTAGCTTTAAAAAAGATCAATGTTTAATTAACAGTTTTCTTTCACTGTGCCCATGTGAAGACTGTTCTCAGAATATAGCTTAGTTCTCAGAACATCAGGGGATTTGTCTCCCAAAGTGCCCCCTTTTTTCAGCTTGAATAAAACAAGGCATACCGACCCCACTCCATAGGTGATTCTGTTGATATTGGTTTTTTCTTTTAATTTTAGCTAAAGTGATTATGGCTAAGAGTGATTCTCTGTTAATCTTTTTTTTTAATTTTATTTTTTCTTACGAGCTTTACAAGTATGAACATTTCCATATACATAGAACAGAAAAAGAGGATTGCATGTTTATTTATAAAGCATCTACTAGCTGCTGGAGGACATAACAAATTTAGATAAGAAATCATCCTTGATCCTATGGGACTTATAATCTAGTAGGTAGATATTACACAGACACATGAAACTATCACATACAATATTACATGATAATCAACAAGCGTTGATTAAACACCTATTAAGCAGCAGGTCTCCTATGGGGAAAGCAAAGCTCTGACTAGAAGTGAAACTTCAGCCACATATAAAAACCTCATTGTCAGACACGGAGAAAGGAGGGAGAAGGGTGAGATGTTCAAAAACTAAAATGAGGGGCAGCTAGGTGGCGCAGTCAATAGAACTCTGGCCTTGAAGTCAGGAGGACCTGAGTTCAAATCCAGCCTCAGACACTTAACACTTACTAGCTGTGTGACCCTGGGCAAGTCACTTAACCCTGATCACCTCACCAAAAAAAGCAAAAAAAAAAAAAAAACCTAAAATGAAACAGGCCTTGTTTTCAAGGTACATACATTCTATTGGGAGAAATAAAAGGTACATATAAAATTAAGTATAAGATTTCTACAAAGTAATTTGTGGGGAAGGGACACCAGCAGGGGCAGGGAGTAGGAGGAGGTCAGAAAAAGCATCAAGCAGTAAATGATGCCTGTGCTTAGATTTGAAGGAAGAAAGGGAGTTAGGTGGCACAGTGAATAGAGAATAGCCCTGAAATCAGGAGGACCTGAGTTCAAATCTAGCCTCAGACACTTAGTAGCTATGTGACCCTGAGCAAGTCACTTAACCCCAATTACCTCAAAAGAAAAATAAATTGAAGGAAGGTAGAGATCCCAAGAAACAGAGATGAGAATGACATGTCTTCCAGGCCTGGGGAATAGCCTGTGCAAAGATCTGGAGACAGGAAATGGAATACTGTATACAGAAAATAGCAAGCAGACCAGTTGCACTAGAATGGAGAGTATATAAGGAAGGGTGATATGTTTTAAGCCCAGAATAGTTGGGTGGAATTCGATTGTGAAGGATTTTAAATGTTAAACAAAGGATTTGATCCTAGAGGCAATAAGGAATCATGGCAACTTCTTAAGCAAGGGTATGACATGGTCAGACTTGGACTTTAGGAATATCTCTTTAGCAATTGTGGTGAGGAGGGGAGAAACTGAGGCACCAAGGACAATTAGGAGGCTATTCCAATAGTCCAGGAAAGAGGTAGTAAAACCTGAATGAAAGTGGTGGCCACATGAGTAGAGAAGAGACAGATGCAAGAGATGCTGTAGGAATAGTATAGACAAGGCTTTACAATTGTAAATGGTATTGAGGGGCAAGGATAAGGGAGAGTGGGTTGAAAGATGACTCAGGGTTCACAGACCTGTGTCACTAGAAGGATAGTGGTGACCTTGGTAGGAACAGGGAATTTTGAAGGAGAGGTGGGTTGGGGGGGAGGAGGATGGATATAATAAGCTCCCTTTTGGACATACTGAGTTTGAGATGCCAATGATACATTCAGTTGAAACCAGTTAGTATATGGGACTGGAGGAAAGGAGGAACACTAGGGTTGGGTATATGATCTGGGAATCAAATTCATCAAGATAATTATTGTACTCATAAGAGCTGATGAGATCGCCAAGAGAAGGAATGAAGGAGAGGGAGAGGAAAAGGGGGAAAGAGAGAGAGAGAAAGAGAGAGAGAGAGAGAGAGAGAGAGAGAGAGAGAGAGAGAGAGAGAGAGAGAGAGAGAGAGAGAGCATCTAAGATAGAACTTTGAGATAAACTCCATGGTTGGGGGTCAGGACATGGATGATGATTTGGTAAAGGAAACTGAGAAGCAACCAGACTGGTAGGAAGAGACCCAAGAAAGAGCTGCATTAGGATAACACCCAGAAAGAGAAAATCCAAGAGGAGAGGATGAGCGATTGTGCCAAGTGCAACAAAGATGTCAAGGATAGGAGTTGAGAAAGGGCCATTAGATTTAACAGCAATCACTGGTACCTGTGGAAGGCAACTTCTGATAAGAGATGAGACTAGAGATCATTTCTTTTAGGCAATTAGGGTTAAGTGACTTGCCCAGGGTCACACAGCTAGTAAGTGTCAAGTGTTTGGTCTGAGGCCAGATTTGAACTCAGGTCCTCCTGACTTCAGGACAGGTGCTCTATCCACTGCACCACCTAGCTGCTCCTAGAGACCATATTTCAACAGGGTTGAGAAGTGAAAAGAAAGGAGATGGAGGCATCATGTGTAGAAAAAAATATTTTTTCTAGGAGTTTGGCTGTAAAAGATAGCACAGATATAGAATAATACCTTGAGAGAATGGTAGGAGCAGGTGAAGGTTTTTTTGAAGAATGGCATAGCCTTGGGTAGGTCTATATTACATCAGGGAAAGGAAGAAACCAATAAATAGAGAAAGATTAAAGGGTAGGTGGTGGGGTGGTTGTGCAGGCAATTTACATGAAGAGATGAAAGGGATGGGATCAAGGGTGCAAGTAGAGGAGCTGCACTTTCAGAAAAGAAGGACCATTCCTTCATCAGAGACTAGGGTAAAGAAAAAGAGAATGGGGAATGATGTCAATGCCTTTTGAGATGCAGAATAAAAAAAGCAGCTCACAGCAAAGAGCTTCTATTCTCTTAGTAAAAATATGAGGTCTTCTGCTGAAAGGGAGTACAGGAGAAGTGGTGTGGGAGATTTAAAGATACAGGGAAGGAAGAGAGGAGAAGAGGGGGAAAGAAGAGGGTAGAGAAAGAACAGGAGGTGAAGGTGAAGGAGGAGAGGAGAAGGGAGAAAATGTATGTATTTATTAAGTGTTTATTATGTGCTAGGGCAGCTAGGCACTGTGCCATATGCTGGGGGTACAAATACAAATAAATAAAAGAGTCCCCAACCTCAAGGAACTTACATTCTAACAGGCCAAACACATAAAAAGGAGCTGAATAGAAGATTTAAGAAAGACATGACCCAAGTGCTTGAATTTAATTGTCTAACCATTTTTAGTAACTCAGAACTAGTCAAATAAGGATTCCTCTTAGAAAATGCCAGAAGATGCAGGAAGATAAATGAGATGCTTATCTTGACCAAGGGGGAAAATGTTGGTAATGGAAATTGGTTCTTGGTGAGTCCAATGTAAGTGAAATAATGAAAACATTAAGAGGAGAAACATGTAGCTCTGTAGAAGACCATGGGCAATTTGACCCTGGGTCACTTGATTCTTCTTCACTGAAAACAGTCAACTCCAGCAAAATCTCTTGGTTATTCTAAGGATTGATACAGATGCTTCCCTTCACCTTCTGCCTACTTGGCTGTCATTTTTCCTTATATGCAGAGCTCAGAGTTTTTTCAAGATTGGAGAACCTCAAAGGTTTAAAAATAAAATTCTTAAGATTAAGCTTCTTAGGACCACATAAATTTAAAACTTTTCCTTGTCTTGAACCCCACAATTTGGGCTAATGCACCTACTTTCTATAGCTAGGATAAATCATTCCCACTCAAAATCATTCCCACCCCCCTTTTTTCTGCTTTGCTTCCTGTGCAAAACTAGTGTGAGGTTAGAGTTTCTACGTGGAGATTTAAGAGTATATAAATTGTGCCCAAGGACTAGAAAAGATCTCAATGTTCCTACTTCTGCAATCAACATTCCAGTATGTGCCATTGTGAACATTTTCTCGAAAATGAAGTAATATGAGAAAACAATGTTTTAGTTTCTCGGTAGCAATAAAAATCCAATTCTGCTACCTCTTGGGTGACAAAAATCAGGAGATAAACTGAAAGAAATTCCCAGATTTATCCACAACCTGCCCCCCCCCAGCTCTTCAACCATAAGAATTTCCTTCATAATCACTAGTTTAAGGGAAAAGATAATTATTTTTTAAGTTGCTTACCACTTCATAGGATAAATGTAAAACCAAAAGGAACTTTAGAAGTTATCCAGACCCCTGAATGTTACAGATGAGGAAACTGAGCCCCAGAGAGGTTATTTGCCCAAAGTAATAAAGGTAGGAAGTAACATGTATAAGAATCAAAATTCCTCTGACTCCAGATGTAATGAATTTTCTGCCTCCTGCTTAGCAGTACTATCCTCTTCAAGTAACATTAGGTGAACTGACTTATTTATGGTTACAGACAATCCTTATCAAAGGAGGAATTTGGGTAGGTATTATTCAGTTACAAATTGCAATCCCTACATATGATGTACAAAATTGGAATATTTCCTTTTGTAAAAGATGAGAAACAATTAACTACAAAAAGGTTTAGCTCCAGTCCTGGACACCAAAACCTTAGAAAATATCTTGTTATTGTCAGATTGGTTCTGACATTTGTAACCATTGACAAGTTCTCAAGACACTGTCTTATGACAAGATTCTTCGGTAGTCCAGGGTAGAGGGTTTTAGGAGCACCTAATGAACAAAGAAGTTGATTCTAATTACTGATGTCATTCCTGCCTCCCGTGTAGGGAAAAAAATCATAGAACTGGTGGGAATCTTAGTCGTTAAACGTCTTGCCTAATGTCACCCAAGGTCCAGGACTCAGACTCAGGTTCTGTGATTCAGGGGCATTTTGTGCTGAACTTCATTGCCTTTGATAATTCCGTATCTGTAGAGAGGGAAAGGTGGCAACCAGGGCCAGCCTCAAGGGTAGCTAAAAGAATGGGTACCCAAGAGCCCTCTTGTCTCAAAATATCTGCCCCTCCAGGCAGACTATAAGTTTTACTATTAGAATTCAACCCATTATAAGTTTTCAAGAATGCCCTCTCAAAGCATGTAAATAGCCTTGAAAAGATTTACAGATTAAGGCAATTAACATCTGGCCTGGGTCTAAGGAGACCAGTTTCTGTTCAATTTATGTCACTATCTAGCTTTGTAACCTTCTAAAATTTACTTTGTTTCACTTGACCTTGGCTTTCTCATCTTTAAAATGAGGGATTTAGACCAGATGATTTAAAATCCCTTCCTGAAGGAAACTCTAATCCAATGATTCCATGACATTAGTATGAATCAGTCTTTTAAATTGACCCTTTCTCAACTCAGCTAACTCAGAGGTGTATGGGAATAAACCACAGACAGTCCAGTTAATGTATGGTTTCTTCAAAGTTTTAATTGTGATCACTTTAAATTATGTCATTATTGTTGTTATGATTTTTTTTGTTATTGTTGTTCAGTCATTTCATTCATGTCTGACTCTTCATCACCCCATTTGGGGTTTTCTTGGCAAAGATCTTGCAGTGATTTGCCATTTCTTTCTCCACCTCATCTTATAGTTGAGGAACTGAAGCAAACAGGGTTGTGACTTGCCCAGGGTCACACAGCTTAGTGAGTATCTGAAACAGGATTTTAACTCCTGATTCCAGTTTCAGCACTCTATCCACTGCACCAGCAAGCTGCCTATGAATCATAGATTTACTGCTGGAAGAAACTAGAAACTATGCAGTCCAACTCCCTCATATTATAGTTGAGGAAACTGGGACCTAAAGAGTTAAGGTGATTGGCCCAAGGTCCCATGGGTAGGAAGTAGCAGACAATGTATGCTCCTCTGAATTCAAATCCAACACTCTTTCCACTGGTACACACCACACCCACATACACACATACACACACACACACACACACACACACACACACACACACACACAGAGTTTATAACTAACTCTCTAACCCAGCTCTATGTTCTAAGCAGAATTTTCTTGACAGCAAATTGAAGCAGTCCAAATGAAGATCAAAACATCTAGGTTACAATGACCTAACACTGAGTACCTTGAAATGTTATACATGTACACATCTATTCTTTCCATGGCCAAAACAAATCCATTTCTGAGAGATTTTTTTTTCTGTAAAGAGAATTTCTCTCTCAAGATAAAGATTGTTTTAAAATTTTAAACATAGTACTGAATGTCTGTCTAAAGAATCAGACTGCCATTTGCCTTTCTTTATACCCACAGAGCTTAGAAGAGTGCCTGGCACATAGCAGGTATAACAAGCTTAAAACTACATTAAGACTTTTGAGATACCCTACCTGAGTACATTAAAAAGGAGGCTGTCTCTATTAACTACCGGCTTAGAAGCTTCGGGTTTGTTTCAGGCTTTCATTTGAATAGAGGAATCCTAAACTTACAGTAAATCAAGTCAATAAGTATTTGTCAAGTATCTACTATGTGCCAAGCACTGTGCTAAGCCTATTAAAGCTTAAAACTGAACTAATACTTTTAGAACACCCTGCATTTGATATTAAATGCCCTCAGTTTGGGGCAGTTAGGTGGCACACTGGATAAAGCACCAGACCTGGAGACAGGAAGACTCATCTTCCTGAGTTCAAATCCAGCCCCAGACATTTAGCTGTATGACCTTGGGTAAGTCACTTAACCCTTTTGCCTCGATTTCCTCATCTGTAAAATGAGCTGGAGAAAGAAACGGTAAACCACTCCAGTATCTCTGCCAAGAAAACCCCAAATGGGGTCATGAAGAGTCAGACATGATTGAAAAATGACTGAACCATGGCCTCAGTTTAGTCAGAGGACCTAGAAGCAAGTCCCACCTCTGCAATGTGCTATGTGATCTTAAATAAGTCACTTAAACTCTCTGGGCCTGTTTGCTCTTCTGTAAAATGGGGGGGGGGGCGGGTAGCAGGAGGTTGGACTAGATGATCCTGAATATCCCTTCTAACTTGAAAATGATGATCTTAGAATCTCACTTTCTATCATCCCATTTGTACTTCCTTGTTGATTATTTTTCTGCAAAGTATTTCAGATTTCCTCCCTCTTTTCTATTTCGATCACCCCCTCTATCTCTCAGCCTGTTCCAGGTCTCTTCACTCCCTACCCAGATTATTGCAACAGCTTCAAAACTCATCTCCCCGGCTCCAGACTCTCTGGCTTCTGTCCATCTTAGATACAGCTGTGAGAAGAATCCTTCTCAAATAGTATTTTCATTGAGTTACTCCCCTGTTCAAGCTCCACAGATTGGCATCAGCTCCTTTGGGCCTCTATTTCCTCATCTGTAAATGAAGGGGTTTGAAGTGGATGATCTCTAAGGTCCCCTTTGGCTCTTACAGGCTCTGATTTCCCTACAGTAACTTTTCTAATCTCATCTATTGTTGCTCACTAACTTAGCCTCTAAGCGCTGGGCAAGGCAATATGCTTGCTATTGTCTGAAGGTAACTGTTAATTCCCACCTCTGTGCTTTTGATCATTGCGTTCATGTGCCCCTAGAATTGCCTTCCTTTCCTTTCAATCAAACCATATCCATTACCTGGCCCAAGACCAGCTCAAAACTAATAAACCTTCTTAATTTATCTCATCCTACTTAACGAATTAATCAACAGAAATTTGTTAAAGGCCTACCATGTGCTAAGGCACTGGGCTTGGAATAGAGATAGAAAAAACAAAAACTTGTCGCTGCTTTCAAGGGAAAATAACACATATCCCCATAAGTAAATACCACCCCCCCAACACACACACACATACACACACAAGTTTAAGGGATAGGGCCTAGATACAAACCAACATCGGCAATATTTGGAGTACATTATCTCAGAGGTCTTTTCTGCCTCTGACATTCTGTGCTTTAATCAATATTACATTATGTAGTTTCATGAAGTTATTTTCTAATTATCATCACTCTATTTTAAGCATGTATGTCTAGATGATGTAATAGAATGAAAAGAATGCTAGATTTGGAGTCAGAAGCCCTGGGTTCAAATTCATACTTCAGAACCTACTAGTTGCATAACCTTAGGCAAGTCACTGGGACTCTTTGAGATGTCTTATTTATAAAATAAAGGCAAAATTTGCTCTCCCTATCTCACAGAGCTGTCATGAGGAAAGTGCTTTAAAACTTTGAGGTACTAAATAAATATTATTATTTATATTAATTTCATCATTAGTGTTAATAAATACAAATATAAATCACTGAGACCAAGCACTATTTTTTTATTTCTCCTATCTCTTCTTAATATATTCTCATTAATGAACTCAATAACTCACTTTACCTGGGGAAACAAAATTAAACTCTTCAGAACAGTCTGGAGAGAGTGACCTGTTCCCCATAATTTCCAAAGCCAACAATGGTGACAAGATTGCTCTAATATGACTTCACATTTCAATGACTTTGACTTGCATCTCTGTCTAAATGATCATAGAAACATTGAGCCTACAAAATGTTAAAAGAATCATGTATTTTCTTATGGTTTACATCTCTCTGGGCATGATATTTATGTTGTAAATCTCAAAAGTTCCATTTGTTGTCATTCAGTCATTTTCAGGTATGTCTGACTCTTCGTGACCCTAATTGGGGTCTTCTTGGGAAAGATACTTGAGTGGTTTGCCATTTCTTTCTCCAGCTCTTTTTACAGATGAGAAAACTGAGACAAACAGGGTGAAGTGACTCTCTTAGCATTACACAGGTAGTGTCTGAGGCCGTATTTGAATTCAGGAAGATGAGTCTTCCTCACTCCAAACCCAGCACTCTATCCACCTTGCTGCCCCTAAAAAAAGTTCCATAACTTCAGGCAACTTTAGGAGGTACCGTTTGGGGAATGTGGGTTGCTGTTGTCACATCCCTCCTTCATGTTTTCTTTCCAGCAGTACTTCTTTTCCTACTGCCAGTGCAGGGTATTCAGAAACGTGGTTATGTTAAGAAGACCTGCAGATATAAGCAAGTTTGGGCTATTTTCTATCACTCATCATTGTAAATTTGTTTGTGTTTTCACTGTAGGGTATTCTTAAACCTTGCTGTTGGTGATGCTCCGTGTAAACAACAGTAATTCTCAAGTGTCATCTCTGTGAAGGCAGTGATTCATCCCTAGCGTAGTGCAGTGACTTTATTTAGAACTGGTCAAAGGAGAGGGGTAATGTTGTTTTCAGTTTATAAAAAATTGACAAATTCTGTTTCATTTGTCTACATGGCATACTCACCTTACCTATGTTCTTCTGCTGCATTATTGTATACTTAAGGAGTGGCTCATAAGACGATAGGGTAGGTCAAAAACTCAGTGTTTTGCCAAATTTTCACATTTTTTTCTTCTTTCACAATTCACTTTGGACACTACCTGAAAAGACTTGACTGGCTACACCAGGAGTCGGTAAACCACAGCCCAAGGACCAAACAAGGCTGCCCACTTTCGGTTTTTGTAAAGCCAGTGAGTTAAGAATGGGGTCTTTTTTAAAATTTTGAAATAAAGTTTGATTGTATTCTAAAATGTAAAAACCATTGTTAGCTAGTGGACCATACAAAATTAAGTAGCTGGCCAGACTTGGCCCTCCAAGCCATAGTTTGCTGACCCCTGGGCTACACCATGGTACTAATTCAGCCAAGGTTGAATCTGAGTTTGGATCCAGGTAGCCCTCCTTCTCCCCCCCCAAAAAACCCTCTTTCCATCAACCAATCAATCAACAACCATTTATTAAGCACCTACTATGTGGCAGACAATATGCTAGGCCATGGTGGTACAAAGATAAAGAAAAAAAAAGACTGCTTTCAATGAGTTTACATTGTATGGGGGGAGACAATGTGTGCATATATAAGACTACACAAAATAAGTGCAAGATCATGGAGTGAAGAGAGAAGGCATGAACCCCTGGTGGAAATCAGGAAAAGTTTCCCTTAGAAGGTCACATTTGAACTGAGTTTCAAAGTAAACAAGAAATGTTAAGAGGCAGAGGTGAAAAGGGAGAGCAGTCTAGGTATGGAAAATAGCCAGTGCAATGACATGGAGACAGAAGTCATGTGTGAGAAACAATGTGAGGTCCAGTTTGGCTAAGTCAAAGAATGAATGAAGCGGAGGAATGTGATAAAGCTGGAAAGGTGGGATTCAGCCAGGTTATTAAGGATTATAAATGACAGAGGATTTTGTATAGAATCTTTAAGGAATAGGGAGCCCTTGGAGTTACTTGAGTAGGAGAGGGACATAGTAAAACCTGTGCTTTGAGAACATTGTTTAGCTAAAAGATGTCAAGTAAAAGAAGCCCAAAAAGCAGGTGCATTTTCAAACCTCTTCTATGCCTAACAAACTTCATTAATAGAAATAAATAATCAAATCAGTACTTTTTATTTGTAATTTTTTTTATTTTAAGCTTAAACACAAAATAAGAAAAGAAAAAAGAAACAAACTTAAATATTAAAACTAAAATAATACAAAATAAGAAAAGAAAAAAAAAGGAATGCCATGTGCACAGCAGAATGTGAGAGAGGATTCAAAATATACAACAACAAATGTCCATGTCAAGAAAGCCTATATAATAAATACTATGCATTGGGTTGAGAGCTGACCATCTTTTCTTTGCTTCCTTGTAAGTTTTCTTTTGTTCAACAATCTTGTTAGCATTAACCAATAGTAAGTGGGAATCAGGGCAATTAAGTGGCACAGAGGATAAAGTGCCAGGCCTGGATTCAGAAAGACTTCTTTATGTTCAAATCTAGCCTCAGACACTTACCAGCTGTGTGACCCTGGGCAAGTCACTTAACCCTGTTTGCCTCAGTTTCCTCATCTATAAAATGAGCTGGAGAAGGAAATGGCAAAACCCTCTAGTATCGTTGCCAAGAAAACCCCAAAGGGGATAACGAAGAGACAGACAGACATAACTGAAAAAACGAAATGACTTTAGCCTAAAGTACTATGAAATTAAATGACTTGCCACAGTCATACAGTAACTACTTGTCAGTCAGGCTCCAAAGTCAATTCTCTATTCACTGTACCATACCACTTCTTAGCATCATCATATGAAAATTAAATAGTAAATTTGAAAAAGTGTCACAGTGATAGAATATTGGACAGGAGTCAAAAAAGCAAGAGTTCAATCCCACCTCCAACATTTCCTATCTTTATTATCATGCATAATTCACTTAATCTCTCTGAGCTTCAGTTTCTTCATTTGTAAAATGAGGTAATAAAACCTGCAATACTTCTCTCACAGAGCTATTGTGAGGCTCAGGTGAGCTAAGATAGAGGATAGGAAGAGATCTATAACTTCACTGATTAGAGGACTAGGAGATGAAGAAACCCTACCACTAAAGGCATCTTCTGCCCAAGTTATGGTCTTTGCTGTCTAGAGCACTAAGAGACTGAGCCTAGGGTCACATTGCCAGTATTTGACAGAAGCTAGACTTGACAGAGCCAGCTATCTATCTACTATTCCACTGCCATTGCCTCTCAAATGAGAGATAATGTATGTAAAGTACTTTGCACATCTTAGAGTGCTCTCTAAATGATACTATTAATAACTGCTCTATGCAAATTAAAGACATTATATAAATGGATGGGATAAAATAGAGGTGTTAAAAGCAGAGGTATTCTATAAATGGGTGGGATAAACAGCACTGTGTATTCTTGTGGCCAGGTGGCCCAGTAAAATATTTCAATAGACACAGTTTACCTTATTTGCAAGGCTATATTAAAAGTAAAAGTGTGTGGGGGGGTTTAGCCCTAGTTGGAGAAAATGGAAATTATAATACCAGAAATAACTAAAATACAAAAACCATTTGAAATATTCCAAATGCAAGCTTAGAAAGAAAGCATGAATATCATTTGCTCTCAATTTTTCTAAGCATTTAAAATGAAGTACTTTCTTTTTGTTGAAATCAAAATAAGTATGTCGTGGAAGCTAAATGGCACAATGGATAGAGAACGGGCCCCGAAGTCAGGAGTACCTGAGTTCAAACCCAGCCTCAGACCAAATACTTGACACTTACTAGCTGTGTGACCCTGGGCAAGTCACTTGACCCCAACTGTCTATAAATAAATAAATAGATAGATAGATAGATAGATAGATAGATAGATAGATAGATAAATAAATAAATATGTCATTATCCCCAATTTTATATTTCTGACATACAAGGTGTCCCAAAAGTCAAGTACAGTCTTAAGTTCTAATGGCTTAAACACCTTGTAATTTCCATTATGCACATGCATGCACAAACACACACACATCTTCCATTTCTAGGTTCAATGCTTTTGACAGTTTAACTACCTACATTGTTTTTCTACCATGAAAAGAAATGGGGAACTTTAATTTTCCATTCCTTAACCTTCTAGAGATGAAACTTCCAGCAGACATAAAGACTTGGGGGGAAAAAAGGGTCAGTGTTCAAATTATAGCCACTTAGGATTAATTGGAAAAGTTTCTTTTGTTTTTAAAGTCCTGGGCTATTCAGCCTATTTATCTTCTCAGCCAGTGGAGCTCAAACCCTGGTGTCTCAGTCTTCAAGGGGACAAATGTTTGCTTCAATACAATTATGGTAACCAGGAAGTTAATGTAGTCTCATAACAGATATGCCATCGTTACACAGATTTATGAGCACAGCCCTAAACATAAGATGGAGGTAATTGCCTGTGCATGGCCAGGCTATTTTACCCGTTAATATAAATAATATTCTCAGCACGAGTTACCAATAGCAGCAAATTCCTCAAAATAAATTTCTTACCTCCTTCTGTCAGATAGTCTTCCCCTGAAACTTGATGAAATAAAATATTTCTGATGCCTTGGTGGTTTTTTTTAAAGGATATTTTGCAGAAAAATCCCAAACCACTGTATATTTGGGGTTGTTGCCACGTGCTATTGATTTAGGGATCCAACATTCCATCTTGCCATCACGTACACTATGCTAACTTTTGTTGCATGTATTAAAGTTCCTGATTGGGCATCTATATTGCCATTTATGGTGGCCAGCAGTTGAGACACAGCATCTATTTCTCCCTTTTATTGAAATAGTGTTTAATAATCATTCCCAGTGTTAGCATAATGATGCAAAAAAGAGAGCCCAACATGGAGGAAAAAACCATACAGATTATTCCAATTGGAAAATATTACTTGGGGGGCACAGAATCTATTCCAGGCACCTTTTCAAATAGAGTCTCATGGAAAGCAAAAGAAAAGCAAACAAACAGATAAAAAAGACATATGTCTTCTGCTTCCAAGTTATGTACCATTATTTGAAATAGCTATAACCAAAGTCCATTTTAAGTACTGGAATTTCATTTAAAACTTAATCCATTTGTAGTTTTTTCTCAATTACTAGGGTGAGGCAGGATGAGGGGTTGTGGGGTCGGGAATGGAGATGGGGATAGAGAAGAAGCCTAGGAACCTGAATCGTAAAATTCTGAAACTTGTTTTTGAGAGATACAGCAGATCCAAGTTCTCAAGTTACAGTCTCTCTCCCAAACAAGGCCCTCTGAGCCCAGGTGCACTGATTTATGACATCTCTGTTGTTCGCCCGCTAGGTTTGCTCTTTATCGTGAGTCTCTGGGAACTCATCTGTGTTTACAAAGAGGAAGCCTGCAAAATATAAAAAGTATTTGACACCAAGCCAGGGAGAATTTCACATTTTATCCTGCACAGGGACCACTGGAATTGCTGAAAGTGAAGGTCACGTTCTGAACAATAACTAGGTTGATGACCTCATTCTTCATGTAGTTTATCCTGTACATCTAGTAACTGCCTGGGGCTGCTCCAAGCATTGTGTTAGAGACTATGGATCATGTGAGACTACAAATGATTATGCAGCATCTCCAACCTTATCTCCCACTACTTCCCTACTTGGACTCTCTGCTCCAACTGGGCTGCTCTATCCTGAGTCCTCCCTTTGCATCCTTTGCCCTTAGCACAGTGCCTGGCACTTAATGTGAGCTTAATAAATGCTACCAGACTTCTTGACTTGATTTGGATGTCACGTACACCTTCTTTTTCCCACCTCTAATCCTTTGCTTATGCCAGTCCCTCTGCCTGGAATACTCCCTTCCCCCTTAGCTAAATCTTATCTACTTTCAAGATTCAGTAAAAGTTCTACCTTTTAAATAACCTTTCCCTGATGACCCCCAACACAAAGTGATTGTTTTTACCTCTGAACTCCTAAAGCACGGAAAAATTGTCTATGCCACTCACTTGGTAAGTTATCACACACGGTAGTTTTGAATCATTACTTATATCTTTCTGCATTTTCCCTGTCTATCCAATTAGAATCTAAGACATTCAGGACAGGACTATGTCCTACCTTTTCTGTATTCCATTTCCACAACCTCATCCCCATGACACATATAAAACACAGTATCTTGCACATGTGAAATATTTAATGAACATTTAATAATTAATTAATCTTTCTATTTAAGAGTTTCCAGAGTCTTGCTAGACAAGCATACAGTACAACATTTTACATCATTTTCCTTGGCAAGTAGGGTGGGTCCAGGACACTCAGCATCATGTGGACATAGTATCCATAAGTCAGTCACCCAATCAATAAGCATTTGTTAAATACCTACTGTGTGCCAGGCACTGTGTTAAGTGATTTGCAGGGCACTTCCTTCTTTCCTAAATGATGCAACAGTAATATGCTATAGAGAACATCTCAGAACCATAAGAGGTCACAGCTTAGTCAATGATTGATGTCACCTATGGCACTTCCTCTTCCAGACCTCCTGCTTTAGGCAAAATTCTCTGTTTAATCCTTTGACTCATGGGAAGACAAACATCTATGAATCCTGACCCCTGAGGAGACACTGGGTCAAGCGCCTTCCATGAAATCCAAATGCAGGGAACCAAAGACAAATTCATGCAAGTGGACAGAGGATCAGGCTCCCAACACTGCAGGCAGGCCCAGCAGTCTTTCTGTGATTGAAAGGAAGGGGGTGGTGAGGAAAGGAAAAAGAAGTAGAAAGGAATAAATTTTTATATACAACCTACTATCTGCCTGGCACTGTTAAGCATTTTTTTTTTCCTTTTACAAATATCATCTCATTTGAGTCTTATAACAATCTTGGGAGAGATCGGTGCTGTTGTTATCACCACTTTACCGATGAAGAAACTGAGGCAAACAGAAGTTAAGGGACTTTTCCCAGGATCACACACACCTAGTAAATATCAGAGGCTGGATTTGAACTCGGGTCTTCCTGACTCCAGGACCAGCACTCTCCACTGTACCACCTAGCTGCCTCAATAGGAGATAGTCCACAATGATCAAACTAATAAGCAGAGGCTCCAGTTCCCACTGACTTTCATAAGCTACTTCTCAGCTTGGGGCATGAAGTAGTAGTCATGTGCATCCCCCCTCACTTCCCTTCCTCCCCAAGCCTTCCTAGAGTCTAAGAAATCGCTTCTTAGCGGGTATTCCCTACGGGAGGAGAAAGCGTCTTCTTCCTCAGTGACTGCACTATGGCGTAGTTAGAAGGAGTTCTGAATCTGGAGCTAAAGGACCTGGGCTCCAATCCAAACTCTGCTACTTCCTAATTGTCTGATTTCTCTAAGTCTCTAAATCCCATGACTCTGTGACAATATTCCTTCTTCTGCTCATCAGATCTTCTTTTTTCCCTTCAGGCTTATGAAAGGTTTTGGGTTATGCCTCGCTAAGACATTGGTAGAAGCTGCTATTCAGTAAGGACTTCCCTCTCCCAGTATAACTGGAACCTCTATGGAAGCCAGCTAGACCCAGAACCTGCCCTTTCTCAAGATTACTACATGCAAAAAGGAATGCTCTAGATCCGTACCCCCAGGATAACCTGGAGTTATTCCCTGCTCCCAGAGTTAGCCTAAGACTCAAGTGTAAGGGCCTACATTTTCCATAGCTATGTTTCACCCACTTGAGGCAGCAAGCTTTATTGCAGGAATTCTTTACCTGGGGTCCATGGACCCTGAAGAATCCTTAGAAAGATTTTAGTGGGTCCACAAAGTTGGAGGTGAAAAAAAAATACATCTTTATTTTTACTAACTTCTAACTTCTAACTAGTATTTATCAATTCCACCATTTTAAAACATTATCCAAAAATAAAGAGGGTCCAAAGGCTTTTCTATACTTCCAAAAGAAAGATTTCAGGGGGTCCACAAACTTGGAGGCAAAAAAAAAATCTTCATTTTTATTAACCTCTAATTGACATTTAGCATTCCCATCAACTATTTTAAAACATTATCCTAAAAAAAAAGGGTTCAGAGGCTTCACTATTCTAATAAGAGGGTCCATGACAAAAATCCCTGGTTTAATGGATCCGAGTTCAAATCCCAACTCTGTCACTCACTCACCCCCTTGTGACAAATGACTTTACCTCTATGGAACTCATTTTCCTTATCTGTAAAATGAGGGGGTTGTATTTAATAATCTTTAATACCTGTCTAGTTTTATATCATATGATCCTATAATCCCTATCTCCTGGTCATTAATTTCCTTGGTCATATATACTCTGGGATACACATGTGGGAAATTTGGCCCTCCTGGAGGACTGTCAGGGAGGCTAAATTCACAAATGCCCCAGAGTGTAGAAATCAATCCCACAAGTTCATGTGTTTCTAAAAGCAAAAGTGCATCATGGTCTTTCTACATTTGGTGTCAAGAAACATTATTGTCATTGATCCAAGCATTAGGAAGCAGAGACAGAAAAAGGATGAGGCTTAAAATAATTGCATCTCCAAGAGAGATAAAGACCAATATCTCTGGCATAATATGAATAATACTTGAAGCAAAAGCATAAACAGAGCCATAATTATCCATCTAGGGGCTCAGAGCAAGCACCACAACAAAGTCAATGGGTGGGGGAAACGGAGAGGGGATCACAAAATAATTCCCAAAGAAAGGGTACTCACCACAGAGGGAATTAGGATAAGTTTCACACATAAGGTTGCTCTTGAGCTGGGCTTTGGAGAAAGCTCAGGATTCTATAAGATGGAAGGGACAAAACAGTGCATTCCAGGAACGGAGAGTCCCTCATGCAAAGGTATGGAGAGGTAAAGTCAGGTGCAGGAAATAGTCAATAGGCCAGTTTATCTAGAACACACTTTTGGAAACGGAGAAATAAGTCACAAACCTAGAAACGTAGGCTGGAGCCAGGTGGTGAGGGGGTTCAAAAGTCAAATAGAAGAATTTGCATATGACCCTAGAGGTAAGAGGAAACTCCTAGAAGTTCTTGAGCTGGGGAGCAACAGAGACACATATGTGCCCTAGTAATCTCACTTGAAGGACAGATTGGAGAGAAAAGAGACTTAAGGCAAGGAGATCAATTAAAAGGCTGTTGCAATGGTCCTGGTGAGAGGTGATGAGGGCCTGAATAAGAGGAGTGGAGAGAAGGGGCCGGAAGCAAAAGATTCTGTGGAGGTAGAATTAACTGGATTTGGTAAATGATTGGGTGTGGGGGCTGGAGGTGGAAGGGAGAATAAGGAGTTGAGAATGACTCCAGGGTTGTGAACTTGAACACCTGGAAGGATTGGCCTTAAAATAACTGCTATCAATATCATTCTTTAATATGTGAAAGATCCATGAGTACAGAGAAGCACATAACGGTTAAGTGACTTGCCCAGAGTAACTCAACTAGTGACTGACAGAAGCAGGATGTGAACCCAGGTCTCATTTACTGCAAACCCAGGAATATAGCCACCACACAATGCTGCCTCTTTTCTTCTAACACCAATGATATAAGCGGCTTCCTCTCAACTATTTATCATGCTCTCTTTGAATAACATCTTATCTAATTTATTTTAACATATGGTTCTTGGACTTATTCCCAAAGACCGTTCTCAAAATGCACAATGAAAAATTCAAGGCATTTCGTGTTTTGAAAAATAGCTATTATCTCCTCTGTCCTCCAATGATGATGGTTCTTTCAAGATAAACTATCTCTGCTTTAAAAATAAATAACAAAGCTCTGAACCTAGTTGATCTTCATGTAAATCTTACCTCAGCACTTCTACCCAGTCAACATGATGGAAAAGTTTCCACAATTAGAATGCACAATTGGATGCATTCTAAAGATCTTGCTGGGGCAGCTAGGTACACAGTAGATAGAGCACTGGGACTAGAGTGAGGAAGACTCATCTTTCTGAGTTCAAATGAGGCCTCAGATACTTACTAGCTGTGTGACCTTGGACAAGTCATTTAATCCTGTTTGCCTCAGTTTCCTCGTCTGTAAAATGAGCTGGATAAGGAAATAGCAAACCACTTCAGTATCTTTGCCAAGAAAACCCAAAATGAGGTCACAAAGAGTCAGAATCAACTGAAAAACAACAGCAGTAAAAGATCTTGCTAATGAGAGATAGTGAAATGTAATGGATAGAGAAGTGATTTTGGAGTCTGGAAGACCTAGGTTGAAGTTCTGACATATATTGGCTGTGTGTGACCTTAATCAAGTCACTTAACCTCTCATGTCTCCAGTTCCTAAAAACATAAACAAACAAACAAATGCATTGGGTTGGAGGAAGGGAAGGGAGGTAGCGAAATTCTTAAATGGTCATTCCCTATGCCAATGAAATCATAAGTTTAGTATTTAAAAAAAAACCTTTTCCTCCTTTATAAATTCTACTTTTCTTTTTCATGTGTCACATTGTTAAGACATATCTCCTGTGTCTATACTTGTGAAGTTAATTTTCTTTCAACAGAAATATAGAAATATATTTACATTTATAGCCTATTTATGCCCATTAAGTTTCTTCTTATTAGATTTGATACAATGTGTTAGACAAGAGGTCTGCAAACTATGGCCCATTGGCCAAATCCAGTTCTATTTTTCTATGGCCCATGAGCTAAAAATGGCTTTTACATTTTTTTTTTGCCAGCCCCCACTCTAGGGGGGTTTAGGTCCTAACTGTTTGGGTTCTAAATCTGTCACTCAACACATTAACAACCTTTCCTAGGCGTGTTATCTAGAAATTTAATAAGTGCCATCTATACCTTCATCCAAGTCCTTAATTAAAAGGTAGAGCCAAGAACAAAGCAGGATTAATGATAGAACCCTGCAGCATTTCACTAGAAAAAATCACTCCAAGTTGATATTAATCTATAAATCACCACTCTTCAGGTCCAGTCATCCAACCAGCTCCAAATCCATGTAACTTTACTATCACCTAGCCCAGAGGTATCAAAAACAGGGCTAGATTGCCAGAACCAGATTAAAATATAATTGGGAAATATTTAACAAAGAAAATAAAAATTCACTAAAACACACAACGAAATATGTGGTTTTCCAAGTCAATATATAGTCTGCAGAGAACTTTATCCTTAATGGCCCCATTTTTATTTTAGTTTGGCACCATTGATCTAGCCCACATATATCCACCTTGTCCACAGATGCAACATGAGAGAATATGTAAAATATATTGTTGTTGTTTCAGTCATGTCCAACTCTGCATGACCCCATTTTGGGTTTTATTGGCAAAGAGCCCAGAATGGTTTGCCATTTCCTTCTCCAGATCATTTTACAGCTGAGGAAACTGAGGCAAATAGAGTGATTTGCCCAAGGTCACATAGCTAGTAAGTGTCCGAGGCCAGATTTGAACTCCAGAATTTTTTTGTAGGAATAAAAATCAAGCTTATTTGCCCATAGTTTGAAGAGTCTACATTCTTCCCTTCTTAAAAATTAAATACCGTCTGTCTGTCTCCACTTACACTTACACTTCTTCCATTCTTCTCCAAGATTTTTCTAACATCACTGACAAACTCAATGATCATATCTGCCAAGTTGTTATAATCCCCTTGGAATGTATTTCACTCTGTCCTACTGACTTGAACTCACTGAAGACATTTTAATACTCTCCATCTTTTCACTCATCTTGATTTTCAACTTGCTGTCAACTGATTCCCAGCCTAAAGATTAATCTCATTAGTAAAGAAAACAAACAAAAAAGAAATGGAATCTTTGTATCTTTCCAGCGTGATACTATCTCAGCTAGTGTATTTGTTTGTCTGGTATACATTGGTGAAAGGAGTTTCCAGTGAGGAAATTTTCTCTACCAACAAATATTCTACAACTGTTTTGCAGCTTATAATATTAGAGAGTTTCCTGGGGGCACTTCTGTCAATGCCTCTCTTATCAAATGGTTTTCTTATTTAATTCAATTTGACATTTATTAAAAGTGCTTACCAACTGCAAGCCACTAGGCCCTGCAGATACATAGGCCAAAATAAATATTTGTTGGATGACCGTTGTTCACATCTTCTATGTATGTCTCTTAAAAATTCAAATTGGTCAATGAGTTTACCATGCAATGTGTACATCAGTCATAGAACCATTACAAGTCATATAGTAAAGCTACCTTATTTTAGAACCAACAAGATAAGAGTTCCAAGAAGTTAAGTGACCTGTGGCAAGTTATACAGGTGATGAGTAGTCAAGCTGGGATTTCAACCCAGTTCTTATCAGTCCAAATTGACTGTTATTTTCATTCTACTATGATTTTTCATCCTCTTTAGAATGATTTGTGTGTATGCCATCAGAATTTCATTGTAAAGAGGACCCCCCCACCTTCTGAGCCACTATTTCCTACACAATCTTGTGACACGGAAGTCCACTCTCCTTTTTCTGAACTCTCCAAAATTCTCTTCGCCAGTCCTAGGTGTCATAGTAAGCCCAATGCTCTCCTCTTTATGTATCATGAAGACTATGGTCGTATCACCAAAGTTTCTTGTCATCCTACTTTTGCAATCATTTCTTCCTGATTAGCCAGGTCCAAAATAGCCACTCTTTTCATTGCTTCTTTCACCTCATGAAAGATGAAATCATCCACAAAGTCAATGAAGAGTGAATCAGCTGCATAGGTTTTAGCAAAAAGAGGAAGAGAGCTTCAACAAGATGTCTGGATAATTCTGGTTTCTTTTCACTATCATGTCCCACTTTGTGACAAAACTACCATTTTGGCTTTTGTGCTCCTAAGATCTAGTACAATAACGCCTTGCACAAAAGAGACTCTTAATAAATATTCGTTTAAATCAATTGAATAGCAATCTGTTTCCCAGAGCTCATCATCAAATTCCTCCCTCTGGCTGAGTGTTCTATTGCACGCATTCCCACAAAAACACTGCCCTTATTTCTCCCTTCATTCACCCTCATACTGATATTTTCCACTATGATAACTCCTTCTGGCTGGTGGATTTCCACACAAGGGAATATTTTCTCAATAAACAGTGCCATTCTACCTCTCTTCCATCTAAATCTATTCCTTTTGAATAAGATTGACCATTCTGTTGTGGCATTCTTAGTGTGTTTTGACACTAAGATCTCCAGCTATCTTTACTGCCCAAATTCTGTACGTTTCTCCCTAAGTATCTGAAGCCATTGGCATCATTACTACTCTTCTTGGATATTCTCTGGTAAATTATTGAATAGCTCTACTACCATTCTTCTCCCAAGGTCCTGCCTGCTACTTTCTAAGGCATCTAGCTTCATGGGTAGTTTTGTGTCTCCCCTTCCATTTTAAGTTTAAACACCCCTTGATTAAATCAGCAAGTCTCCAAACAAATGGAGTCTTCCTAGGTCTCATTAGGCCCTTTTATCCCTGGCCAAGAGCCCAACATTCTTATCCAGATCCAGAAATCCAAATTCCATTCTGTGATATTTAACCAACTATTAACTTCCTATATCCACCTTTCTCATCTGGAGCCTCAATCTTTAATCAGCAACAGTTAGGAAAAGACCCTTTATGCCCCTTAGCTCTTCGTTTCCAGACCAGGAGTTCACAATCCTAAGAGATGCTTTCTAGCATCCTTCTGGCACTATCATTTGTCCTCACATGAATCACCAGAAATGGATAGAGATCATCAACTTTGACAAGTCTCAGGGGACTCTACATCATATCTCAGATACAGGTCCAGAGGAAACAAGCATGCACATCATACCAAAAAAAAAAAAAAAAGAACAAAAACAAAAATCCACCAATCATCCCCCAGCACATTGGACAACAAATAATGCCTAAGTACCTGAAGCATCTAAAATGACTTCAGGCATTAGTCAAATGTTGGTCTGTGGGGAAGCCAATACTATAAAGCTTTTTAAAAATGCTAAAGTTAGGTCAGAGCGTTTATACTTGCCTTACAATCCAACTTGGTTACATCACACTCTCACTCTACATAGCTTTGATAGTTCAGGGGAGATATGATTTGGCCTGTGGTTTATCCACATTCATGCAACAATTAACACCACTGCCATTAAGTTTGACTATACAAGCTCCTGAGTAAATTGTACATTATACTAATTGGATTTATTACCCAGTGTGCTCTCTACTCTGTATCCTTGAATCACACACAGACCAAAGCAGGCCAGGATGGACATCGAGGTGACTTTGGTACATGGCAGGCTCTAAGGCAACTACAGAAAATGCATGCAAGTGACCAAGAAGCCTGCCAAGAAGACAGATGCTGCCTTTGGAGGATAATGTTGTCTTCGGGCTTTGTGATAACTATCCAAAGGAATAGGACAGTTATGCCCTAAAAGAAATGTGAGCGGGGAATAACTGTTGACTGTTAACATTTTCTGTCTTAAGTGTAGGAGAAAGCTAATCAATAAAAAGGGAGAGAGATTAAAATATTTGTGAAATTTCAAAAAGTATAAAAGAGGATGACAAACCATTGTGCAATATAATAGTCTATCCCATGCAAACTGGCCATGCCTGAAATTTCTTCATTAAGATCTGGGTAGCTAGTGACACTGATAAATGATACTCAAAGCCAATGTACACTTGAACTTTATTTTTACAGATTATTTCAGAAAGAAAATGGAAACTTTTAAGTTAATTTCTCTTGTTATTGTACAAGGAAATACGTAAATTTGGAACTTTGGTCATCTTAACTGTATGTACTGCAATCTGTACAACCTCAGGTAACCAAAAAGGCACATTTTCCTTTATCCAGCACAGTTTGTTATTAATTCTTTTTTCTGTGTTTTGTGAGTGTGTCTGCACATCATTTTTTTAACTTGAATTTGGTTTTGGTTTTTTTTTTCTTAACTATCCAGTGGTGTTGATAGTGAACCACTCACTGGGTAATTCCCGTGCTCCCCTTGGTGATCTGGGGCTGTCCCACAGGGCAAAACTGCTTAATCAATGCCATTCTCTCTATGGCTGCCAATCAGAAACCTTCTTCTTCTTCGTTCTGTGGTCTATACCCAATCAAAATCAATCAAACAACAAACATTTTCCAATTCCTACCATGTGTCATTGTGTGAAGCTCTGGGGTTACAAAGAAAATAAAACAGCTTCTGCCCTCAAGGAGATTACAATATGTGTAAGAAATAATGAAAAGTGTCTATTTTAGGCCTAACTAATCAGGAGGAAATGATTGCAAAAGTAGAATGACAAGAAACTTTGGCTATAATGCCATAATCTTCATAACACATAAGAAGAGGAACATTGGGTTTATTATGACACTCAACACTTTGGTAAAGAAGATTATGAAGAGGCTCAGATTCTTACAATGTAACCAATAGCTTACTAACATTCAGACTCCTTAAGAGTCTGCCCAATATGACTGATGTTCTAATAAACCTTGTCTTTGGCTGGAAAAAAAAAGAAGATTATGAAGAGATCAGAAAAAGGACAGGGAGGGGGCTTTCATGTCACATGATTGTATAGAAAAACATTGACTCAGAAGTTGTGAGGATGGATCCTCTTAATAACAAAATTCTGATGACACATATACAAATGATTCTTTTTTTTTAAGCAGTTGGAGTTAAGTGACTTGCCCAGGGTCACACAACTAGTAAGTGTCAAGTGTTTGGTCTGAGGCTAGATTTGAACTCAGGTCCTCCTGATTTCAGGGCTGGTGCTCTATCCACTGCACCACCTAGCTGCCCCCACAAATGATTCTAAGCAGGATGAAAAATCATGCTCCACTTATGCTCTCCTCGAGTCAGATTCACAGCATAGAAGATGGTGTGTGTGATCTGATATGAACCAGAACTCAAGAGGGTTAGAGGTTTGTCTGGCCACCAGAGGATCTCAGACAGAATCATAGAGTTTGAGAATTGGAAGTCACCTCGGGGGCCATGTAGGGGCCAACCCATATGCAAAAGGAATCTTCACTACAATATCCCTGACAAGCGGTCATTCAGTCTCTGCTTGAAGGCCTCTAAGGAGAGGGAGCCTACCAAATCTCGAGGCTGCCATGTCTACACAGCTCTAATTATTAGGGTGTTTCTTCTAACATCAAACTTTCAGCATCTTTTGCATTCATTGAGATGGACCAACCACAACTAACCCATTATGGAGCACAGTTAGGAGAATTAGCAGCCAGATTAGGCTTGGACAGGCTTCTATGGTCCTTTCATCCAGGACTGCCCTTAGATCCAGGCAAGTGGGCCCCTTTGGGCCCCCTAACCTGCTCAGACAAGCCCCAACTGCTCATCCTGTTGGAACTCGAAGTGGAGATCCACTGTGGAACTGAGCTTATCATAGGCCCAGATAGCAACCAGCCCATAAGCAACTCTCAGGCTCCAAATCATGCCATCTGAGATGCCCTCTTTTCCCTTGATCTTCCTGGCTGTAAGTTTACTCCCACTCAAATTTTTCTTGAGCTCTTTCCATCTGGACTTTGCACTCTTCATAATCTATTACAACGCTTTGTGTACATGTCATAACTTGTAAGATCCTTGAAGGCAGGGCTTGTGTCTTTATCTTTGTGATGTCAGTGTCTAATCAAAAAACACATACTTAAAGCCTGCTACGTATCAAGTACTATGCCAGGTGCTGGAGATACTAATACAAAAGTGAGACACTCTCTGTCCTCAGGAACCTTACATTTTTCTAGGGGGAGGCAATGAGTTTACAGAGGAATAAATATAGGTTATACACAAAATCAATATACAATGATACGTAGTGGGGCGAACAACTGGGGAGATTAAGAACAGGCTTTCCAAAGGAAGTGGAACTTGAGGTGAGGCTTGGAGAGCACTAAGTGTTGAAGAGGCAAAGGGAAAAAGGGCGAAAATTCCAAGACTTGGGGATGACTTGGGCAAAAACAGAGAAAGGAGGTGGGATGTCACGTATGAGGAGCAGTAAATATGACGTCAACGTTTAGTGCAAGAGGAAAAGTAATAAGCAATTAGCCTGGAGAGAGGCTGAAATCAAATGGTGAAGGCTTTTTAATGCCCAACAGGGGACTTTGTATTTGGTTCTAAAGGCAGTGGAGAGCCACTAAAGCTTCTTGAAGAAAGGAATGACAGGAGATCAGGCCTGTACTTTTGGATTGTTGACTTAGTAGCTTTATGAAGGATGGATTGGAGAAGGGAAAGGCCAGATTCAGGGAGACCATTTAGAAGATTTTTGCCGTAACCTTGGCAAATAGTGATGAGGGCCTAGAATTGTAATGTGAGTAATCATGTAGACTATAATAACAACCCAAATTTAGACAGTTATTTAGGCTCTATACAATTTAGTATTTTAAATAATAATAATTCTTATTAGAAGGTGAAGATAATTATTCTCAATCTTTATCAAATCAGTATGCCTCACATGTGCCCATGAATTTTTTAATATAATTTTAATCAAATTGTTTATATAGATAGGAGCCTGCCAAAAATATTTGCCCAGGGGACCCCACATTCTCTAAGGAAGGCCCCAGTTTCATTTATTTCCCCGTGAGTGGGGTACTACACTCTTTCTGCTGCTACCACATCTCTCCTATTGTCTTACTTTCTGTCGTAACCTCTAGCTCCAACCCCCACCATTCCAGATGGAAAAATTAAATAGAGTGAAAGCAAGAAGAAATTACATATATATATAAATCAATATAGATAGATTTCTAATTCTATATGTATTGATCAATGTAGTGATATCTATATTAATATAGATATCAACAGATAAATAAATAGATATATGAGAGGCAGTACGGAATGGCTTTGAAGGCAGAAAGACCTAGGTTCATGTCTTGCCTTTGACAAATATTTATGTGATCATAGGCAAGTCACTTCCTACTCAGGGCCAAAGGCAACTCTCTAATAAAATTAATAGAAAATCTTCATTTATAAAAGGAGTTTCCACACTGAGAGTTTCCTGCATACTGATGAAGCCACTATTCTAGACCTTTAAAAAATATTGTTCTTATGAACTTGTCATATTCTGATTTGTATTACATTTATTATGTGTGAATCATCCCCACTAGACTGTAAGCCCACTAGGGCAGGAACCATGTTTCGTGTCTAGAACAACAGGATGAATGAATGAATAAGAACTAATTACTTGCTGAAAAAAAGTATTCCCTTATTGTAGTTCCCTAAAACAGTGGTGTCCAACTCAAACAGAAATTGAGACCACTGTACTATATATAAGGATCCCTAAAGGCCACATATAGACTTGAAAAACTACATATTTCATATTGTTCAGTCATTTTCAGTCATGTCCAACTCTTTGTAACCCTATTGGGGGTTTTCTTGGCAAAGATACTGGAGTATCTTTTATATTCTTGGACTCAAAGATTATAACATACAGCAACTGTAGCCATGAAATTAAAAGACACTTGCCATTTCCTTCTCCAGCTCATTTTACAGATGAAGAAACTGAGGCAAGTGAGGTTAAGTGACTTGCCCAGGGTCACATGGCTAGTAAGTGTCTGAGGTCAGATTTGAATTCAGGAAGATGAGTTTTCCTAAGTCCAGGCCCAGCACTGTATCCATTGTGCCACCTAGCTGTCCCCATATTTTATATATTTCTTTTTTTCTTAATACATTGAGACATTAAAATCCGATAACAACTGCATTTAATCTGGTTTAAACTGCACCAGGGACTGTTGTGGAGCACCACCCATAGGTCCGTGTAAGAGATGAATATCTCTCTCCCAGAAAATACTAGTTCAGCCTCCAGAGTCAGGAAGGAGACAAATTGCTTGAACACAGTTTCTGTTACAGAAGAATCTGTTATCACAGAATTCATCCATGATGCCTGGAACATAACAAGTGTTTAATAAATGATTTTTTATTAATTGATTATAAACCTGGGGAAGGTTTTACTGATTGAGTTGATGATGTCTTGGCCTCTAATCCAAGGATGAGAAACTAAGGTACTGGTTGTTTAAAAGAAAAATGGAAAGAAAATAAGGAAGGAAACATAAAGTGTTTTTTTCTTTGTTTTGGTTAAGTTTTTCCCTGAATTTAACCATTTTCCCTCAAAATCAGTTTTTGTATCAAGACATACACTATGCCTCATACATAGCTAATTGTCGTTGTTGTTCAGTCATGTCTGACTCTTTGTGACCCCAAAGACCATAGTGCACCAGGCCTACCTATCCTTCGCTATTTCCTAAAGTCTGTTCAAGCTCATGTTTGTTGCTTTCTTGATACTCTATGTCATATACACCTGTCCCTTTCTCCTTTGGTCTTCAAATTTTCCCAACATCAGGATTTTTTCCAATGAGTCCTATCTTCTCATTATGTGGCAAAAGTATTTAAGCATCAGCTTCAATATTTGACCTTCCAATGAACAGTCTGAATTAATTTCTTTAAATATTGGCTGATTTGATCTCCTTGCCATCCAAGGGACTCTCAAAGTCTTCTCCAGCACCATAATTCAAAAATGTTGACTCTGCTGCACTCAGCTTTCCTAATAGACCAGCTATCACAGCCATACATTGCTAGTGGAAAAACCATAGCTTTGACTATACAGACTTTGTCAGCAAGGTGATGTCTCTGCTTTTTAGTATGCTGTCCAGATTTGCCATAGTTTCCTCCCAAGAAGCAAGTGTCTTTCAATTTCATGGCTACAATTGCTGGATGCTATAATCTTTGAGTCCAAGAATATAAAATCTGACACAGCTTTGATTCCTTCTCTCTCTATTTGCCAGATTAGGAGTTCCCAAATCAAGTCAGATCTTGCGTTTTTCTTTTACAAAACAAAATATCCTGATGTTACAGAGGAGCATTGTAGATGAAAGATGTTATGAAACACCAAACTTGGTCATGTTTCCCTGTAACATCCAGTTATGGTTGTAAAATGATTCGTGGTCAAGGAATGCTATTTGCCTCCATAAGGAAATATCTGTGTACGTAGAAACCCAGTGTGTTGGAATGAAAATCATTTTGAACTTTATTTACAGAGCTCTAGTATGACGGAGAAGGATGAAGAAAATGACCTTGGCTTTAGCTCCAACATTTCTTAGCTATGTGACTTACTTGATTGAGTGACCAAGTTGGGCCTTAGTTTCTTCATCTATGAAGTGAAGTAATTGACTAAATGATCTCTATAGTCCTTTTTAGCTCCATAAGCCTTCCCTTATCACCTTAAATTATCTCTCCCTCCTCCAAGGTCTCACTTTCTTACTCACTAACCACATTCTATTCTTTGCTATTTGAGTAGGTAGCAGCCCTAAACTGTCTGGTGAAAAAATGTTACAAGGCAGTATGGAAGCTTACAATTACTAGTTAAGGATTAGACTGTCCTTGGTCTCCTGAGAAGCCAGCACCCATTGATAAGGTCTTTTATAAGGATACTTCCATAGTTGTTCCCTTAGGGCAGGAATTTTTACCCTAAGGTCCCTGAACTATTCTTTTTTTCTTTTTAATATTTTGGTCACTGTATTTCAATATAATTAGTTTCCTTTGAAATCCTGTGTGTTTTATTTATGCATTTAAAAACATTATCCGCCATTAGACTATGAGCTTCTTGAGGGACTATTTTTTGCTTTTGTATCCTCAGCATAAGCACACAGTGCTTGACATATAGTAGGTGCTTAATAAATGCTTATAGAACAACTGATTGACTGAGAAGAGGTGAGTAAGCTTCGACAGACTGCCAAAGGGGTCCTTGACACATATAAATGTTAAGAACCTTGGTAAGAGTCCTTGGTAAGCCAGGGAAATGATGTTGGTCAATCTCTGTCCCTGAAATGAGATAGAAAATAATAAAGGAGTATCTTTGACAGACTTGGGTAAACACAGAGTGAACTTGTTTTCTTTCACAGCTTTAAGACTCTATATATACTCCCCCTTTCTCTTACCCCTGCCATCATGTAAACCTCCCAAGCCACATGGTATTATGATCCCAACAAATGTTTGTTTTTACCTGTTGGAAAACATTATCCACTTAAGAAATCCAAAGAATCACCTGGACACTGTTTCCTGGACAGTTCACCTTATATGGGATGACTAAGGAAAGAATCAGGACTGGTTTCCCCTGTATGCATAAAGCCATAACCACTATGGAGAGATGACTTGCCCTTTGTGGAAATAACAAAAAAGAAACTAGGCATTCCACCCATTGATAAGGAGGAGGAATAAAAGCTTGGCATAACCTGGGTGCACCAGATCTGAAGGGAGTCTCTCCGGGTCCATCAATGAGCATTCCTCCTTGCCCCTCTGCCATATATATACTCCTGTTCTGTGTCCTACATACCATTGCCGTTAAGGTCCATCTACCCCACTCTGGCATCTGAGACCTATCTGTATCCTATTCAACATGTATTAGCTAAGCTCTGAGTCGAATCTTTTTCCCAGGGCCCCTCTTCCTTTGGCCTCTTTCCCCATGCTCCCCATTGCCCCGGGTATCTCATCTTAAGACTCAAGCTGTCCCTTGTGTGAATTAAAATGTTCCTAACAGAGATCTATTGCTTCAAACATTTTTTGGCCTGCCTGATGCTTTGTGAAAGTCTCTTAGCCCCTGAGGAAACTGGGACACTCTCCAAGTCTTAATTTTCTCACCTCTAAAAACTGGGATAATATTTGCACTATTATAGAGTTGTTATGATGTTAAAAGAAATAGCATATGAGAAGATCTTTGTAAACCAATCAGGGAATCAGTCAATAAACATGTATAGAGTACCTACGATGCATCAGGTACCAAGCTAGTCACAGAGGCTATGAAGGAAAAATGAAACAATCCCTGATCTCAAGGAGCTTATATTCTATCAGGAGAGATAACATGTACATTTTATAAATAAATACAGAATAAATACAAAATCAATACAAAGCAGCTGGGGAGGAAGGTCCTACTGGTTGGGACAGGGGTGGGGTAAGAAAAGGCTTCATGGAGAAGGTGGTACTCAAGCCACATCCTTAAGAAAGTAAGGGATTCTGTGTGATGAAGGTAAGAAGAAAATGCATTCCAGGCATGGGTCAGTGCAAAGGCATGGAGATGAGAAATATATAAGGAAAAGGGAGAAAGCCACTTCGTCTGGACCCAGAATTCAAGAAGATATGTAATATAAATGAAGAAGTAAACATGAAACACAAAACAAAGGTCAACTATTGTGACATTTAAAAAATTCTAGGGACATAATTTCTAGGTAGTCATTTTATTAATAATGCCAGCATTTCATTAAAAAGAGGTGAGTGGCACTCCCAAATGCCAAAGACACTGGCCACAAATGGCACTAGACTCATGACTTATAAGCCCTTGAAAGAGGGATGTTCCTGAGGGTGGTAATCAGTTCCAATTGGTTAACAATTAATGAGAGAATGAATATTACAATGAGAGGCTGAACATATTCTAATGAACTTTGATTATGCCATTTACTTCTAAGTTACTCTCAGCCTTAGACAATCTATTCAAAGAATTTATCCCCACCCAAACCCAAGTAGAAAGTTGGGTGGGGTCTGACCAAGATTGAGGAGAGTTACTTTAATCTCATTATCAATAATGTCCTTCAAGAGATCCAACTCTGAAATGAGGACTAGAAAAAAGATAAACTCTGGATCTCCCCAAATCATTGGTTATTAATAGTTATTTCTCTCAGTAGCCTTATTCTTACTCAAACAAGGCATGCTGCAATGCAATATGTGGCAAACTGTGTCCTATGAACTACATCCAGTTTGACTCATTCATTGGTACCCTTCCAAGAAAATGTACAGAGTTGAAGGGAAAAGCCACAACTGAGCATGGAGTTCAGTGTGGGACTAGGATCTCCCCATCCCAGATTGGTCAAGCTGAAGCATACCATAAGCTTTTAGTTGATGACACTTATGTGAACAAAGGTTGCCAACCACTGCTCTCAACAATGGTGAAATTGAGAAGGGAGAGGAAAAAAGGAAGAGAAGGAGTTCAAAGGCCTGGAACTCTTGGGTATATCCAGCCTAGAGAAGACCAAAGAAGGACACCATGATTGTCTTCAAATATTCAAAGGAATATTGGAAGAAAAGATTAGACTTGTTCTGTTTTGCCCCAGAGAAAGCTAGAAACAATAGGAAATTGCAATCAGGGAAATTTAGGTTTGATACAAGGAGAAGCTTCCTAAAAACTTTTGTTGTTGTTGTTCAGTAGTGTCTGACTCTTTCTGACCCCATTTGGGGTTTTCTTGGCAGATATACTAGAGTAGTTTGCCATTTTTCTTCTCCAGCTCATTTTACAGATGAGGAAACTGAGGCAAATAGGGTTAAATGGCTTAGCCAGGGTCACACAACTAGGAAGTATCTGAGACTGGATTTGAACTCAGGTCTTCCTGACTCTAGGTCTGGCATTTTATCCAACTCACCATCTAGCTGCCCTCCCAACAACTAGAACTTTCCTAAAGAGGAATGGATGGCCTGAGGAAATAGTTACTGGATTTCCCCATCTTGGGAAGCAAGAGGGAGGAGGATGACTTAGTTGTGGAAGGGATTGTGTGTGTGTGTGTGTGTGTGTGTGTGTGTGTGCGCGCGCATGTGCGCACAGGTGTATGTTAGACTAGACCATGGCCAGTAAGGTAATTTTAAACTCTGAAATCCTTTAATTCTGAAATTATGCAATGTTCTCCTAGAATCTAAGCTAATGAACTATACACAAGTGATTCAGCAAAACTGTAACCAGGATTCTTAGGACCAATCATTTCTCGTTTCACCATTGGTTTCAGACATGTATGTGTCTTGGGAAATAGAGATTCTCAACTAGGTAGTATACAAATGAGCATGTTTTTGGCTCATATATCACCAAATCTCCTTTAATTTCAAACAACTTAACTTTGTGTTTCTGCCCAGGCAATTTTATCTAACAATCTAGAGGTAGTGATACTAGTCAGGCTTAATATTGAATTGTCTATTGGACTCTTCATTCTGTCACTTTCTTTAAAACATATTCATCCTGCACAGTAGTATACCTTCTTTTATAGGCAGACAAGTAGTATAGTGCAGCACTTCTTAAACTGTGGGTCGAGACCCCATATGGGGTTGTGAAAAATTTGGCAACAGTAAAAGGTTTCTGAATACACAATGACCAAAAATTAATTAAAAATCAAATATATAATGAATCCGAGGTATTTTTGGCATATTGTATTGGGGCAATTTCACTGTAGCCTTAGTTCTAAACACAAAGTATGTACACTTACCACTGCACATGCCCTCAGGCCACACAATGCCAACAGTGCTGCCCAAACCCAAAAAGGGGTCTGGAGTGGAAAAAAAATTTAAGAAGTCCTGGTATAGTGGATAAAATGCAAGACTTGATCAGGAATTCCTGAGTCTCTCACCTGCTTTTTCTGTGACTTTGCATTGGCCACCCCCCATGCTTGGAATGGTTTCCTTCTTCATCTTCACCACATAGACTTCTGCCTCAGTTGTGGTTTTGTCCTTCATTCTCAATGAGGACCATGACATCAGGAAGATGATGTCTTGACTTGCAAGTGAATTGGATTTAAGTGAGGGAGGTCGGTGCAAAGTTACACTCACTTTCTCCTCTGGAGCCAACTGGATCCAGTAGCCAGATTCTGCCTCAGTTACTTTCTAGTTGTATAACCCTGAGTCTGGCTCAGTTTCCTCATCTATAAAATAAAGATAATAACAGCATCTACCTCCCAGGGCTGTTCTGAGGATCAAATGAGATAATACTTGTAAAGTACTTAGTACAGTGCCTAGAACACAGATAGTGCTTAATAAATGTTTATTCCCTTCCCTTCTTATGACTATGGACAAATCACTGAACTTTACTCAGTCTTAATTTCCTCAATGGGGATAATAATAATATTTCACATGGTTGTTGTGAGGATCAAATAAGATAATAACCTTAAAGTATTATGCAAACCTTAATGTGTCATATATAAATTATATTTATTATTACTAAGGAAAATGAAGTTTATTTGTTTGTTTTTATTTCTAAGTGCATTCAGCAACAGAAACCAGAATAACAAAATAATATGGCCAGAACATGCTCCCCACTACTGGTCCTTAGGGACCTGCTTTAATGAATAGACATAAATAATTTATTATTAGTATTTCAATTGTTCATATGTAAATGAATGCTTCCAAAGGAGTTGAAAATAGTTTGTTCTCTTAAGTAAATTAATCGTTTTAGGGGCATGAAATCATGTTTGCCCAATTAATTTGCTTAGTAAACATTTTTCTAATGAACTATATAACAGTACATTTTAGCTCCACCCCCTCCTCTAAATGATCAGAAATTCTGAGTCAGTAGGAGTTTTACTGTAATTCGTTACTTTTCTTTGAAATTTATAAATATTCTCTGATTAAAAAAATTACTTTTTGCTAAGAGTGAGCTAATTGCTCCCATACTATAATATATATGGCCACAGATATATGTAATCTATATGGTCACAGATACTTCAAATATCATTACATAAAAAGTTACACAAATATTTTAGTAAATTAAATATAAACTCTAAACAATTTAGTTCAAATTGTCTTTTTTTAATGCCAGTGCCATTATCTCAATTTTACCTGCAGTTATTAAAACAACAAATAATTTAATTACAAAAGAGCAGGATTTCCTAGAGATGTAGATTAGACCCATGATATCATTGGTATTGGAAACTTCTAGATGAGCAAATTCCTTCTACCAATACAGATCAAGCTTCTCTGCAGCTTAACCTTAGAGTTATCTAGAGTAGGGGTGTCAGACTCAAATAGAAATGGATCCCAATGGAACACATATTGACTTAGAAAACCATAAATAAGGGGCAGCTTCAAGATGTAGTAACTGCAGCCCTGTAGTCAGGAGGACCTAAGTTCAAATTCAGCCTCAGACACTTACTATCAGTGTGATCATAGGCAAGTCACTTGACCCCGATTGCCTCTGAGAAAAAAAGAAAGAGAAACCCATAAATGAACATTATGTTGTATTTTTATTTATTTTGTTAAACATTTCCCAATTATATTTTAATCTGTTTCTGGCTTCACTTGGGAGTTTTTCAAGCTGCTTATAGACCTCTGACCATGAGTTTGGTGCCTCTGACCCAGAACACTGAGATGTCAAGTGCCTTGCCAGGTTCATCTACCCATTATGCATCAAAGGCAGGACTTGAATTCAGGTCTTCCTGGATGTGAGGACAGCTTTCTACCCATGATATTACAAGAGATGAAACCTTCATAGAACTCAATTTTTGAATGGGTCCACAAAAGTAATCTTTATTTTAGAAATCTACTTTTAAGCACTTGTTCTAAAACTTTTCCCAAACTCTCAGGGGCTGCATCTACGGGTATGTAGAAATACAATCACCAAGGAAGCTGGAAAGGCCATGACATTCAGTGAATTTGCTTTCACTTTTTCAGTCACCATAGTTAATTAACCAGTGCTACCACCTTCCTGCCAGCCTAGCTGCAAGCAGGACCAAAGGAAAGACACTTTAAGAAAAGAAGGGCTTCCTACCTCAAAGCTGTTGTGGGTCTTTTTTTTTCCCAAACAAACAGAAAACAACAAAAGAAGCAATCCTATTCCTTTTCATCTTAGCTTCTCTCAGTAAGAGAGGAACTGTCTGTCAGAAGCAGGAAGAGGGGGGGAAATAGCAAAGGGAAAACACCCCCAGGGGAATGAAGAGAAAACAATAAAAACTGTCAGGAAATTTTTTGGTCTGATCTTTCAGAGGAAGGAACTGAAAGCACAACCTATAGTGTTAAACATAAATTTCACACTAGTTAAATGGGAGAACAATTATTCCACAATATCCTTCTTTCAAATATCTTCGGTACTGAAAGGTGTTAGGTCTAAAGAACTGAAGAAGGAACCCTTCCCATTTAATAAGACAGGAAAAAATACCCCAGCAACATGAATTCCTTAAATGTAGCTACTGCTCAAATTGACCAATGACTGAATAGCCTCAATTTTCTAAATGCAGAATTAAATATGATGTTTTCCTGATTACTTCTTGCATTGATTAAATATGGCTTTCCTTAATTCTTGGCTTTTTTAGCAACACAATTAGTACTGATGACCTGTTTAGGAGAAGTGTCATATAAGATATCATTGAGGACATGAAAGAGTAGAAGAGGTGGTCTGGTCTAATAGAGAATCAGGGATGATGGAGAGAAAGCCCTAAGCATTGCACTGTTATCCATGAAACATTAAAAGAACCAGGAGAAAGCTTGCCAGGCATTAAGTAGATCTTTGATGGAAAAATCACAGAAATGCAAGGAACGAATCACACAATTCAGTTCAATTCAACATTCTGTAGCCCACCTTCCTCAACACCTCCAATGCTAACTGCTGACCAATTGCCCAACAGCCTTGGCAGTAGCAGCACAAACCCCCACCCACTCTCACCCCTCAGATCTCAGACCATTTGTCCTCTTCCAACCCCAGGGTCTGAAGCTTGGAAAGTGACCCCCAGGGAGATTTCAAGGTTAGCGACTGCTTCTGTGAATGCTATAGCCACAATTGCTAAAGACCCAGAAAAAAAAGGTCTTGCCACCTAAGTCCTGGTAATGGTCAAACGGTTCAACATCAGAAACTGATAGGATTTTATTCTTGGAAATAACATTAAAGACACTGCCATTACCATCTACTTCGCTGCTGCACCCTGAGGACCATGGGACCTTTCCCTCTGACTTGCAATTGAAACTTTCCCTCTATGTTATCTCCCCCATTAGAATGTGAGCTTCTTGAGGGCAGGGTCAGTCTTTTCTGTTAGTATCCCCAACACTTAGCACAGTGCTTTGTACACAATAGGGGTTTAATGAATGCTTTTTTTTTTCATTCATTCACTATGGTAGGTCCTGAGAATACAAAGATAAAAGGGGTAGGGGGAGTCCTTGCCCTCAAGAAAGTTATATTCTGTTGCACAGACACAAGATTTAAACTGGTTAATCAAGATTATTCATTATGGAAGAACGAAACAACAATAATGACAAAAAGGCTTCCCATAGGAGATGGCACCAGAGTTGAGTCTTGAAAGCAACTGAGCTTCCAGGAGCTGGAGGTGAGAAAGGAATCAACTCCAGGCATGCAGGATAGCCTATCCAAAAACATGGAGGCAGAAAGTGGAATGCCAAGTTTGGGAAATAGCAAATAGGCCATTTTGGATGGTACTCAGAGCATTTAGAGAAGAGTAAAATGAAATAAGTTCAGATAGGTAAGATCACAGTCTCAGAATTATGAGGCTTCTTAGAGGCCACCTAATCCAACTTCCTTATTTTATAAGTGGAGGAACTGAGATTATGTTGTTATTTAGTCATTTTTCAATCATATCCAACTCTTTGTGACCCCATCTGGGGTTTTCATGACAAAGACACTGGTATACTTAGTCATTTCCTTCTCCAGCTCATATTGCAGATGAGGAAACTGAGGCAAACAGGGTCAAGTGACTTGCTTTAGTTAAGTGACTTGCCTCTAGTCACTTAGAAGTAACTAGAACTCAGGTCCTCCTGACTCCAGGATCAACACACTAACCACTCTACCATCTAGCTGCCCCCAAACTAAGATATAGAAAGGTTTAAAAATTATTCTATGGCAGGAGCATAGCATAGTAGATCTGGCCAGCCTCAAAGCCTGGAAGACCTGGGACTGAGTTCTGCCCAGAACACACCCTGGCTGTGTGTCCCTATTACTGAAACTCTCAGAACTATAGGCAGTTCTCTGAGAATTTCAGTTGCAGAAAACATGTTGACCTGGGAATTTTCTTATCTAGGTATTCCCCATACTAATGTCACAGGTTCAGACCCTTCTCCTATCTCTTCATCCTTATATCCCTAAAATACTCTGCATAGAGAGTTGTACACAGGAAGCACTTAAGTACCTGTTGACTTGCTGAAAAGGGAATGTTTAGGCAGAGAAAATTATGGTTTGGATAGTGGCCATAATCTTACACTTACACTCCTCTCTCAAATTAAATATACTTTTGATAATCAGCTGCAGCACACCCAGGCAGAGTATGCTGGAGCCAGCTTGAACCTGCTCTCAAGGGCAGATTGTTAAATTTTCAGCACAAGCATTTATACCTTGGAAACTAGCAAAGACTACAAAATGGGGCTTGATTTACTGTTTTATTGATTGTCTAGACTTGAGAAAATTATAGAGGAAATGTGAATGGTGTTGATTAAACTTAAAAATGTGTCAAGTTTTCAAAGAGCAGTTTGTTAAACATTTACAAATAAAACATTGGAAGAGGTGATTAGGGAAAAGGAGGCACTGAGAAAAGAGGGAAGAGGAGTGAGAAGTAGCAAAAATAATTCACATTTGTAGACAACTTTACAATTGACAAAGTACTTTCCTTACAACAATTCAGTTTAAAAGTATTATTGCTTATTTACAGAGAAGGAAAACTGAGGTTTGGGGAAGTTTAAGTGATTTGCCAAGGACATACAGCTAGGGAGCCAGGAAGGGAATGCAGATGCAATATCCTTCCTATTATATCACACTGACACAGAATTTTGTGTGTGTGTGTGTGTGTGTGTGTGTGTGTGTGTGTCTGTATCACTTCTTCTCATCAGGACATGAACTCATTCCCCTAATTTTTACCAACCTTCCTCATTACAACAAAGTTCAAACCCTGCCTCAGATACTTAGTGGTGCCCAACAAGTCACAACCTCTCTCAGCCTCTATTTTCTCATCTATAAAAATGGGCATAACAATAGCACCCACGTCACAGAGTTGCTGTGATGAGATATAGATTGATAGATAGATGATAGACAGATAGATGGAAATAGATATAGATATAGATATGTAATGCTATAACATATGCAAAGCGCTTTACATATAATGAGATATATAATACAATATAATGAGATAACATGTGTAAAGTGTTTTACAAACCTTATGACATATAAATGCTAGCTATTACCATTTATTCTGTGGCCAGAATAAAATTGTACTAAGCTCTGGGGAGATAGCAACTTCAGCTAAAATGCAGTCCTGCCTTCAAAGAACTCACAATCCTCTAAGCACTAATCTAAAAACAGTGAAGTTGTTCAATTCAATTCAATTGAAAAAAAAATTCTTAAGTATATCAGGTGAACTACTAGATCTATATCCCAAAGAGATTTTTTAAAAGGGGGGAGGGAAGGAAGGAGGGAAAGGGAGAAGGAAAGGGAGAGGGAGAGGAAGAGGGAGAGAGAGAGGGAAAGGGAGACAGAGAGAGAGAGAGAAGGACCTATATGTACAAAAATATTTATAGCAGCTCTTTTTGTGGTGTCAAAGAATTGGAAATCGAGGGGATGTCAATCAATTGGGGAATGACTTAACAAGGTGTGGTATTCGATTGTGATGGAATATTGTTGTACTGTAAAAAATGATGAGCAAGATGATTTCAGAAAAACCTGGAAAAACTTACATGAACTGATACAAAGTAAAGTAAACAGAACCAATAGAACATTATACACAGTATCATCAATATTGTATGATGAAGAACTGTGAATGACTTAGGTATTCTCAGCAATACAAAGATCTAAGAGAACTCCAAAGTACTCATGATGAAACATACTATTTGCCTCCAGAGAAAGAACAGCTATCTGAATACAGACTGAAGCATACTATTCTTCACTTTCCTTCCTTCCTTCCTTCCTTCCTTTATTCTTTATTTCTTTCATTCATTCATTCTTTTTTTGGTCAAGTCTTCCTGTACAAAATGACTAATATGGAAATGTCTTACATGATTGAACATATATAACATATCAGATTGCTTACCATCACAGGGAGAAGGGAGGGATGGGACAGAGGGAGGGATAGAATTTGAAACTCAAAATTTTAAAAAGAAATGTTTAAAAATGTTTTTAACATGTAAATGGAGAAAAACAGTATTTTTAAAAAAGAATATCAGGTGAGAGGAAATTATAGCTAGCCTTGGGACTAGGAAGACTTGGGTTCTAATCCTACTTCTAAAACCTGCTAGGGCTGTGAGTCCATAGACCAGTTATTAACCTCTCAGTGCCCCTAGGCAACTCTCTAAATTAGAGAAAAAATTCACATCTGCTTTGTAGAGGCAGTTCTTCACCAGGAATCTCTCTATACAGATGAAATCAGGGGTCCATTTTTTAAAATTCCATTTTCTTTTCTTTTCAGTTCCAAATTCTCTACCTCCCCAACCCATCACCCACCCATTGAGAAGGCAAGAAATACAAAACCCATTACATATATGAAGTCATGTAAAATAAATCCCTGCATTAGGCATGTTCCAGGGTGAGAGGAGAGAGGAAAGCAAGAGAAAGAAAGATATGCTTTAATCTGCACTCTGATTCTGTCTGCAGGTGGATAGTATGGTCCAATGCTTTAAAATGTGCCTGGATACAAAGATGAACACAGAACAGTTCCTGCCCTCAAGGAGTTTACATAAACCATCCAAATTATTTCTCCCAGTAAAATCACAAATTAACCTATTTCCCTTTTCTATCATTTCACTACATGGGAACCATATAATCCACATATTATAATGCTTATAATATGACCTGTTTTAAATAGAATATTTTATTTTTTTCTTCAGAAAAAGAGGGGAAAAAAACTTCCACCAAAATAAAGTTTACACCAATACATTAAAGGGAGATGGGGCTTATGCATAACTCCATCTTTGTATTTTTCATTCAATTAACCAGAAATTATCCGAATTATGTGTGAAAATGCTATCATTTATAAATTTACTTGGAGGAGTAAAATAGGCAGATTAGTGATGTGCTTACACCAAGTGGCTTCACTGGGGTAATTATAGAAAGACTTCATCATGTACTTAAACTTCATTCCATGGTTTTCTTTGGTCTTCTTCTACTCAAGACTGAAACCTATGGGTAAGTGAGAATTTTGGTGTGCTCTGCTTCTATAGCAAGAGGAAACATCAACTCATATTTTCATCCTAATATGAAGTCACATATAGGCTTGACAATGAACTGTATATCAGTTGTCCAAGGACCAGCCTAATTAAGTTTGGAGAGGTTGACCACCAGAAGGTTGACCACCAAACAATGAATTTTTCCAACCACAGCAGCTCAATATTGTATCATAGCATAATAAATATAGATCTGGAAAGGACAGGAGAGGGGAAAGAAAGGAAATGAGCATTTATTAAATGCCTACAGTGTGCCAGACACTGTGCTAAGCACTTTATAAATATTATCTCATTTGATCCTTACAGTAATCCTTGGAGGTAGGTGTGATCATTATCTCCATGTCATAGATGATGAAAATGAGGCAAACAGAGGTCAAGTGACTTGCCCAGGGTCAAACAAGTAGTAAGTATCTGAGGCCAGATTTGAACGCAGATCTTCCTGACTCCAGCTTAAAAGCCATCTAATCCAATCCTATCATTTTGTAAAAGAGGAAACTGAAACCATTAGAGGTTAAGTGACTTGACCAAGGTCATATTCTTAGTAAGTAGAAGAGAATCCAAACACAGGTCCTTTCACTTCAAATTTAGTATGTTTTACATTATACAACAGATAATTAACCAAAAGGACAATAATGTACAGTAACTAGATGATTAAGTGGAACATGATACTGAAATATGAGAAATGGTATACATAGAATTCACTAAAATATTTCCAGACTCTGTTGATCCTATCACTTAATCAGTCATTGCCATAAAGTACTCAGTGAAATGACCAATTCATCCAGTAAGAGAATCCACAGAAAAGAGACACATATCACATTGCTGACATTGCCAAATATTGGAATCTATTACAACTAACAACTTTTTGAAGTTATTCTTCATTTTGCAGTAAAACGCATACATTTTTCCAACTGTAAAAAGAGAGGAAACATCAGAATGACAAGAACTGTCACCAACTTGCACATATGATTTTAAAAACCTCCATTTCACAATATTAGTTTGCAGTAAACCTCTGAGCCTATTATTCTTCCTTCAAAGTCAATGTCAAGTATCAAATTATTCAGTCACCCCTGAGGGTTTACTCTTTATTGAGGTTGGAAGAAGGAAAAAAGATTTGAAAAGCGTAGTGACCATCTAGGACTCAATTGAATACCTTCTCTTCCTATTCTTTGTACGAATGATGGCTTCCTGGAATCAGCAGACCTGCAATCTAATCCAGATTCTTTAGATTTAATTAATTCTGTAATCTTGAGCCAATCTATGATCTTGAACCAGTAATATAGTTCAAGGTAGAGAGCCTCAGAAGGAATCCTAGTTCAACAAGTTACTGTGACTTCATTACACGGAGATACCATCAATGAAATTAGGTCCTGACAATGACTGATAATTAATTAAAGTCCCCTGGACTGCTATTTCCTCAAATGCAAAATGAAAGAGTTAGACTAGACAATTTCAACAGTCCCATCCAGCTCTAAATTTCTACAACTCTATAATTCACGTGAAGGTAAAAGCAGTCAAACCCTTCCAATTTACACACGAGGGAAATGAGAGAGGAAATGATTAGCCCAAGGTGTGTTTCACTATATACGTGGAAGACATTAAATGGTAGAATCCTAGAACGTTAGAGCTGTAAAGGGATCTTAAATGATCTAATTCAAACACCTTATTTTATAGACGGAGAAACAAAGGCCTAGAAAGTTTAAGTGATTTGCCAATTGGTGGCAAAACTGAGACTCAACAGTGTTACTATCATGCTAACCTTGTGGGGTAAAGAAGAAAAAAAAATCTCACAATTCCAAAATCTGTACTATGACCAATACCAAAATCTATGCTGTGACCAAAGATCCTAGCCAAAAGAAGGATAAGGTCAACACTATTCTAAAATTAATGATATCATATGGTTTAGGGGTTGATTCTCTACACGAGGTTCCATGGGACAAGAGACCGTGTAGCAGTTCAATGTTTCTTCAGACAGACACAAAGGAAGGAATCAAGATGGTACAGGGCAACTTGAAGGAAAGACCTCATCTGGTAGCTTCCTATTATAAACAATTAGTCTTACTAATCAAGAACTCAATTTTACCAAGAGAAAGGATTACAAGTATTGTTAGCACTCTGAGGCAAAGCCCAGATCACTCCAGTCTTACTACCATTATGGTTTTATTACTTCTCCTGAAATTGGTTCGCTACCAACCTTTCCATTTAAATCAACCTTTCCTCCTCAATCCATCACCAGTTAGATACCACCAAGTTCAGAAACAGTAAGTGAAAGACTGCAAAACCCCACAGTACTCTACTCTACCAACTGCCTTGTCTTTTTAAAGTTTGTTTCAAGGAATACATGGAATTTTTCTAAATCTATCTGTACTAAAAAGTGGTGCTTTTCTGGTATGTTCATAAGTTGTCTTCTTCCCAACTCTGGATGGTGTGGTTTTCAGCAATGTGGTTTGGGGTCAGGCTGTTCTTTATTGATGAGAAAATTCTACTTTCTTGAGACTGAGGTACCTCCTTGGCATCAGCAAACTTGTGAGCAAGCTCACGTTATGCATTCCTGAAAAATATATCTGTTTGCTCCCTTCTGCACAGCTCTATCTTACATATTTCAATAGCATAGAAAGAAAGTGCATCTAACTCATTAGGAAACCCACTGAAGAGTGGGAACAATCTAAATCTTTTATAAGCCCCATGTACACGGAATACTAGAGAGCCCTGCTGATTGGAAATCCAGCCAATAGTTGGCTATTGAGTTTATTCTCTAGGTGTCAGAATGTTTATGCATTGTTTCTCCAGGAAAATGCATTGTATTCTGCACCCCAAAAGATGGAAACAATTCAAAATGTCTTTCTACAAGTTCAGAAAAGGATGCCTACTTCTTCATGTGTTGTGAAGATAAAACAAAATCTTTGCTGGGAACTTTGAAAAGTCAGAAGTACGCTACAAAAGGTAAACATTACAAATATTGGTCAATGTTATTATTAAACAAGTATTTTCGCCTATAATATGTAATGTTAACGAATGTATCTCCTTAACAAGAATACTTATTCGCTGTGTAAATAAACTTGATCTTACTAGGCTTAGAAGTGATGCTTTAGCATTTCGTTGAATACTTCACACCAGTTTTACTAGGTCTACAGCAGAATTTCTCAAACTAACTTGTCCTCATGACACTTTGGAACTCAAATTGCAAGGGCCCCCAAAAGCTTTAAAAGCTTGAAACTGCACTAAGATTTTTGGGACCCCCTGCATATTGACAGAATCCATAAATACTGGACTGGGATGAAAGCAAAGAAATACTCCCATTCTGAAAATAATACAAGCAAGAACAATTCCATTTGCTGCAATCCAACTACTATCTATTGTGTACTTATGTGCCAGGCATTTTTCTAAATACTAGGAATACAAAGGAAAAAACCATTCCAGCCCTCAAGGTTGTTATATTCTATGAGAAAATAACATGAATACACAAATAAATATATGTGAAATATTTTCTTGGTGGTAGTGGTGATAAGTTGTTTCAGTTGGGTCCAACTATCCACTGTCTGCAACCCCACTTGGGGTTTTCTTGGCAAAGATACTGGAGTAATTTGCCATTTCCTTCTCCAGCTCATTTTACAGATGAGGAAATGAGGCAAAAAGAGTTAAGTGACTGGCCTAGGTTACACAGCTAGTAAGTATCTGAAGCTAGATTTGAACTCTGATCCTCCTGACTCCAGGGCCACAGCTCTATCCACTGTGCCATATACAAAAGAAATAAAAGGTAATTAGGGGTAGGGGGAGAACATTAGTATCTGGGGGGATTAGGAAGGTTTCATACAAGAAGTAGCTTGAACTAAGAATTATAGTCATAATAGCTAACGTTGTAATGGGAATTGTTGATTGTTTTATTATTTAGGACTCAGGGCCATTTCTCCTAAAAATTTTGGTTGACCAAAGTCTGTCTTCTGTTAACATTAACCTTACTTGACCAAAACCTGACTTGTAAGATAAGGAAAGACTGACCTTCCTCCGACAGAAGCCAAAGGGGAGCCAAAGTGATTCAGTTATTAGTTAGCTCCCATGGCTAACCATTGAAGGAAGGATTTCCCTGATGCCTAGTCTTCTTAGTTATCTTGGTGACATGTAAATCTTCCCTCTCAACCAGCCTATTTGTGAACCCTCTAAATGTAGTTTAATCTGCAACCTGACTTAGTTTACCTACAGGGTTTATTTAACAAAGTTCGTTTACTTAGGGAATATATGAGATTACTCACTTTGTTTGACTTTTATGACATTGAAGGAAATATTATAAATCTGCCTTTTCTTTAATTGTTATGGCCTATGAGAAATGTACAAGATTGCAATATGTAAGAGAATTATTTCTGCCCCTCTGATGTCATTTTGCCTATAAAAGGCCTTGTCAGAATCCTAAGGATTATTCAAGTTTTCTCTGAGGCCTGAGCCTAATAATGAATAATAAAACCGAGGTTTTTAACCTCTGTAATTCCTGCATTGTGGTAAATATATTTTGGCAGCAGTTACTTACCACATGAACTCAGAGAGGATATATTTCTCCCAACCCACATTTAAAGAGTACCTAAAGGTTTATGAAGTGCTTTACAAATGTCTCATTCGATTCTCATGGCAACCTTAGGAGGCAAGTGATATTATTGTCCCCATTTTACAGAGGAGGAAACTGAGGCAGACCAGTTAAGTGACTTGCCCAAGGTCACACAGCTGTGATGTTCAAATCCTGTCTAAGGCAGTACTCAGCGCTTTCTGATGCCAAGTCCAGAATTCTGTCCACAATGTTTCCTAGTTGCTCATAAAGGTAACTAGAGGTTTTAAGAAGTAGAGGAAAGAAGAAGAAAACAACTCACATTGATAGAGTGTTTTTTTAGGTTTTCCAAGTGCTTTCCCATCTGTCCTATGCAATGATTATTATGTCCGTTTTACAGATGATACAACTGAGGCATCAAGAGTTTAAGTGACTTGTACTTGATGGCAGAGCTGAGGTGGGAACTCAGGTCTTCTAACCAGGTCAGAAAATTTTGGAGCAAAGTACAGGAAATTAAGCCAATTTTTACTCCAAAATATCACATTTTTGATACAAGAGACAATAATGCTAGGCTACAGTAGCTCATGGGGGTGAAGTTCTGGTTCCTCAGGCTTGGAGATCTGTGAACAGTGACTCATCATAACTCAGATCATATAGAGGACCATTAGAAGAAGGTGAAGATGGGGATGGGGAGTGTGCCCTGGGCTGGAAGAAAAGATTATTGTCATAAATTCTGTGCATTTCTCTCTTTCCAGGATCTACCAAGGTCTTGTCTGTTCCCAGGGCATCTGATCTCCTTTTCCAGTGACTGGTCACCAAAGACCATCTCACAAAGTTCAGCCATAGCTTCAGCTTTTTTTAATTTATAGAATAAACAAGCATTTCCATAACAGAGTACAATAAAAAAAGATGATCGTACATGAAACAGCACATCCACAGCACATACACAACTTAATATTCCTTTCAAATATACAACAAAATCATGTAAATTTCTTTTTGTCTTCCCTCCCCCCCTGCCCTAGAGATGGCTACTATTAGAACAAATAGGTATATACATATATACATATATATGTAAAATTATTCTATAAATACTTTTATTTATCAGTTCTTTCTTTGGATGCTGATAGCATCTTTCTTCATATGTCCTGTATAGTTAATTTGGGTGTTTATAATAAATGAAATAACTTATTTGTTCAAAGTCGTTCTTAGAACAATATTGCTGTTACTGTATACAATGTTCTTTTGGTTCTGCTCATTTCACTCTTCATTATTTCATGCAAGTCTTTCCATGTTTTTCTAAAATCAACCAGCTCATCATTTCTTATAACACAGCAGTATTCCATCACAATCATATACCACAGCTTGTTCAGATATTCCCCAACTGATGGGCATCCCCTCGATTTCCAGTTCTTTGCCACCACAAAAGAGAACATCTGCAGCTTTGACTTGGGTCAAGACCTTTGCCTGTCCTGCAGTTATCATCACACTTCTTGACCTTCATCACATTTGTGCCAGACACTTCAGTAGTCCTTGACAACCTACCCATTGATGCCCAGCACCTCTTCCCATTACTACAGCAAGAGAAAAAAAAAGATGACTGCCACCCCCTGCTCAATACCTACTGGTACTCCTAAGCCAAACAAAAACTGCGCCAGCCCCTCCCTGTTCCTTCCCTATCTTCCTCAGGCTTGAAAAAGAGACAGCTTTCTTTCCTCCTCTTATCTCCACATAATTACCACTGGCATCCAGTCATTTTCATGAAACCTCTATTTACTTCCTGAAACACACAGTTTATAATAACTAATGTTTCCTTCTCTTTATCTCACAACTACAACTATACCCTTAATTCTAGTTTCCCACATCACAACTGGGGGTGGGGTGGGAGAAGGGAATAAGCATTTACATGGTACCTACTACATGCCAGGCACTGTGCTAATCACTGTAACAACCAACAACAACAGCACCAACAACTAGCATTTATATAGTGCTTACTGAATGCCAGGCACTGGGCTAAGCACAATAATAATAATAACAACATTTATATAATGCTTACTGTGTGCAGTCCCAATGCTCTATCCACTGTATCACCTCACATATACACTCATACATATGTATGTATGTATGTATGTATGTATGTATGTATAAGTTAATCTAAAGATGAAAAATGAAATAATATAATTTGGATGATAATAATAATAATAGCTCCCATTCACAAATCACTTTGTCATTTAAAATGTGCTTTCCTCATAACAATCAGATAAGAAATACAAAAGGAAGGGGAGGCACTGGAAGTTGTGGGGATCAGGAAAGGTTTCATAAAGAAGGTGGTTCTTGACTTTGAAGGAAACTAGGATTCTCTAAGGGTGAAGAGGAAATACATTCTAGGCAGGAAGAACAGTCTATACAAAGAGATGGAAGATGGAGCATCCTGTGGGAGGCCAAGCCAGAGAGTGTGAATATAAGTCTGCAAAGACAGGTTGGAACCAAGCTGTAGAAAGGATTGCTTTGTGTGTGTGTCTCCCCTAAGCCTTCCCTAGGATAAATATCCCCAGATCCTTCAAATGATCATGAGATGACATGATTTCAGGTACTTCTACCAATCTGGTCTTCTTCTTCTGGGGCACCCTCCAGTGTGTCAATTTCCTTACTAAAATATGATACTGAAACCTTTTCTATGCTCAAGTTTTCCACACCTTTCCTTCCTCCCACCCTTTAGCTAAAGACTTCACCTCTTAATATACTGGAGAAAAAATAAAACTTAGATGTGAGCTCCATTTTCTCCATGTTAAAATCTCTTAAAATCATTTGCTTTGTGAAAGGTTTGAAATGACAAGGTGAGGAGTTTATATTTGATCCTAGAAAAAATAGCCCCAAAGAGATTATACAAATGGAAAAAGGACCCACCATGTACAAAATTACTGATAGCAGCTTTTTTTGTGGTAGCAAAGAATTGGAAATTGAGAGGATGCCCATCAATTGGGGAATGGCTAAACAAGTTGTGGTATGTGAATGTAATGGAATACTATTGTGCCATAAGAAATGATGAGCAGGGAGACTTCAGAAAAACCTGGAAAGACTTGTATGGACTGATGCTGAGAGAAGTGAGCAGAACCAGGAGAATGGTGTACACAGTAACAGCCATGTTGTACAATGACTGACTTTGATAGACTTGGCTCTTCTCAGTAATGCAAGGATCTTAGACAACTCCCAAGGTGTCATGATGTAAAATGCTATCCACATCCAAAGAAAAAACTATGGAGTTTAAATGCAGATCAAAGCATACTATTTGCTCTTTTATTTTCTTCTGTTTTGTTTTGTTTTCTCTTTCTTTATGGTTCCTCTTATTGGTTCTAAGTCTTCCTTACAACATCACTAATGTGAAAACATGTTTAATAAGAATGTACATATATAACCTATATCAGATTGTGCACCATCTTAGGGAGGGAGGCAGGGAGGGAGGAGAAGAAAAATTTAAAACTCAAAAGCTTATGGAACTGATTGTTGATAAATCGAAATAAATTAATTTTAAAAAAAAGAAAGAAAATAAAAAACAGCAAGCCATTGGATTTTATTGAGCAGGACAGTGACACAAGATCAGGCAGGTGCTTTCAGAAAGTCTCTTTGAGGAGCCAAGATCGCAGATTAGGGGCAGCTACACAGTCAAACCCTCTCAACATTACCATCCAAACAATTTTAAAATAACTCCTCAAATCAAATTTTGGAGCAGCAGAGCCAACAAAAGGTCAGAATGAGATATTTTTCTGGCCTAAGAAAACTTAAGAGGTCAGTAGGAGAAGTCTGGGACACTGGGGTAGAGGCCTGTCTGGAGCTTACATACACACAATCATGGCAGCAGGAGCAGCAGCTTTTGGAGCTCTCAGCCCAGAGACAGTGAGGGGGTTTGACAACTGGTCAGAAAGAGATTACAGGGGACCATTTGCTGGCACTGGGTATAACTGACATTGACTGGCAACTCTGCTGCTCACATGCAATTCTGGGTCACAGTTCCAGGGCAGAGAGAAGTGTAGTGGGGGAGGGGGTGGCAGTCACAAGGGAACAGGGCCCTGGCTGCAGTTCCAAGACAAAGAGGAGTATCAGCACTTGTGGCTAAAGGGGACCAGGAGCTCTTTCTGGGTAAAGACTAGAGTGCAAAATAGGAGAGCAGTTACTACACCTTTCCCCAGTCACACTACCTTGGAAGCACAAAACCTTGCAGACCTCCAAAACTAGTTTTGAAAATAGCAGAATGAAAAAGCCTGGGGTGGGGCAGAGCCAAGATGGCAGAGTGAGAGCAGTGACGTGCTTGAGCCCTCCCAAAACCCCTCCAAATACCTGTAAAAAAATGGCTCTAAACAAATTCTAAAGCAGCAGAACCCACAAAAAGACAGAGTGAAACAAATTTCCAGCCCAAGACAACCTGGATGTTTGATCAGGAAGGTACATCGCGCCGGGCGGGGAGAAGAGCACAGTTCAGCGTGGGCGCACAGGCCGCAGCGACCCTGGAGCAGGCCTCAGAGGACTGAATCTCAGGAAGTTATGGCAGTTTCCAGACTTCTCAACCCACGAATGCCAAAGACAACTTAGAAGGTCAGTGAGAAAAGTCTGTGACTGTGGTGAGAGAGGAGCTAGGTCTCAGCCGCAAGTCCTGAGCATGGCCTATGGGGCAGCTCCTGCCTCCTGAGCTCCCGGCCCACAGACTGAGGGGAAATCGAGTGGCTGATCAGAGGGGGACTGCAGGGATCTCTCTGCCAGTGCTGAGGCAGGAATCTCTTGCTGTGCCCATGTTTGGATCTGGGTCACAGTTCTGAGGGGCGGTCCTGGGGTGAGGAGGAGCACTGGTGTGGTGGAGCTTGTTGTGGTGGTGGAGAGGAAACACCCTGCCCCTTATCATACCACCTTGGAAGAACTGAAAATTTACAGGTCCCTAGAAGTATCTCTGAAAACAGCTGTACAAACCGCTGAAGCTTGGGACAGTACATTCTCCACATTGGAAGCAGACTCTTACCTTAACAAAGAGTTTAAAACTCAAGTAATTGACTGGGATCGTGAGTAAGCAGCGCAAAAAGAGTCAGACTATATTATCTTACTTTGATGACAAAGGAGATCAAAACATACAACCAGAAGAAAACAAGAAAGTCAAAGTTCCTACATCCAAAGCCTCCAAGAAAAATATGAATCAGTCCCAGGCCTTAGAAGAGCTCAAAAGGGATTTTGAGAAGCAAGTAAGAGAAGTAGAGGAAAAACTGGAAAGAGAAATGAGAGTAATGCAGGAAAATCATGAAAAACAAGTCAACAGCTTGCTAAAGGAGACCCAAAAAAATACTGAAGAAAATAACATCTTAAAAAATAGCCTAACCCAAATGGCAAAAGAGGTCCAAAAAGCCAATGAGGAGAAAAATGCCCTAAAAAGCAAAATTGGCCAAATGGAAAAGGAAGTCCAAAAGATTACTGAAGAAAATACTTCCTTAAAAATTAGAATAGAGCAATTGGAACCTAGTGGCTTTATGAGAAATCAAGACACTATAAAACAAATCCAAAAGAATAAAAAATTAGAAAACAATGTGAAATATCTCATTGGAAAAACCACTGACCTGGAAAATAGATCCAGGAGAGAGAATTTAAAAATTATTGGACTATCTGAAAGCCATGATCAAAAAAAGAGCCTAGACATCATCTTTCAAGAAATTATCAGGGAAAACTGCCCTGATATTCTAGAACCAGAGGGCAAAATAGAAATTGAAAGAATCCACTGATCTCCTCCTGAAAGAGATCTCCAAAGGAAAACTCCTAGGAATATTGTAGTCAAATTCCAGAGTTCCCAGGTCAAGGAAAAATGTTACAAGCAGCCAGAAAGAAACAATTCAAGTATTGTGGAAACACAATCAGGATAACACAAGATTTAGCAGCTTCTACATTAAGGGACCACAGGGGATGGAATATAATATTCCAGAGGGCAAAGGAGATAGGATTACAACCAAGAATCACCTACCCAGCAAAACTGAGTATAATCCTGCAGGGGAAAAAATGGTCATTCAGTGACATAGAGGATTTTCAAGCATTCTTGATGAAAAGACCAGAGTTGAATAGAAAATTTGACTTTCAAATACAAGACTCAAGTGGAACATGAAGAAGTAAACAGGAAAGAGAAATCATAAGAGGCTTATTAAGGTTGAACTGTTTACATTCCTACATGGAAAGATGATATTTGTAACTCATGAGACCTTTGTCAGTATTAGGGTAGTTGGAGGGAAAAAATTATATGTATGTATATATATGCAGATAGATAGATAGATAGATAGATAGATAGATAGAGGTCACAGGGTGAGTTGAAGATGAAGGGGTCATATCTGGAGAATAAAATTAAGGGGTGAGAGAGGACTATACTAGGAGAAGGAGAAAGGGAGAGATAGAATGGGGTAAATTATCTCACAAAAAAAAACAGAAAAGAAAAGGCTCTTACGGTGGAGGGGAAATGGGGAAGGTGAGAGGGAGTGAGTGAATCTTATTCTCATAGGATTTGACTTAAGGAGAGAATAACATACACACTCAATTGGGTATGGAAATCTGTCTTACCCAACAGGAAAATAGGGGGGGAAGGGGACAAAAGAGTAGGGGGATGATAGAGAGGAGGGCAGATTGGGAAAGGGAGTAATCAGAAGCAAATACTTCTGAGGAGGAACAGAGTCAAAAGAAAGAATAAAATAAATGGGGGTGCAGGATAGGATTAAGAGAAATAGAGTTAGTTTTTCACAGCATGTCTACTATGGAAGTGTTTTGCATAACTGCACATGTATAACCTATATTGAGTTGCTTGCCTTTTCAATGAGGGTGGGTGGGGAGGGAGGAAGGGAGAAAATTTGGAACCCAAAGTTTTAAAAACACATGTTTAAAAAAAATGTTTTCACATGCAACTGGGAAATAAGAAATACAGAAAATGGGGTACAGAAATCTATCCTGACCTACAGGAAAATAGAAGGGGAAGGGGATAAGAAAAGGGGGGAGAGATAGCAGGGAAAGCAGACTAGGGAAAGGGGTATTCAGAATGCATGCCATCTTGGGGTGGTTGGAGGGGCGAGATGGGGTGAAAATTTGGAACTCAAAATCTTGTGGAACTAAATGTTGAAAACTAAAAATAAATAAATTTTAAAAAGCCTGAAGCTTGGGATATTGACTGCCCCCACCCCCAGGTGAGCAAAGTCCAACTTTAAAATAAAGTTTAAAGTCAAGATATAGACTGGAAAACATGAGTAAACAACAACAACAACAAAAAAAAGAATTTGATCATACTGCAGTAGCAGGGAAGACCAAGACATAAACTCAGAAGAAGACAAAAATGTGAAAAGAGCTACCAAAAAAAGACTGAAATAAAAATGCTCATTGGACCCAAAACCAACAAGAATTCCTGAAAAAAAATAAATAAAGTAATATGAGTGGCAGAGAAAAAAATGGGAAAAGAAATGAGAGTAATTCATGAAAATTATGAAAAGAGAATTAACAGCTTGGTAAAAAAAAAAAGGCACAAATATTACTGAAGAAAATAACACCTTAAAAAACAGAATTGGCCAAATTGTAAAGGAGGCATGAAAACCCACTGAAGAGAAGAAGTTCTTAAAAAGCTAAATTAGCCAAATTTTTTAAAAAAGAGGTATAAAATCTCACTGAAGAAAATAATTCCTTAAAAATTAGAGTTAGGTAAGTAAATGCTGATTATTTCATGAGACATCAAGAAACAATAAAACAAAGTAAGAAGAATGAAAAAAATAGAAGAAAATGTGAAATATCTCATTAGAAAAACATTTGCCTGGAAAATAAATTGAGGAGAGATAATTTAAGGATTATTGGACTACCTGAAAGCCATGATCAAAGAAAGAGCCCAGGCAGCATATTTCAAGAAATTATCAAGGAAAACTGTCCCAATATCATATATCCTAAGAGTAAAATAGAGATGAAAAGAATCTACCAATCGCCTCCTGAAAGAGATCTCAAAATGAAAACTTCCAGGAGTATTATAGTCATATTCCAGAACTACCAGGTCAAGTAACCAGAAAGAAACAATTCAAATATCAAGGAGCCACAGTAAGGATCTCTTAAGATTTATCAGCTTCCATGTTAAAGGAGCAAAGGACTTAGAATACGATATTCCAGAAGGCAAAGGAGCTAGGATTACCGCCACGAATAACCTACCCAGCAAAACTAAGTGTAATCTTTCAGGTGAAAAAAAAAAAAGGATATTTAATGAAATACAGGACTTCAAAGAATTCCTGATTAAAAAAAAATAAAGATGAATGGAAAATTTAACATTCAAACAGAAGACTCAAGAGAAGCATAAAAAGGTAAACATGAAAGAGTAATCATAAGGGACTCAATAAAATTAAACTGTTTGTATTCCTATATGAGAAGATGATACATGTAACTCCTAAGAACTTTATTAGAGCTGTTAAAAGGAGTTTACATAGACAGTGGGCATGAGTGTGAGTCAATTATGTTGGAATGATCTCCCAAAAAATGAAGGGGTGAGAAAGAAGTATGCACTGGGAGAAGGGGGAAGGGAGAGGTAGAATAGGGAAAATGTTCTCACATAAAAAAGACACATACATGAAGAGCTTTTGCAATGGAGGGGAAAATGGGGGATGGGGTGAGGTGGAAGTAGCAGGCAATGATTGAACCTTACTCTCATCAGAACTGGTTCAAGGAGGAATGAATACATATACACACTCAGTTGTGTATTGAAATATAACTTACCCAATAGAAAAATAAGAGGAAAAATGATAAAAGAAAGGGGGAGAAATAATAAAAGGAAGGGTGGATTAAGGCAGGCAATGGTTAGAAGCAAAATAGACTTTTGAGGAAGGACAGGATAAAAAGAGAGAAGAAAGAAGAAGAAGAAAAGAAGGGGCAGCTAAGTGGTGCAGTGGATAGAGCACCAGCCCTGGATTCAGGAGGACCTGAGTTCAAATCTGGCCTCAGACACATGACACTTACTAGCTGTGTGACTCTGGGCAAGTCACTTAAACCCATTGCCTAGCCAAATAAAAGAAGAAGAAGAAGAAGAAGAGATGGAGAGAAACAGTAATCCTAACTATGAATGTGAATATGATGATCCTAATCATGAAATGGAAGCAGATAGCAGAATGAATTAGAAATCAGAATCCAACAATATATTGTTTACAAGAGACACTTAAACAGAAAGACACACACAGTTAAAATAAAGAGCTGGAGCAGAGTCTAATATGCTTCAAATGAAGTAAAAAAGGCAGGGGTAGCAATCATGATCTCAGACAGCAAAAGCAAAAATAGAACTAATTAAAAGAAATAATCAGGGAAACTACAGTATTACTAAAAGGTACTATAGGACAATGAAGTAATAGCAAAAAAATTTAGAGCAAGTTTCTCTGATAAAGGCCTCATTTCTCAAACACATACTGAGTACGGAACTGAGTCAAATTTATAAAAATAAGAGCCATTCCTCAAATGATAAGTGGTCAAATAATATAAATAGGCAGTTCTCAGAAGAAGAAACCAAAGTTATTTATAGTCATATGAAAAGATGCTCTAAGTCACTATTGATTAAAGAAATACAAATTAAAACAACTCTTTCATCAGAAATGACAAACGCTGGAGGGAATGAGGGGAAAATAGGTACATTAATGAACTGCAAGTGGAGTTGTGAACTATTCTGGAGGAGAATTTGGAACTAGGCCCAAAGCACTATAAAACTGTATATACCCTTTGACCCAGCAATATCACTACTAGGTTTATATCTCAAAAAGATTTTTAAAAACAGGAAAAGGATCTAAATATACAAAAATATTTTAAACTTCTTTTTGTGGTAGCAAAGAATTGCAAATCAAGGGGATGCTCATCAGTTGGGGAATAGCTGAACATATAGCATATAGTTGTAATAGAGTACTATTGTGTTATAAGAAATGATGAGGGCATGGTTTCAGAAAAACATGGTGAAAGCTATATGAACTGATGCTAAGTGAAGTGAGAACTGGGAGGTCATTGCATACAGTAACAGCAATGCTGTAATGATGATCAACTGTGAAAGATTTGGCTACTCTGATCAACGCAATGATCCAAAACAATTCCAATGAACTCATGATGAAAAAAATGCTATCCACCTCCGGAGAGAGAATTGATGATCTATAAGTCCAGATTGAAGTATGATTTTCTCACTTTATTTTTCTTGCTTTTTTTGAAATATGGCCAATGCAGAAATGTGTTTTGTATTATTTCACATGTGGAATTGATACCATATTGTTTACCTTCTTAGTAGGTGTAAGGGAGTGGGAGGGATGGAGAATTTGGAACTCAAAATTTAAAAAGAAAATAATGTTTAAAATAAATAAATAATAAATAAGTTTTTAAATAGTTTTAATAATCCTAAGTATTTCTGAATTCTTATGGGTTTATTTAATATCCCCCTTTATATCATTCTCTCTCTTTCTCAATATACATATGTATACACACATTTATGTATATATCTACATATGTACACACACACAATCTTCCTAAAATAAAAATATTTGGTATTTCAAGTTGACTGCTAAAAGGAGAAAACAATTTGCACTGAATATTGTTTTTCTGCTATGATATAATGAAATGAGATTGAAGGGAAATACAGATTATTTAGCTGCAAGAATTCTGGAATTCTTAACTATATCCCAAATCCAGAAATTGACAAATACTAGGGAAAAATAAAATCTCATTTATGCCAACAACAACAACAAAAATGAAAACAAAGAAAAGTCTCTTTGGCAGCTAAGTGGACAATACATTGGAAAAGAAAGAGACTTGAAAGCAGGGAGACACAATTAAAAACAAACTTTGTTAAATGGGTAATATAACTATTATTATTTTCTCATTTTTAAATTAAGAAACTGACACTTACAGAGATTGGCTTTGCCATGATCATGTAGCCACTAAGTGGCAGAACCAATGCTCAAAGCCTACTTCTCTTTGCTTGATATCACATTGCCTCTCAAATCCATGATGACTAATGAGCGAGGTGGAAAGGGGAACAGGAGACAGTTCACAGCAAGCACTTTATTAGTGTGCTGGTCAGTAATGGCACATTTGTAAAATTCATTTTAATTCAAACAGCATTTATTAAACACCTACTATGTATAAGACATCAAGCTAGGTACTGTTGATACAAAGACTACAATGAAACAAATTAGTCTTTACCATCAAGGAGTTTATTTCATACCTTGGGGTAGGACGAGAAGAGAGGTATGGAATACAATGCATGTCCAGTTTGTCTATGCTTGTGGCACACTATCTTATATTTTTCCCTGGAGAAGTCTTATGTGCTAGGTCAGGATAAAAGTTACCCCAGGTCTTGGGCACAGAGAACATTGGGGAGGTCCTGGCATAGTGAAAGGAATAATGAATTTAGAGTCGGAGAGCTAGGGTTCAATTCTCAACTCAGCAAATTACTGTCTATGAGACTTATCTATGGCATCTCTCTGGGCTTCAGTTTCCTTATCTGTAAAATGAGGGAATTGGACTAAATGACTTCTAAAGTCCCCTTCAGTTCTAAATCTATGATCCTAACTAAAATACAAAGTTAGGAGTGAGAGGAGCAAAGAAGAGATACCGACAGAGAACAAGAGGCATATTTGAGGTGAGAGAGAACACTTTCAACTGAAAAGATCAGGGAAGAACTCTGCAGCTTTTACCTGGGCTAAGCCTTTAAGGGAGAATTCTGATAGACAAGGATGAAGAGGAAGTGCGTTCCAAGTATAGGTTGAGGGAGGGAGCAGCCTATGCAAATGTTAAAAAAAGATGTACAGTTATGATTTATCATTATGTTTCCCTTGACACTTCTTTTTATAGAGATTATATATGATTGAGCAGTCAGTCATAGAAAAAAGAATATCAGATTTGGAGTCGGAGTAGCTGGGTTTGCTACACCTATATGATATTGAGCAAGTTACTTCTCTCTGGGTCTCAGTTTTCTTATCTGAAAAATGAGGGGGTCACACCAGATGACCTCTAAGGTCCCTTCCACCTCTAAAATTATGATCCCATGGCATGCATTTATTTGATCCACTGATAAATTCAGTTCTTGCTTTCCTGGTAATTATTCCGTAGTGGGATGGAAGAGAGAGAAGGGGAATAGGAGAGAGAAAGAGAGGGTAATGGGGAAGGGAGAGGGGAGGAAGAAAAGGCGGGGGGGAGAAGAGAGACAAACAGAGACAGAAAGAAACAGAGAGAAATCATTTATTAAGAGGCAGGCACTGTGTGAAGTGCTTGTGATTGTTGTTCTGTCTTGACTTGCGTGTAAATTGGATTTGAATGACACAAGCAAGCAAGATAGTCTCTGCCCTCTAGGATCTTACATTCTAATGAGGAAAGACAACCCAAAAAGGGTAGCTGGAAAGTGGAGGGTGGTGGGGCATGGTGTGGAGATGACTGGAAAATAAAAGTAGAAGGCTCCTGGCTCCTGAGAGGCTCAAGCTTCTGTTAGAACCCCCATAACAGTATAATCAGTACATTAATGGCAGAGAACCAATGCAAAAACAAAAATCACTCCCAGATATCCCATATATACAGTGTGAGCTTGAAAAATGGTCACCCTGCTGATCATCATCAAAACTTACATGACTATCCCTTTTTTCCAGTATTCTGAATGTGAGCTCCAAGACACTCAGCCCAGTCACCTGGGATCAACCACAGCTTTATCTCACTCTATGGTCAAACATGGCATTTGTCGGTTTTTCACTCTTTCCATTAGATTTCAGCTTCTTGCTATCTAATTTATAAGAGGGCAACCTGATTCCCTCTCTCCTTCCCCATTTTATTTTAATAGAGTCTTTCCCACTTGGGAGTGCCCAGTGCTCAAATCCAGTGGCCAGTCACTCAGCTTTGGAAATCAGATAATGTGTACATGTATAAAATTAAAGAATGCCTGTCTAAAACCAAGAAGACAACTTTTTAATAATAAAGCATTGATCCAAGGGCTGAGCAACTCATCGTGGACTGAGTGATTTACCGTACTTATTTAAACGCATGTTTGATTTCTCTTCATTTGCTCTAACTTGAAGCAAGCCCTGGGCCTTCAATCTGAAGTCTGAGAACTAAGTAAATCCACTTGGAAGTCATCTTTGATATGGAGCAGGGATTCACACAGTAACCTCTTCACAAAAAGATGATCCAGCAAGCAAGCTGACGCCCCACAAGTTTTTCCAAAGTCAGAACTGAGTTGGTTGGATACAGGCCATGGCAAGACTTCAGTTGTAACCTGCTAGTCAGGGTTAGCATTTCAATGTGAGGAATTCCATACACTCCCTGAAATTAAAGGTTAACAAGAAGGGATTAAACAGCTTCTTTAGACAGACACAAAATCCAAAATTGGCATAAGCACCAACTGGCAATGGCAGGCAGAATTTGTGCTATGTCCCATATACCCTCCCAATGTCATCCTACTGGCCAGGTCCCAGAGTGACCCTAGAACTCCCAGAACCTGAATTGGAAGATGTAGAAGAAAATATCACCCCTTAGATTCAAAGTCCCATTCTGAAACTTCTGAGCCACTCAAAGCGAATTTTCTTGAGATCCAGGTTTGGGCCTCCTCATACTCCCCCACTAGCAGATCCAAACAATCAGGGAAGCCTTGAACCTATCCTTTTGCCTTAAGGATTCTCCAGGAATTCTTCCTAGGAGTAACACACCTACAGTGAATCAAACCAAAGTTAAACTGGAATGTGGTGCTCAGTTTGGGGGGACCACTAATTTGGGGAGACCACTAATTAGCTTTAAAATGTCCAGATGAAGATAACAAAGATGGTAAAGGGACTCAGGTTTGTGCCAAATAAGGTGCAGCTGAAGGAAGAGCAGATGTTTGACCTGGAGAAGAGATGCTTCAGGGTGAGCATGATAATCATCGTATTTTTAAAAGGTCATCATGTGGATCCCAAAGGGCAGAACTAGAAGCAGTGGCTTGAAGTGACAAAGAGGTAGATATAGCCTTGATGTCATGCAAAACTTTCTAAAAATTAAAGCCTTCCCAAAGTAGAATGGACTCCCTTGGGTGGTAATGGGTTACTTATCAATGAATGTCTTCAAGACAAGATTAGATGACCATGTGTTGGGTTGGACTTGGAGATGACTTTTGTTGGAGTGTGGGTTGGACTAGCTTCTGAGGTCCCTTCCAACTCTGAGGTGCTATAATTTTGTGGAGATTCCTCAGGCCTTCTCCCAGATTTGACATGACTTTGAAAAGGGTAATAAACATTGACAGGAAACATTTTTTGATGAGAGGATGAATGAATTATATCCCTATAGCAGATAGACTGTGCAGTTGGCATGGTATGAGAACATATATGTCTCTCAAGCTCTCCAAATTCTACTTCACACACTATTCCCTTGTTAAGGCATATGTTAGGATTCATTAGTCTTCTCCTTACCCATACTGATTCCCAAAGAAATATATCAAGATGAATATATGTAAATGTTATACAATACCAAGGGTTCAACAAGAAAGGGAAAAGAATGTTGAACTGGAAGTCAGAAATCCTAGGTTTGAGTCCTGATTCTGATACTAGCTGGTATGGGGAGGTTATAAAATCTCTCTAAATTTCAGTTTCTTCATCTCTAAGATAGGTAAAAACTTCTTTAAGTTACAATAATGATAATATCTCTGTGATAGAGATATTAACAACTTTTCACTACCTGCTTCAGAGGGTCATTGTGAAAAAAAGTACTTTTAAAACCTGAAGGCACTATAAAAATTTCTTGAATGAGAGCAGAGATGGAATAGTCTTCAATGCTGCAAGTGATGTAAAGCTGGAAGAAGGAGAGTCAGAATTTAGAGGGATTTCAAAAGTCTAGAATGTTGAGCTGAATGTAATAAGATGAAACTTATTGGAATAAAGTTTCATGCTAAGGTTCAAAAAGTCAACTGCATGAGTACAGGAGGGGAAAGCATGACTATCTAGTTCGTGTGGGAAAAAAAGATCTAGAAGTTTTAGTGCATTGAAAAGTCAATAGGACCCAACAGTATGACATGGTCAACAAAAAGAAAATCTAATGAGGAATAAATCTGGATTATTGCAATAGCCTACTGGTTGGTTTCTCTGCCTCAAGTGTCTCCTCAATCCAGCCCATCCTCAGCTGTCAAACTGATCTTCCTAAAACTAAAGTTTGATCATGTCATCCCACTTTATTCAATCAACTCCAATGGCTCTCTATTTTTCCAGAATCAGACATAAAATCCTGACTGACTTTTAAGACCCCTCCCATAACCTGGTTCTTCCCCTCCTTTCCAATCTTTTTACTCCCTACATCCTTCCCAACAATGCACTCTGATGCAGACTGACTTCCTTGTTGTTGCTTATATTAACCACTCCATCTTCTTACTTTGGACATTTTTATTTGCTGCCCCTCATGCCTGAAACTCTCCCCCTCCTCTTTTTTGCCTCTGAGTTTCTCTTGTTTTCTTCATGTCTCAACTAAAATCCCATCTTCTGCAAAAAGTCTTTCCTGATTCCCCACTAATGTTAGTGCCTTCCTTCTTTTGAATATCTCCAGCTTATCCTACATATATCTTGCTTATACATGGTTGTTTGCATGTTGCACCCCTCATTAAACTCTAAGATCTTTAAAAGCAAGGACTGTCTTTTATCTTTCTTTTGTATCCCAATACTGAGTCCAGTTTGTGGCACATAGTAGGTATTAGTAAATGATTGTTGATTGATTGACTAGAAACATAGGGTCCTATAAAAGAAGTGATAGATCAAATGTACTTCTCCCTGACTAGAATGTATTTGGAATACTGTGTTCAAGTATGGAAACCTTGTTTTGGGAAGAATTTTGACAAATTGGAATGTGATTAGGTGGAATAGTGAGGTGATGGGAGGCCACTTCATGAGTGGACATCAGTTCAAAGAATTAGGGATTTGGGCTCAGAGGAGGGAGGGTTTGAGGAAGACATAATGGTTATCTTTTAATATCTTAGGATATTTCATATGGAATAGAGATTAGATTTGTCCCGACTTGTCCTAAAGAATAGCATTTGCAGCACTTATAGAGGCAGATTTCTGGTAAATGTAAATTGAGGAGGGGAGAGGGGGGAATGGAATGAATTACTTCAAGAGGTAGTGGGCTCTCTCCATTCTGGAGGTCCTCAAGCAGAGGTTATCTCCACTGGTAATGGATGTTTCTTTATAGTTTAAGTTGTGATTGAACTAGGTGGCATGTGAGAGTCATTCCCACTCTGAGATTCTGTGAAATGTGAGCTTTTATTATTATTTTCCCTTAAACCTCCTGAAAAGCAAAAAAGCAACCTGCATGCTTACCAATGACAGTAGTAACAGAACCCACTCAAAGACATGTGAACTCCTGGATAGATTTAGAAAGACATTATCCTTATTCCAACTCTCAAGAAAAATCTTCAGGATATTCATTTTATATATATATACATACACACAGATGTGTATATTATATTTTATATACATATTATGTCTATGTCTACCTGTACATACACATATGGCATATATAAATTTATTTGCATACTTTTATAGTTTTACATATATGTATATAATAAATTTATTGTAGAAAATATGCCCAATAGAGGAAGGATTCATTTTCCCATAATATCATAGGTCTAAGACATGGTAATAGTGAAGAAGAATTAATTTTCCCATTGAGTCCAGGTTCTAAGGTATAGACTCTGATTTGAGGAGTTCAAGGACTCACTTTCCTTGGGACCAAAGCATTACCACCGATTAGAGGAGAGCAGAGACATCTGGGAACCAGGACACCAAGCAAACAGACAGGAAAGATGTCTGGGAAACATGGCATTCAGCAAGAATGCAGCAGAGGCATCAGCTGTTGGGGCCAACATTGAAAATACCTGAAGTGGCAGAGAGTAACAATCTGGCTATAACAGAGGCATAGGAAGTCGAATCTAGAGCTGATGTTAGGACTTAGACATCATCCTCACCAAAGTTCACCTGCCTCACTCACACAATAAGACTTCCCTATCAGTCTCATGAGTTTTGTTCCTTGCTCCTGAATATAGACTCAAGTCCCAGTTTACTTTGTAATAAATAGGCTTTTATGTTCAAAACATTTATTGGTAGACTTGATTGCTAGCAGGTAGAAAAACTGAATACCCTGGAAATTATCTAAATTCCATGGTTCCCAGACTGACAATTGGGTTTGGGATAAGCCACAGAAAATACAAAGTATTGAAAATTCTTCAAGATGAAACTTGAGTCTTTGTCAGTCTAAAGTGCCTGTTCTAGGTTATAGTTTACATTAAGAACACTCTCAATAAATAGAAATAGACAAATAATCAAAGAAATCATGAAGAATCCAAATAAAATCCCTAAAATCCATGCTATTTATATCTTTATTAGAAAAATGTTAAATATGCAAATTTTAACAATATCAGAACATGTGTTGATCTGTGTTTCCTTCCAAATTTGCCTCTATTTGGTTATTTTTGTAGTTTCTTCATGAGTATAGTCAAAGTGCATGCAGTCCCTATTCTACTGAACTCACTTTTTATTACTTCATACAGGTGTGGCAGAGAGTGTCCCCACGTGTAGCCAGGGAGTATCACAGTCTGGCTCAAAGGGAGGCAGATTAGACATCTCTAGCCTCTTCTCCATCCTTCTCCAAGGGATATTTTAATTCCTACTAGGAAAGAAAACAGAAGGTTGGGGCCAAAAGCACCTCCATTCTGCTCTCCTTAGAGAGAAAGAGTATATAGGGTAGACTTCTATCTATCTGTTCCCTTAAATACTGTTAGTCTCAGGTTCAAGCTAAGCTTCTAACCATTGTTTCTTAATGAGGGTGGTGGGAGGAAGAATCCCAAGCTCTACAGGAAAGACGACTCCTTTCCCACCAAATACCGATACCACAATGAACAAATGTATAGTGAATAGCGAAGAAACCCACATATACAAGTCAATAGCAAAACAGAAATAAGGGAAAGTATACATAGGAGAATATATACCAAACAACAGAGTAAAGGAGCTCTTCCATTTGAGTGAAGTAACTCAGTTCAACCAAGGGAGAGTGCCAGATTTCACCCAAAGGAAAGTTCTCCAAAGCTAGGGGTAGGGACATGAAGGAGACTGCCAGCTCCTCTCGTGTCTGCTTCTTCCCAGAAGCTTATCTTCCTTCAGCAACCTGAAGTGAATTGGCATTGTCCATCTTCTCTCTTGAAGCTGGAAGCCAAAAAAGCCCAAAGCGACTGCAGCACTGGAAGAAAGCAAATAAATTTGAAGAGCATCCAAAGAGATCAAGAGACTGAATCTCTTTTCACTGCTCTCTACCTTGCCCGTCACATAGGGACAGGGCAATAATCTCCACCAATGAGGACAGAGTGCCCTGCCAATAGGCTTTAGGAATCAGGTTACATTTGGGGGTTTTGCATATCTCTTTATATTCTTCGTATTTCTCACTTTTTACTACACTTACTCAACTCCATTTCTAGAACTGATAGACCTAGGAGACAGACTTGGTTTGGTTGTTAGGTAGAAAAAGGGAAGAAGCAAGTAGAATGTGTGACACTCAGAGTTAAACCAGATATACCCATTAGGATTAATATTACTGAAGATTTCATTAATAATAATCACCTACATTTCTTTGGTGCTTTTTAATCTTCCCCTCCTCCACCACCACCACATAGACACACAATGTTTTCATATGTAAGGTGTCTTTTAGTCTTCCATGCACCTCTGAAGGTAAGTACACCTGGGCATATTTGTCTTAACATACAGAAAAATTTCTATCCATTCAAACATACAAAAAGTAGAAGTATATGCCATGTGATCAAGTGGCATCATTAGAAGCATTTAGGCAGAGGTTATGTCTATCAGTGATATTACAGAAATGATTCTTAAATTTGATAGGGAATTGGACTAGATTACCTTTAGGGACCTTTGTAGTTCATATCATGGCATAATGGAAAAAGTACTGGACTCGGAGCCAGGAGAGATATGGGTAAAAATTCTGTCTCTGACACATGTTAGTTTCATGACCATGAGCCAATCAGTTAACCTTTCCAAGTCGAATCCAACCACAAGGTCCTACATCATTGTCTCATCATACTATAGAGAGGACCCTAGGATCTACCAGCCAGTACAAATGCGAGCTCTGCCATATTCTACCATGCTGAAAAGCTCTAAGTATGGCCCTAGTAACAAGCCAAATCTGTTTTCCAAGGGCAAGTCTAGCTAATCACAAAGTAGGAACAACACCAATAGGCTACCCACCTCATAAGGAAAAGATTTTTGGTCAGTATGACTCATGAACCTCACAAAGCTGTAGTGAAGATGAAATGAGATCGTCATTACTTCCCCTCTATGGGCATCAGTTTCCTCATTTATTAAATGTGAAGGTTGGACTAGAAGGCCTCTCAAGTCCTTTCTTCCACTCACATGCCATGAGCCCATAGCTTAATTATATCCAGAAAGGACACCTGCAGAGGAGTGAAGCTAGATGATTTGTCTTGTGACTGAGCTAGGGCTAGAACCCAAGACCCACATTCCTGACCCTGACCTGTTTCTACCAGATTCTATCCCCATCACCACTGTCCATTCAGATTAGGTCAGCACGAGTCAGTGATCTCATTCAAATATTTCCATTCAATATCAAGAAACTCCCTCTAATTTCATAGATAACGGGGTTACAAATGAGTAACTTTAGCAACCTCAAAGTGAGCTGTGGTGAGAACAGAGTGTGTGTGGGTGTAGGTGGGAGTATTTGTGGAGTTGAAAAGAAGGGGCCAGTGAAATGCCATCTGGTTCAAAATTCAGGAAAACTGAAAAGTTAGGGAACTCAGATTTGAAGTGATTTATATGATAATACAAGGAGAAAGAACTGTGTTTTATGTATTAGTGGAAAGAATTACCCTTTTATAAGTATAACTTTAGATCGAGGCAACTGCAAGAACCCCTACCAACCAGAATATGCAATGACCTCCAAAATTGAAGCAGAAGAATTTGCTGGAAATCTCTGTTTACCTGTTAGGATTGCTGATACAGCAGTTCCATACTTAATCTGGTAATTACAAAATCGTGCAATCACAGATTTAGAGGGATCTGAAGAGTTATCCAGTCCAACATCCTCATTTTACAGATGGGAAAACTGAGGCCAAGAGAAGGCAAAAAGTTCATCCTAGTTTACACAGGCAGTAGGCGGAAGAGCCAGGATTTGAACTTGCATCTTTTGGCTCCACACCCAATCCCCATTTCACTGCATCATGTAGAATTTATAGGAATAAATGGGTCATATCTTGTACATGAGGAAAATTCTGTTTACCTATTTTCTTGCTTAATGTGGATTAACTAATATGTCAATGAGTTCCCACCTATAAATAAATATGTAGTCTTGTTTTTCAAATATCAGAGCTTAGATAGAGGTTCCAAATGTCTCCTCTTGATACCACAATTGTCAACCAACCTCTATGGTCTTACTCCTCGCCATAATATTTCACAGCATAAGAAGAATTAGAGGTGGGAGGGGCCCAACTTAGAGACTGTTGTACAATTCATTTCAACAAGCATTTGTTGTAGTAAAGGCACTCACTGTACAAAGGGTTATATACAGTGGAAGGGGTTCTGGCTCTGGAGTCAGAGAATCAAGATTCATCACTGCCTCTTAAAACTTAGTATCTGTGTGACCTTGGGCAAATCATTAATATCTCCATTAGTTTCCTCATCTTGAAAATGGGGGAACTGAACTAGATGGCCCTGGCCTCTAAGGTCTTCTTTAGCTCTCAGTCTATAATCCAAACATCAACTGGGGACATGAAGATAAAAAAAGAAACAAAGGGCTTACATTCTACTGTTATTATAATAATACCTAGCGATTACCTACCATTTTACAATTTTCAAAACACTTTCTTTTTCTGATGTCTTTCATTTTCCTATCATCTTCATTACTGAATACCTCCTGCTCTCTTCCCCTACCCAGGGAGCTATCTCTTGTGGGGGGAAAAGAGGATTTTAAAAGAGAAGAAGAAAAATTCAGCAAAATCAAAGCATTTTCATGTGTTTGTTTCATTTGAACTTAACAATAGTCCTGGAAGTTAGAAAGGGCAGGTACTATTTATTAGAATTATTATGTGAACTCCTTGAAGGCAGGTATCTTATTTTTGCCTTTTATTGTATCCCTAGCACCTTAACACAGTGCCTGACACATAACTTCTAAATAAATAAATGCCTGTTGACTATTTCAGTTTTGCAGATTAAGAAACTGAGGCTCAGAAACTTGCCCAAAACAAATGACTTGCCTAAAGAATAAAGCTAGTAAGTGGGTGACAGTGATACTCAGATCCTCTAGACTTTCTTGCCTCTACCAGGAAACTGAGACTGAGAGACTCCCCCTAAGTGAAGTGATTTGCCCAAATTATACAGCCACTAAGTGGGGGTGGGGGGAATGGCCTGGGCACGAAACCAATATCTTCTGACTCTCCACCCTCCACCAAGCCGCCTCTCAGGTTGAGGGGATGGCTGAGGTTGACATGGTAATTGATTCAGAGCCAGATAATGTGGCTTTTGTATTGAACCAGCATTCTGGGACATTGTGCTATGTTTTAACTGAGAAATAAGAGCCAAGACACCGCCCACTGGTATTCACTGGCAAGGTTTTCGCATCTCTATAGCTAAAGAACTTCTGTCCTCTTTCAGCCAGCTTCTATCAATACATGGCAGGTGGGGGAAAAGGAGTGGGGCAACTGATGTAAATGTCAGAGAGGCACACACATTAGGCTCCTGGTCAAATTTGCATGAGGATAATTAAATTCCAAGTTCCCAAATCCCTTCTGATAGGGTCTATTTCTCTCCTTGCACTAAGCCATTGTTTACTATTGCTGTGAACTGCTAAACAGCTGTGCTTCTGTAATTCACTGGATGGTGTGTACCACCACCAGAGGGATAAGGATGTGTACTGAGTAGAAAGCCTAAAGCTGCGCTCATCCCACTCACGGCCCAGGCCCAGCCTTTGTCCCTTCTCTATAGCCCTCCCCTCTCCTTAGTTTAGTCTCGCTACTCCTCCTAAAGCCACTTCTCCCCAGGGAACCCTTACTCCTGGGACTCTCTCTGGGCCTCACCTTCACCAATCCTTTCTCAAACACTTAATGGCTGTAGAGAGAGTGTCCAACTATTCAGAGCTTCCAAAATCTTGGAGGTGAGCCCCACAGTAGCTACGTGCCAGGTAAACCCCGTGGCCTGAACTCCTGGGGTCAAAACGTCACGATGTGGGGGAATAAGAGCCAGGCACTGGAGATAAAAGCATAAAGAATGAAACCATCCCTGCTCAGAATGAGCTTACATTCTATAGAGTGCAGACAGATTGTTGTCCACCTTTTGTTTCTGAAAAAGACCAATGACATCATGAAGATGGGATTTCAGCTGAGACTTGAAGTGCAGCCAGGTAATATGGAAGTGGAGGGTAAATCTCACCTGAAGCTTAGCTATATTCAGAGCAGAACCTGGAGTGACGGTGATGTGAGCCTGAAATAAACGCAGTTGAGGACAGTGTCACTGAAAGCCTTCTAGACCTTTCTCCCCTTGGCTCATCATCACATGGAAATATTTACATGTGTCATTGATAGTCAGCGTGGTCTAGCATATGCTGATCTGCACCATATGTCCCAGAATCAAAAGAGTAGGTATTGATGAAAAACATGATCACATCCCACCTAGAACTGCCTACCCAATTTGTTCCAGCTGAACTTACTCTCAGCCTAAAGAAGGTTCCCCAGCAGAGAGCATTGGGCATATAAAATTTTAAAAATGGATGGAAAAATGGAAAACCATCCAATTCCTTTTCCCAAGGGATTTGGAGTTCTTGAGGGAAGTTTGGTTTTTTGTTTTAGTCATTTTTGTCTTTATATCCCCAGTGCCTTGCCTATAGCAAGCACGGAGAAATAAGAGCCAAGGTGCATCCCACTGGTATTCATTGGCAAGATTTTCACATCTCTGTAGCTAAAGAACTTTGGTTCTCCTGATTGGACTAGATTGGACTTGCCTAAAGGCACAGTTCCTGTGAATAAGGCCACTCTACTTCCTGTATCAGCAAGTGAAATGATGCACAAATCATTCCACCTCCTTTTTTCCGCTTTTTGAAATGCTAAACTCTCTGATGGGTAGGTAATAGGAAGGCCTGGATTCAAATCCTACATCAGACATAACTAGCTATGTGACTCTGTACCTCAGTTTGCTCATGTGTCAAATGAAGGACTCAACGGCTTGTAAGATCCTTTCCAGCACTAAATCTATGTTTCTATGTCCCTATTATCTTTTTTTAAATTTTTATTCATTTTGAACTTAAATATAAAAAGACCAAAAAATAGAGAACAGTATAACATAAAAAGAGTATTCAATATAAAACCACAAATTTCCATTTCACACTGTTTACTTTTTAAAAAAACTATGTAATAAATACTACACATCATTTTGAAAGTTACCCTGCTTTTCTGTACTTCCTTCTAAATTTTCCTTTATTCTCTGTTGTGCACTATTTTTTCTCTCTCCCTCCCCACCCCACCCTAGAGAAGCCTATCATTAGACACAAATATGTGTGAATATACCTATATATGTAAAACCATAATATACATATTTGTATATCTCAATTCTTTCTCTGGAGGTGGATAGCATCTTACTTCATAGGTCCCTTGTAGTTGATTTGAGTACTTATAATACTCAAAATGACTTAGTCACTCAAAGTTGTTCTTAAAACAATATTGCTGTTAGTGTTTACAACATTCTTTCGGTTCTGCTCATTTCACTCTTCATTATTTCATGCAAGTTTATCCATGATTTTCCAAAATCATCCAGCTCATCATTTCTATAGCACAGTAGTATTCCATCACAATGATATACCACAACTTGTTCAGCCATTCCCCAGTTGACCGGCGTCACCTCAATTTCCATTTTTTTGCCACCACAAAGAGAGCTGCTATAAATATTTTAGAACATATAAGTTCTTTTATTTTTTACCTAATCACCTTGGAAAACAGAGCTAATAGTGGTATTGTTGGAACAAAGGGTACACAGTTTTATAATTCTTTGGGGATAATTACATATTGTACTCCAAAATGGTTGGATCAGTTCACAGTTCCTGACCCTATGATCTTAATCCCAAGAGGCAACATGGGGACCCGAAAAGAGCACTGCTCTTAGAGACCTGGGTTTCAGTCCTAACTCTGTTACTTACTGGTAGTATAACCTGGGCAATGCCACCTGTCTGAACCTTCATCTCATCGTCTCTGAAATGGGTAATGAACGAATGAAAAAAATCACTTATTAGGTGTTTCCTATGTACCAAGCACTGTGCTAGGCACTGGGATAATGGAAAATGCAAGACAGTCCCTGCTCTCAAGGAACTCACACTCTATAGCAAAGACAAGTTCTAAAAGAAAGTTCAGCTACAAGCCCGATGGAAAGGTCTGGAGGTCCTAAAGGTCAGGCAGAGGGACAGATAGCAAGGCCAGAGGTCCCTAGGTTAAGTAAGCAGGTCAAATGCCAGTAGGGAAGCGGTCAGGGCATCTGTAGAATGCAGAATCAGGGCTGATGGTAAGGTCAAGAGGACCTCAAGAGGAAGTGGCAGGGCAGATGGTAAGGCTTGATCTTCCTCCATCTCAATGGAAGGCATAGAGTTGGCAACTCATTCAAGCAGGGATCAAGCAAAAGGGGGAAAGAAAAGGGGAAAGGATGCAGGATATAATGAATTGTGGCAGTCAGTTTACTTGGCCCTGGCAAGAATAGATGAAGTGACATTTTTTTCTCTGATTAATAAATGTGAATAATTCCCATGGTTGCTGATAATCTACATTTCTTATTCATCTGTATTGTTTTCAAAGAAATTTAAAGCATCAACTGCCAAAAAACCTAGACATCACAGGAAGAAAATGAGCAAGGAAAATGCATCATAATACCAGAATTTTCTACCTCACCGGGCTGTTAGAAGGCTGAAATGAGATAATGTATATAAAATGTTACATAAATGTAAGCTATTATTATCACTTGTGATCCATTCACCTAATAAAAATATCTCACTTACAGGTATCACTTTAAGATTTATACGGGGGTTTTTCACACAGCAATCCTGTGAGGTAGGCAGTCATAGGGTTGAGAGATCAGAAGGGAACTTAAAGGTGATCTAATCCAGAGGCTCTTCACCTTTTTTGTATCACACATAGACCCTTTAGCAATCTGTAGAAGCCTAAGGATCCCTTCTCAGAATAATGTTGCTAAATGCATCAAATGAAATTACAAAGGAATTTCTAAAAGAACAAAGAAAACTAATTGTTTTTTAAATAAATTTGTAATTTTTTCCCATCTAAGTTTATGAACTACTTGAAATCTATCCAGAGACCTTTTGGGGGAGAGAGGTTGTCTATGGACCCCAGGTTAAGAACCCCTGATCTTGTCCAATCCCCTTATTTTACAGATGAGGAAAACTTAGTTTCCAGAGATTAAGTAACTTGCCCATGGTCAAAGCTTATCATGTGATAAGCCTGGACAAGGGGAGGAGGAAAAAAGTCTACAATAAACAGAATCAGCAGAAAGTGACTCCTTTGGGGCAATCACTGAACACCAAACGCCCTTTGACCAACCCTATCTGAATCCTTATCTAGCATACTCATGCTTGGCTTATTCAAAGAGGAGAATGTAGGGAGTAAAGGAGGAAGGATTACTTACCCTAGATTAGAGCAGTTTTAAGGAGGGCTAGCTAGCTCTCTGTGACTTAGGAAGTGCCAACATTTAAGAACTGCACAGTAAGTCATGGTAGAGCTAACTAACTCCCAGTAGCTGAGTGGCTCAGTGGATAATGTTGGAGCGAAAAATTGAATTCAAATCCTGCCTCAGACACTAGCTTTGTGATGCTGGGCAAGTCACTCTCAGTCTCAGTTTCCTCACCTGTAAAATGGGGATAATAATAACACCTACCTCACATGGTTGTCAGGATCACATGAATTAACATCTGTAAAGCTTTTTCCAAACCTGCTAATTATTATGATTATGATTATTTATGTAAATGCTAGTTATTGGTAGTAGTTGGCCTTTGAATGTGCTGTGGTATATCCAAAATAAGAGCAAAAGGGGCCCAAGTGATTATGTTACACGTTGACACATGTCCTCCACAGATCATTACAAATAGTTAATAAGAAACAGTCTGGATTCAAACCCAGGACTCCCATCTCCAGAGCTAGATCAATTTCTACTCTACCATGCTTCTGCTCTGTTTCTTTGCTCTAGCACATATTCTGAAATTCCTAGTATTGATTAAGAGATGTTCACTTTCAATTACTGCAGTTCTTCCCCTAATCTGCCCACTCATGATGGAAGATCCCTTTTTTCCAATTATGACTAATGAGTAAGATCTTAGAGGTCCATAAATGCACAGAACAATTACAAGGAGATAAATTGGGAAGTTTCACGAATTCTAAAGATTATTGTCACATGGATGGATCTTAGGGTACAGTGGCAAAGAGGCCCACAACACAGTTTTGATGCCTAACATGAAAGAGTTAGCATGACTCTGGCCTGTGGCCACAAATGGCATCCCCAACCTCGCTTACCAAGTTGATGAAAGGGGGCAGGCAAGTTAAAAAATGTGACTGAATCACAAGAAATCCACCCCCTCTCCTGGAAAAACACGACCTACAGACAGTGGGTCAGTGATGGTATTCTCTTCTACAAAGGAAGGCCCATTATTTGAACCTAAATGTTCAAAAAAAAATAAGCTCTCTTCTGCTGTGGAACTCTCAGCCACGTTTCCTCTTCTTCTTTAATGCCTGCTAATGGTTCTGTCTGTCATTATGTAGGCTTCTGTTCTGACTCAACAAAGCACAAAGAATCCTTTAATTCTGCACTTTGCTTTTACGGTTTGGCAGGTAAAAAAGTTGGTTGAAGTCAGTACCTCCTAAAGTCTCCATCTCATTATCCCAAGAGTTAGATTATATTATGAGAATGAAAGCAGGTGGTGATAACAAAAGGCTTCAGAGAGGGAAAGCTGCTCCGTACTACCTGTGGTCTAAGTGCCCTCTTGATACAGAATAACTTTCACCTCAAATCCATACTCATTAGACCTCACCAGCAATAACTCCACGAGATTTCTCAGCTGAGCCTGGGAATCACCTCACTGGAAGGTCAGCAGCCCACAACAAACCGGAAGAAAGAAAGAAAGAAAGAAAGAAAGAAAGAAAGAAAGAAAGAAAG
>NW_020954617.1:4073288-4086880 GCF_900497805.2 Vombatus ursinus
AAAGAAAGAAAGAAAGAAAGAAAGAAAGAAAGAAAGAAAGAAAGAAACAGAAACTAGCAGGGAACTGTTTTCTTCAATGAAAAAAATAAAAATAAAAAACACCACCATCAAGCCATCAGCTACATTTCCCACTCATCTTTCCTGGGGTAAAGTTAGTTAATGCTCCTAATGGAAGATACTGAATAAAAATTGCTGCTGTTGTTTTTAATATCATACATAAAACTTCAACCAAATCACAAAGAAATGACAACAAAGATATTTTCTGGAGAGTGTGGGGGAAGAAGAAAAAAGAGAAGAGATACCCCATTGTTCTATCTCTCTCTCCCTCCCACTCTGTGTCTTTCTCTGTTTCTCTCTGTATCTCTATCTCTCCCTCTCTGTCTTTCCCTCTCCCTCTCTGTTTCTCTTCATGTCTCTTTCCTTCTGTGTGTCTCTCTGTCTCTCTCCTTCTCTTCCTCCTTCTCCATCTTTCTCTGTCCCTTTCCATTTCTCTTTGATCTCCTGTGTGTGAGTATGTATGTCTTTGTTTCTCTCTCTCTTTTTCTCTTCCTCCCTTCTTCTCTCTTCCCCTCTTTCTCTCTCCCTCGGATCCAATAATTTAATTTCAAGCCCTCAGCTTCCACTCTAAAAGCTCTGCCCAGACAAAAATCATCATCTGAGATGCACAAACCCCAGCAGACTGTGGATCTGCTGACTGTGCAGCAGACTGACTTCTCCCAGGGAAAGGTCAGCTTGCTATGCAATATCAAGGGAAAAAAAAAACCTCCCAACTCACTGCATCTGGCTTTGACAGAGCCCAGGCAAATAATGAGCTTGGCCAGAGGCAAAGAGGTATTTTTCCTCCTACTTGATGGCTTCTTGGGGCTTCAATTAAAAGGGAAGAATCAGCAACAGAATTCCTTTATTAAAAAGCAAAGGTGACTGACCACCCCCAGTCAATTGACCAACCAATCAATAAGTATTTATTAATACACTGCTAGGTGCCAGATACAGTGCTAAGTGCTGGAGATACAAAGACAAAAATGAAAGAGTTCCTACCCTCAAGGAGCTTACATTTCATCAACACCCCAGACATTTTTCCTAACCCTACAGTGGGAGAGGGGCTTAGAACTTTCATCTTCCATGTTGTAAAGGGGGATTTGGTGGAAAGAGCAGAGATTTAGAAGGCAACATAGTCATAGCTGAGAAAGGAAGTTTTCTCAACATTCCTCCCCTAATCTACCACAAAAGAGAGAATCTAAAAGCCCCAAACTGAACTTTCCTCCTAAATTTGCACTTCCTTCTGATATCACTATTTATGTGCCATCAATTCACTTAGTGTCTCACAAATCAAATCCCAATTTTTAGGACACTAATGCACTGTTGGTAAAATTGTGAACTGATCCAACCATTCTGGAAAGTAATTTGGAACTATGCCCAAGAGCTAAATAAAACTGGGTATACCCTTTGATCCAGCAATACCACCACCAGGTCTGTATCACAAAGAGATTTTTAAAAAAGGAAAACAACCTATATGTACAAAATTATTTAGAGCAGCTCTTCTTGTGGTGGCAAAGAATTAGAAATTGAGGGTATACTCAACCTTTGGAGAATGGCTGGACAAGTTGTGGTATATGATTGTGATGGACTACCATTCTGCTATAAGAAATGACTAGCAAGATGGTTTCAGAAAAATTTGGGAAGACCTATATGAACTGATGCAAAGTGAAGTGAGCAGAGCCAGAAGAATATTGTGCACAGTACCAGCAATATTGTATGATGATCAACTGTGAATGACTTAGCTATTCTCAGCAATACAATGATCCAAGACAATTTTGAAGAATTTATGATGAAAAATGCTATCTACCTCCAGAGAAAGAACTGATGGCATCTGAATGCAAATTAAAGCATACTTTTTAAACTATCCTTATTTTTCTTGGGTTTTGTTCTGGTTTTTTTTTGGTCTGTGTTTTCTTTTGCAACATGGCTAATATGGAAACATGTTTTGTATGACTTCATATGTATAATCTACACTAAATTGCTTTCTTTTTCAAGGAGAGGGAAGGGGAAGGAGGGAGAGAATTTGGAACTCAAAATTTTTTTAAAAAACAAATTTTCAGTTTTTTTTGTATGTGATTGAAAAATATTGATGAAGTGTAGTGGAGAAAAACAAACAAACAAACAAAAACAACCTTGGATCTATGTTTGACTCTTTCCCCTTCCTTACCTCTGTGATCCAAGCAATTCCACCTCCACCCTGTTTCTCAGAGTCATCTCCTCTGGTTTACTTCTACCCCACCACCCTAATGCAGATCCTCATTATTACCCACCTGAGCTAATTTAATAGCTTCCTATAAAGGGCTCTGTTTCCTCTCTTCACCCACTTCAATCCATTCTTCTATTGTTGCCCTTGTTTACAGTAGGAATGACCCTCCAATTCTTATGAGTTAGATCCATGGAATTTGGGACTCCATGGAGCTTCTCCCAACTGTTTTCTACTACGCTTCTTTCCCCTCTCACATGAGTATATCTTCTTGATATATTGATATCAGTGTTCCCAAGGGATATCAATGCAGATAAGTTCCAAATCTCTATACTCAATGCTCATCTCTTTCTGGAGCTGTAGTCCCACATCATCATTGTTTAGTCATTTTCAGTCACGTCCAACTCTTCATGACCTCTTTTGGGATGTGCTTGGCAAAGATACTGGAGTAGTTTGCCATTTCCTTCTCCAGCTCATTTTCCAGATGAGGAAACTAGGCAAACAGGGTTAAGTAACTTGCCCAGGGTCACACATGTAGTAAATGTCTGAGTTCAGATTTGAATCCAGGTCTTCCTGACTCCAGGCCCAAAACTCTATCCACTGTACCACCTAACTACCCTACATCATCAGCTGCCTGCTGAACATCTCCACTTAAATGTCCTATAGTTATCACAAATTCAACATTTCCAAAATAGGGCTCATTATCTTCTCTACTATATCCGCCCCTCCTAAAACTTCTTAATTTCTGTTGAAGTCACCACCATTCATCTAATCATCCAGGCTCACAATACCTCAAAAGCATCTTCAATTCATCCAGTTTTCACTTGAAGAACTCCACTGTCAATGACTACCAAAGTAGTTAAATCATTCCTCTTCTAGACAGTTCTAATCATTAGTGTTTCCTTGCATCGTGTTGAAAGCTGCCTCTTGATGATTTTCACTTATTTCACCTATCCTCTGTAGCCTAAGCAGAGCAAACCTAATCCATCCTGCATATAACAACCCTTCTAAAATTTAAAAATCACTTGAAGATGACTCCAAGGAAAGCCACATAATTAAAATGTTTATAAATTAGAATCATCAGAAAATTATGATGATGATGATAGCTAACATTTGTATACTCTTTTGAAATTTGCAAAATGCTTTGCATATTTTAGCTTATTTGATCCTGAATACAACCCTTTAACATAAGTTCTATTATTGTCCCCATTTGATAGGTAAGGAAACTGACAGTGTTGGAGATTAAATTATTTGCCCAGGGTCACATAGCTAGGAGAAGTCAAATTTGAAATCAGGCCTTTCTGGCTCCAAGTCCAGTCCTCTGCCTAGAAAAAGGAATTGGGATTTTTCAACCCTGAGAAAAGAATGTCTAGGTAGCTTTTAAAGGTGACCTTTATTTCAGGAGGACATGAAAAGTCCTTATTAGAATATAACCTGCTTTCTCATAGGGAATGTTTCGTTCTTTGCAGTTGTATCCCCAGGGCCTTGCAGAGTACCTAATAATAATAATAATAGCCAACATTTATGTAATGCTTACTATGGGTCAGGATCTGTGCTAGGTGCTTTAAAATTATTATCTCATTTGATCCTTGCACTAATCCTGGGAGGTAGGTACTATTATTGTCCCCATCTTACAGATGATGAAATAGAGGTTAAGTAACTTGCATACGCTCACACAGCAAAGTGTCTGAGGGCTGGATTTGAACCCAGGTCTTCCTGATTCTGGGGCCAGCATTCTATGCACTGTACTACCTAGCTGCCTTAAGTACCTGGCACATAGTAGGTACTTTAAAACTACTCATTGATTGAATGATTTTCAACCTCTATGATGAAATAATAAGATAAATAAGGCTTCAGCTCTAGCCCAAGGCTTTTAGGTTAGATGAGGGATTTCTAACAATTAAAGTTGTTAAATAATGAAATGTATTCATGAGGGAAATTAAGATATAGGCTTATTTGTAAGACTTTAAAAATAAATACTCATCATTATTTGTGGTTCTTCCTGAAGACAGAAGGATTTAGTTTAATTCACTGGATATTTATTGGATGCCTACCACAAGCAAAACACTGTGGGATGTGTAAAAATAAATTATAAGGTCCCAGATCTCACGGAGTTGATACATTGTCTTGTATACAATATTTGTCCAGTCTTGTATATAATAATAATAATGCAAATTAGATTATAATAAGTGCAAAATAGAGGTGCCAAATGCCATATGAGTTGAGAGAAGAGAAAGATCATTTTTATTGGGAAGCATCAGGAAAATATTCTTGGAAATAGTGTCAATGAGCTGGACTTTGAAGGATGGCTAAGATTTTAACAGATAAATATGAGAGGATATAGGGGAATGACATGAGCAAAGATACAAAGGTCAGAAAGCATGCAATACAATCCAGGAATAGCAGGTAGGATAGTTGTATTGTAGCATGAGGTATATAAAAGAGTAAATCAAGATAAGACTAGAAAGGGAAGTTGGAGCTGGATTATGTAGAGTCTTGAAGGTTAGCTCAAGAACTTGGACTTTATTCCATAGACAATGAAAGGCTAATGTAGACTTTGGGATAATGGACATTAGAGTTATACATTGGAGACAATAGCCTGGCAAAAGTGTATACAATGCATTGGATAGGGGAAGACTATTGCAATAGTTCAGGAAAGAAATACTGAGGTCCTTAGCTAGGATGGTAGCAATGAGAATGGAAAGGAAAAGGGAAGGCTCTTAGTTCTAAAACTGGAAGAGACATCAGACGACATCAGATCTAACATCCTCCCCCATTTTAAACATATGAGGAAGTGAGCCCCAGGAAGGTGAAGTGATTTACCCAAAGGTCAAACAGTTAGTTCAGTGGCAAAGCCAATGCAAAAGATATTGGTAGATTTGGCAATGTGAGCAGTGACTCCTTAGAGAGTCAAAGATAACTTGGAGGTTTCAAGCCTGGCAGTTAAGGAAATGGTATTTTCCTTAACTGAGATAGGAAAATCAGGAAGAACAAATTTTAAGGAAAAAGGATGAGTTTGATTTTGTACCTACTGAGCTTGAGAAGAAAGGGACACATTCAGGTAGAGATGTCCAGTAGGAAATTGGAAGTGTCAGAATGGAGCTTGGGGAAGACAAGAGGGACTAGACAACCTCTCAAGTTTCCTTTATAGTCCAAAGATCATGGAAACTATGGCAGATGGAAATTTCTTGGGAAACTGATAAGTACAAAATGAAAATGCTAATGCTAATGAAATGAATGAAATGCTAAATGAAAAGTACAAAAAAAGAGAAGCATGTGTATACACACATATTTGTGTCTAATGGTAGCTATCTCTAGGGTGGGAGTGGGGAGGTAAGAAAAGAAAAAATAAGAAAAAAAAGAAAGTTACATGATAACTTTATTATATATTTTAAAAGAATAGAAAGTTGTACATAAGAGATTTGCAATTTCATGTGCAATCATCTTTTTTTCTATTCTACTGTGTTATAGAAATGCTTGTTTTATTTGCTAAGTTCAGAATAAAATAAGTTTTAAAAAAGAAACTAGCTTAAAAAATAGACCTAATCATAAAGCGCAGAACTCTTAGAATAAAATATTAGAGTCTTCTTGTATAGATAAACTTATCTCTAGTTGCCTGCACTTTACAACAGGTCAAAAGAAATCAATAGTAAAAGTGTAGAAACCATGCCTCTAATCCAGCAAAAGTTCCATTAAAAATATGCATATGTTAATATAAAAATGAAAACATTTCATTACAATGCTACATAGAACAAGTGTTCCCCAAAAATAAATTTCTACATTTGTAAAGACATGGATCCAGTGGGGAAGGAGCTCCAGTCTCCACTGCCTCTGTTCTATATCTTGTGTGTCCTTATTCTTTGCCTACTCTGACTGCCTGCAATTTCCTTAATTCTGACACTGGTTATATTGATGCCACCATGAGTACCACCAACACCCCCTGGCTATTGGGGATTATTATATTTCATTGAAACATGTCCATTTACAAGTAAAACCAAATATATATAAAGTACCTGAGAGAAATAAGAAGAATTTCATGTAGCACATGACATCTGAGCTGATTTTTAAAAGAAGCTAGGGCTTCTAAGAGATATTGATTAGGAGGAAATGCATTCCAAACAGGAAGCACATACAAAGACATGAAGATGGGATATGAATTTATGAGCTTGAAAAATAGAAAATAGTTCAATCTGGTTACAATGTAGAGTGTGTGAACTGGAATAATGGGTATTAAGCCTAGAAAGTTAGGATGGAGCCTGGTTGTGAAGGATTTTAAATGCCAAACCAAGGAGTTATATTTTATCTTAGAATGAATAGGGAGTTTCTAGAGTGTTTTAAGCAGAAAAGCAATATAATCAGACTTGAGTTTTAAGAGTATTACTTTGGAAGTTATGTGAACAATGAAGTGGAAAAGGAAGAAACTTAAGGCAGGAAGAGCAATCAGGAAGCTATTGAAATAGTACAGATAAAAGATGGTGAGCAACAGCAATATGGCAGATTGGTCATTTTCTCCAAACTCTTTCACCTCTTTAACAATCAAATAAAGGGACTGTGTATCAGCTGAAGAACAATTACAGATGAAATGATAGGACTAATGAGGGAAAAGCCTGACAAGGTAAAATACTTCTGAATTAACATGGGAAAACTTTAATTCTTAGAGTTAACTGATAATAGGTACACAATTAGCAGACTAGAGGGGAAAAACTGAATCCACAAATTTAGAGTCTCTCTAAATAAGTAAAAGAGAGATTAACAGATTTGGAACACAAAAATACTGAAGTGGAAGAAAATCTGGCAAAAGAGAAGCAAAAGACAACAATAAGAACACATAAATTCTATATAAGCCAAAGTGATTGTGACCTTGAAGACAGGATGCAGAGACAACTTAAGAATAATATGTCTCCTAGAAGAACATGAGAAGTCAAAAATCAAAACACCATAATGCAGAAGATACTATAAGAAAACTTCCCAGAATATCTGAACAAGAAAAAAAAATCAAAGAGCTAAATAGAGAGAATCCACAGATCATCTCCAGAATAAAAAAAAAATGCTTTAAACTCCTGAATGCAAAGTGATTAAATTCAATCATTTTAATGACACCTCCAAAAAGAAGACAACAGGTTTTTAAAGCAACCAGGAGAAAAACCTTCACATACAAAGGAAAGGACATTCATATAACACGAAATTAATCCAGGGCTATGAGAAATAACAGGAAGAAACAGAATACTATAAGTCAAAGAGCAAAAGAGTTCAACCTGCAATTCAAAACTATTTACCATGCAAACCTGAGTCTTAACACCAATAAAAGTATGGCTATTCAACAGAAGAAAGGCATTTTAGTTATTCCTGGGGGAAAAAAGACATGAGCAGATTATTCCACTTTCAAAGAGCAAAACACCAGAACAGCACATAAATCAATTAAAGAATAAGTAATGAAAGAAATTACTCCATTCCTATAGTTCACCACCTCTCTGTTTTGGGGAATGGGGGGAAAAGGGAGAGAAAAAGCATGTTTCAATACTAGAAGGACTGGAATTTGAGAATAACTTTCAGGACCAGGCTGTCAACTGACACAATGCATTCATTTTTATCTATAAGGTAAAGAAAATAGAGATAATAAAAAATTTTTTAATTGTATTTCAAAGTAAACTTATAATATCTGCTTGTAATTTTTTTGTAAAGTCAATTTGCACAAATAGGAGAAGCCATGAAAAAATTATTTTTAAAATTAGAATCAGTTGTCACAACTGGTTCTACTGTTAATGGATAGAATAAGAAAGAAGGAAGGAAGGAAAGAAGGAAGGAAGGAAGGAAGGAAGGAAGGAAGGAAGGAAGGAAGGAAGGAAGGAAGGAAGGAAGGAAGGAAGAAAAAAAGGGAGAGAAAGGCAGGGAGAGAAAGGCAGGGAGGAAAGAAGAAACTGAACTAAACAATTTCTGAGGTTATTTTTTCCCCAATTCTAGAGCTATAATGTTCTGATCCTATGCTATCAGAAATAATTAAATTTTAAAAATTAAACATTTTTAAAGATTATATATAATATATAAATTCATTTCCTTAATGAATACAAGAGGATAGTTCAATCTCTAAATCCACTTCAAAAGCAAACCATACTCAAAAGTATTATAACTGAACATATTTGAAAGATTTTTTTCCTAAAATAACTATCCAAAGATTTTCATAACCGTATATGCAATTGCAAACATTTTGAAACCATCTAGTATCCCAAAATATGGAAATGGCTAAAATTATTTGCAGCACATTAATATAATGGAATACTAAAATGTCATTAAGATTTACAAGTATGAATACAAAGAAATCTGGAAAGAACTTAATGTGTGCAAAGTAGAAGAAAATAGTGGAATCAGAAGAATAGAAAAGCCAAGACTATATAAGAAAAAAAATGAGAATGAATTGACAAACAAAAATTCCTGATAGGGACTTAAAGGGAGTGACTGAAAAACTGTTGTATTTTATCCATTGAAGTCAATTTAAATGTAAATAGTTACTAAGAAATATAGATGATTCTATTGATACACAATATTGTTTTTAAGAAAACATTTTTAAAACCTGTTGCTCAATCAAATCAGTAATATCCTTTAAAAGTCCATAGAAGAATTACTACTCTAACTCTATGTCCAAATTAATGTTCTAATCATGAAATATCTAGGTCAGGTGGTCTTGTCATTTATGGAGCTTTTTCCACTCAAATAGAAATTATTTGTGCATTGACTGTACCTAGGTTTCAAGCTTTTTCTATGCAGGCAAAGGAAACATCAGCAAAGTACCTGAAGTACTCACTTTTTCTGTACAAGAACAATGAATTATTTGCCAGCATTCCACACTCTGTAATCCTGACAAGAACATGGCAACAGAATTCTAGAATCAGATAGTCTATAAAAAACAGTTGCTAGAGGTTAGAAAGGGGTAGCTTGCTAAAGAGTGCAGAGAACTTTAGAACATCCTTCCTTATCTTCCCTTTCTATCTTCTTCTTCCATTTCTCTTGTACTCACAGTAAGTACTTAATAAATGCTTTTAAGTTAATTCATTCTCCCCAAATTAGCAGACAAAGCAGGGCTATGGGAGATGTGGGCAAGGTCAAGGCAAAATACCTCCTAGGTTTTTAATTTTCTACCATCTCAAGTCCCAATATAAAGAAACTTCATTTTCCCTAGGAGGATGTTCTACATTTATATGTGGCTAATTTTTCTAGACAACTTCTTCAAGTGCTTTTTTTTCATGGAAATGCTCTGAATGGTAATATTGGGGGTCTGCATAGAAAGCACTAAATGCATCCTCAGTACCTGGGCCCTATTGCTGGGCTGCAGAATGAAGGTCAGGAGAAGCACCAGTGGACGGAGGCTCCATTTTTGCATAAAACAACCTGTAGACCACAGTGCTTTGGCCAAATCCAACAAGCACAAATCCAACTAACCATAGCAACAGCAACCCAGTTCTCATTCTCACCTTAACAGACACCTCTGCAACTCTACTTTTTACACCTGTTTTGGTTTCATTTTCTCTTGTCCGTTCAGTTGGAAGCTCTATACTCAGCTGCATGTTCAATCTCCTTTTTATGCCATGGTTTTTAATCTCACCACCCCCCACTTACCAAGTGCCAGCACCATAGACCCTAGAAACTAAGCCATAGTACCTCAGGACCTCATTCTAGGCTCTGCCCTCAAAAGTTGGCCCAGCATCCAACAGCCTAAGGAACAATTTTATCCCCTTAGTTCCTATCCTGAAATTCCAAAGAGCAGCCTGACATTTGTGGGAAATGGGGACCCAAATACTTTAGGACCAAATTTACATTTGCTTCTAAGATACTGTTAAATGCAAAATTAATGCCTCAAGTTAATTTGGTGCTCTCTGCTTTGAGCCGATTAGCACATACTAAATTTCATGCTAATGCTCCCAGTTTGCCTGCATTGCAGGACTCTCCAAATTCCACTGATTGCGGTTTTTAAAAATACATGTTCACATTATTTCATCGCTGGGCAGTTTGAAGTATTTCAGTGTGCTTAGCACTCTCTTCATAAGTAAACTAGCTTTTGTTGTGTCAGTCCATAATACTTAAACTTTCCATCAACAGCATGGTTATAACTGAAGCTAACCATTTTCTAAAGAAATCTGGTTATCTATTACCATGGAAACATAAGGTCTAAAAGTTGTTTTTATCTAATAGGAAAAACCAAAAGAAACGCCAAAAAAATATAAAATGCTGTACTCTGTTCTTACTCCACCTTTTAGAATCCCTCTCTTCTTTAAAGATACAAATAAAGCACCATCCTCTACCGAAAGCTTTTCCAGATCCCTGTCATCAACCCAATTTCTAGTGACCTCCCTCCCAAATTATCTTTTATTCAGGAATATGCTGGTAAATAACAACCAGATCTCCAGGAAAAAAGTATGCATGATATAATACACTTTTAAGTTTAATCTGAATTATTAAGATCTTCTCCATTTCTTTCTTACATCTAGACAATCATCAGAAGATTAAACCAAGCCCTGACTTGAAGGGTTTGCTGATTTCCATGATATAAATATAAATAATATATAAAAATGAATATATATTTATATATAATATATTAAAATGAATATATATTTATATATAATATATAAAAATATATATTTATATACAATATATAAAAATAAATATATATTTATATACAATATATAAAAATAAATATATATTTATATATAATATATAAAAATAAATATAAATTCAGTGCTCGCACTGAAAATTTAACAATCCACTCTCCAGCCAGTTGGAGTTGGCTCCAGCACATCCCCACTTGTATTTTATTTAGTATTATTTACTAACTTTATGTTATATATAATATATATATATACATATATATATATGTATTTGTGTATGGGGCCTGACATTCAAAGCCTATTTGTGTAAAACTCTCCTCATTGGTGGAAATGCATTACTCAATCCTCAAGGCCTGCTCAAGAAAGAGTGATGGAGAGCTTGGGAGAAAAGAGATCCTAGTCTTCCCTCTTCCAACTATAAGAGAAAAGATGCTTGGTTCCAGATTCTCTTTAGGGAGAGGTCCCTGAAGAGAGAGAAAGACTCTGGAAAGAAGTCAACACGTAGACAAGCCTGGGCCTTGATCACGTCCCTGTCTTCCAAGAATCTTTTCTTCCTCTGAGGGACTTCTACCTGAAGACAATCTGAAATCAAGCATTTTCTCTCTCAAATTTGGAAGCCAGAAGACCAGGATCCCATATCTGCAAAGCCCTTGCCAACTCCATCCCCCACCTAGGCAGAAAAAATTGAGTAATCAGTCTCCACCAAAGAGGAGAATCTTATGCAAATGGACTTTGTGTTATTTGTACTTGTTTCCCTCATGAGAAAATCAGGTGGATTTGTTCAGTTCTTTGTACTTATATACCACTAGTCCTGATGTTGATTCATTGATCCGTAAAGTAAAGTTATAACCAATTCAATCCCAAAAAAACACCACTTAGTATAAATAAAAGCTCATTCTATTCAATTCAACAAACATTTGTTAAGTGCCTACTATGGGTAAGGTACTCTGCAAGGTACTGAGTAATACAAAGACAAAAGTGAAACAATCTCAACTATTTTTGCCTTTCTTTGTACCCCCAGCACCCACACAATACTTGGTATATAGTTAGAGTTTAATAAATACTTATTGACTGACTGACAGAGTTAATCAACAAATTCTAGTGGAAGATACAACAAATACCCATATAAATAAATATAACACATACAAATCAAAATAAAATCATTTCAAGAAGGAAAAAGCACTGACTGCTGGGGTAATTAAGAAAGACTTTGTAGTGGCGTTGGAACCTGAACTGTACTTTGGAATTAGTTAGGGCTTCTATGAGGTACAGGTAAAAAAGGAGTATATTTCATATATAAGAGACCACCTGTACAAAGAAAAACACATCAGCAGTGGAGGAATGGGTGAATTGGTGGGTGAATCAGAGAAGGGACAAGAAGATGGATCAACAGGGGAGATTAGATGGTCTCAAAGTAGAATGGTCTGAAGCAAGTTGGGCAGGTGACACAAAACACACCTCCAAAAGAGAGTGCATTGCGTGATGCAAGGAACACAGAGTTTGAAATCAGGAGAACCATGTTCTTGTCTGGATCTGCCAAAAATCTATTTGTATGACCTTGGAAAAGTCATTTCATCTGGCATATAGTAGGCACAAATAGTAGGCATAACAGAATAAATACTTATTCCCCTCCCCTTAGAATTTAAACTCCTAAATAGGGATTTTTCATTCATTATCTATGTGTCCTGAGCTTAGCCCAGTGCCTGGCATGTAGCAGGCAATTAATAAATGCTTACTAATTGATTTATTGAAGTAAGGAAGGAAAATATTGTTATCCCCATTTAGTAGATGAGGGAACTGAGGCTCAGAGATGGACAAGGGAGTCCAAGTCTCCCAATCTATCTACTATGCCACTTTCTCAAAGTCTCTACTTCTTCCACACAACCATTCTAGAATTGCTTTCCCTAAGAATTCATTCAGTCACAGTTCCAACATTTATTAAGCACCAACTGTGTGCAGCGTTCTGTTAGTCACTGGGGAAGATAGGAATTTGAGAGCTCAGAGTCTAATAAGGAAATAAGAAGCAAACAGACACTATACAATAATATAGGATGAGTGCATTAGAAAGCTGAAGAACAAAGCACCATATGAAGTGTTAAGGAGACAGAATTATTATCAACGGGAGGAATAAAAGAAGACTTCAGGAAGGAAATGGCCTTTGAATTGAGTTTTTAAAGATGAGTAGAAACACAGCTGGCAAAAATGGGAGAAGCAAAATATTCCAGGCATAGAAAATAGATATATGAAGACTCAGAAGAGACAGAATGGCTTGAGCTTGTAACACATGGAGGAGAATAAGATGAGATAGAGTTAGAATGACCCCCAACCCTCAAACTTCACAAGACATTTTGTTTTGAAACTCTTTAATGTACTTTTTTAAAATGTCTTTTTTATTTTGAATAACTTATATAGCATTATTGATCAGCATTGTGGATGTATATTGTCTCCCTAGTCTTTCATGAAGGCAAGGCAATTAGTGACACTATAAATACTGCATCTTCTTTAGCACTGAGTCCAGTGCTTTGTACACAGTAGGAGGGAGGGAAGCAAGGGGATAAGTATTTATCAAGGACCTACTATGTGCCAGGCACTATGCTGAGGTATTTTACAATGTTATCTCCCCTGATCCTCATAACACTAGGAGTTAGATGCTCCATTTTATAGTTGAGGAAAATGAGACAGGTATTAAATTACTTGCCTAGCTCAACACAGCTAGTAAGTATCTGAGGCTGAATTTGAACTCAAGTTTTCCT
>NW_020954617.1:4086890-4190712 GCF_900497805.2 Vombatus ursinus
TTACTAGCTGTGTGACCCCGAGCAAGTCGCTTAACCTCTGTTTGCCTTAACCCACTGGAGAAGGAAATGGCAAACCACTCCAGTATCTTTGCCAAGAAAACCCCATGGACAGTATTGACTTGCTATGGCCCATGGGTTCACAGAGTCAGACACCACTGAACAACATCAGCAACTTCCTGACTCCAAGCCCAGCACTCTATCTGCCACACCCCCTACCTGTCTAAATAAGCGTGTGTTGAATCACTGAATGAACTAAATGAATAAACATATAAAAGGCAGAGTAGTGGCAGATGGTAGAGGGTGTCAAATGAAAAGCAAAGGAATTAGGAAAAAGCAAAGAAAATAGGGAACTGCTGAAGATTTTTGAGTAGAGGAGGGACAGGACCCCCTATTAGCAGTATTACAAAAGATAGATCGGAGGTAAGGAGAGAGAGGAGAGGAGGGAAGGTCGGCTAGGCTGCATTATAATAATAAAGATAATCAAAGAAATAGAAAGTCATCAACACAAAGGTATGTTCTAATATCTCTCCATTTTCTCTAGGATTTAGAATGACAGAATATTAGAGATGGAAGTGCCCTAGGAGAAATCATCGAAAGCAACTTCTTTCATATCCAACCTCTGACAAAGGTCGAGTGACCATAGGCAAGTCACTCAATTCCTCAGGTTCAGTTGCTTCATTTGTAAAATGGGGACTTAAAAAAAAAACCACCAGTTTTATTCAAAGCTCAGCTCACACACCACATGCTTATTACATACCTTTCCTGATCTCCCCAGCAGCTAGTACCTCCCTAAACAAAAATTATATTGCATTTAACATGTGTCATGTACATTCTTGTTTTGAGTACACATATATGTGTACATGTTGTCTCCCTCTATAGAACGTAATCTCCTTGAGAACAAGGCTGGTTTTATTTTTGTCTGAATCTCCAGAACTTAGCATAAGACCTGGAACAGAAAAGGCATTTAATAAACGTTTGATGGCTGATAGACAAAGTACTCTGCAAATCTCAAAAAGCTTCAGAAATATGAGCTATTGCTTTGCAAACAATAGGTATTTAATAAATGAATGTTGAATTGAATTATTTCATAAATGAGCCAAGTGAGGCACAGCATGACTGTGACTGGCTCTAAGTCACGTAACTAGCTCATGGCAGAAGCAAGGCTAGATGATCACAGTGTGGGAAAAGAGTAGGATCAAACCGCATTTATTTATTTTGAAGTTTTCAATGCCTTTTCTAAAGGTTGGTTATTTTCACCACTTCCTGCTACTAACTACAGAAAAATATGCACTTCCTTAAAGTATTTGGAATAACTCACAATTCTGCTGTGGAAAATATTCTCAATACATGTGTACCCCAGTGATCATTTGGAATATACTCAAAACTGCCACTCATAAATTCTCTTCTTTGGAGCTATATTGGAGACAACATAGGGCTCCCCATTAATCCTATGCAGCAAACTTAGAGTAACACAAAATCTTTCCTAACATTTGCCTGGAGACCTAGGAATTTATATGGGTAATGTTGACAATAGCTAATGTTACACCTGAGTTCACCAAAACATGTCCCTTTGAAGTTTGTATTACTTGAAAATATTTTACTTACAGGTCTGAATTTTCCATGGTTGCTCAATGATCTTATCATAAGACAGGGAAAGTTTGATTTAATTTAGTTCAAGATGATATAAGTCTAATTGGAGTGTGTCCCAAAAAGGGCTCACTGACAGGGATGGTAAACGGTTTAGATACCATGTCATGCAAGCAATTGTTGAAGGAACAATAGATGCTTCACCTGGAAAAGAGAAGACCTGGGATGGCAAGGAGAGAGGGTAGGCATATGATAAATATCTTTAGATATTTAAAGGATTGTTAAGGAGAAGAGGGATTACATTTATTTTATGTAGCTCCAGAGGACAGAATAAGAGGTGGTTAGAGCCTACAGGGATGATTTCAGCTTTGTCTATAGGAAAAACCTTCTAACAATTAGAACTTTCCAAAAATATCATAGACTGATTCACAAAATAATAAGCTGTCCTTCTTAGCAATGTACAGGCAGAGGCCAGGTGACTGTCTGTTGAGTGTTGTAGAAGGAATTCCCGCATTAGGCAGAAGATTGGCAATAACCTCCAAAGTCCTATTAGCTGCTAAGATTCACAGAAGAAAAGAATTCCAAAGTCGAAAGAGACCTCAGTGGCTCCAAGAAACTATTGCATGAACAGTGGCCACTCTAGTAAAACCATCTTGGTAGACAGTCTAAACCAGGCTGAGGGTAACTGACAAGCCTAAAACTCATCAGCAGGTTAGAGGGATGCCCACCCCAAGCACGTGAAGACTTCCCCCTGCAGAATGGGCACATAAGAACAATTTGTTCCACTGGCCATGAAGGCAGGTGTAGAGCTTAGAGCTTAATCAGACATGAAAGACACCAAGGTCATCCACTGGCATCTCAAGCCATCACCAGTTGTCCTGACTTTTGTCTTGCCATTGGACTTCAATGACTCTTGAAGAGTGATGCTGATGATTTTGTGCAACTCTGCCTCATTTAATTCTAATTCATGCACAAGTCAAGACACCACTCCATGATGTCATTGGTACTCTTCGAAAACGAAAGATGCACAACAATTTCAATCCAGATCTGAAGAAGAATCCTCAGAAACACCACTGAGAAAGTCATCCAGCTTCTGCTTAAAATCTTCCAATAAGGGGAAAGCCACTTCCTCCATAGCCAGCCCATTCCATTTTTAATAGCTCTAATTGTTAGGATTCGAAGATCCTAAGTGCTCAGGGCACCTAGGGGAAATTGCCTGTGTTTTAAATCTTGAGTTATTTTTGTTCAAACATTCCTAGAAGATGATTCATCTCGAATGTGCCCATTAGTAGATGTGATTAGTCTCATGTGAGGACAGTGAAACGACAATATTGCCATTTAGTTCTGCCAAGTTATGTTTTAAACAAGCACAGAATTGAGTTTTCTGGGGTTTTCACATGCACCATTTCCTAGTAGGCTGTAGGTTCTTTAGTGCTAATACTCACTCTCTGGCAATCAGCACTACACATCAGTTCCCTCATTTATTTTTCCTAAAATCCCAGAATCACACTACTTCAACATGCTAAAGCATTAATGTTGCTAGTTTGAGCACATGATCCTCAAGAAATAAAAAAGATTTTTTAAGTAGTGTTCACTTATAAGACCTATACACAATAGCATTTGGTTATTAGATTAATACCTAAATTCATGTTTTTACTTATACTATGCATGACATTAATAAGTGTAGGCCAAAATTTCAATGCAAATTATGTTCTTGACTATAAATATGAGTTTTGATTTTGTGTCCTCATAATTCCAAGGAGAATTCTGGGGTTAAATATAAGCCTGATGCTAAAAATCCAATTCCCTACACATAGTATGGCCATATTAGTTTGCATGCATACTTTCAGCCCTGCACTGCTCCCAGTATGACATTGGCTCAAATTAGTATGGAAGTGACAGATGGGATATTCAGATAAGGAGTGATATTGGGATGTTTTATTTTAGTTAGAGAAGGAACCAGTGGGAAAAATATTCTCCATTTAATCTATTTTATTTTCAACAGGGTGTTACCTGTAAATATCAGTTTAAACACCAACAGAAAATACTAGCTGCTTTGACACCATGAAAATGAATGGAATAAAGTAATCCCAACCAAAAAAAAAAAGAGAGAGAGAGAGAATCTTCACTGTTTTTCTTTGCATAGGCAGAAGGAAAAAAAGACAGGAAGTAAAATTCCATTCAAATAATCTCAATGTGCTGCACTATCTCCCCCACCATTCAAATCAGAGGCAATTATTTACAAGAGTGGAAACACTAAGTGGAAGGATTCATGATCACAAATGTATTTATTAATTTGGGATATTTATCTATATACTTATGATCAATTTATAAAATCATTATTTATTGATAAAAATAACTTACATTTACAAATCAGTTTAAGAATTTTAAAGCCCTTTATAATCTAGCCTCAGACACTTCCTAGCTTTGTGAACCTGGGCAAGTCACTTAACCCCATTTGCCTCAGTTTCCTCATCTGTCAAATGAGCTGGAGAAGGAAATAGCAAACCACCTGAGTATCTCTGCCAAGAAAATCCCAAATGAGGTCACGAAGAGTCAGACATGACTGAAACAACTCAACAACAATACATACACCCACACATTATCTCATTTGATCCTCACAACCACCCTTCAAGGTAAGTATGTACTAATGATATTATTAGGCCCATTTTACAGATGAGGAAAGACTTCAGGACCACTAAGGGGAAATATATATGTATGTGTATACATATATATATATATATATATATATATATATATATATATCTCATTGACCAACATGGGAGCCATTTCCAAAGGATTTTATGAGTCTTATTTTTTATAAGAATTTTAAATTTTTAACTAAACTAGAGGATATACCTTCCTAACAATCTATTGATTTAGATTTAGGACAGATATGCTGCCACTCCTTTTACTGATGGATCATTGGGTCAGAAGAAAGTATCCATGAATTCCTCCCAAATCAATGTTCCTTACTGGCATGAAGTCAAACACAGAAATTTGGAATTAGCATTTCAATATCACTGATAACACAATTTGTTTCTTTCTATAAATACTTACATAATCCAGTAGGATTAAGCTTAATGTGGATAAATGTAAAGTCTTTATGGTTGGGTTCAAAACACCAGGTTCAAAAGCACAAGGCATGGCTACAGAACTATTGTTGTTTAGTTGTGCCTGACTCTTCGTGTCCCCATTTGGGGTTTTCTTAGCAGAGATCCTAGAATGGTTTGCCATCTCCTTCTCCAGCTCATTTCATAGATGAGGAAACTGAGGCAAACAGAGTTAAATGACTTGTCCAGGGTCACACAGCTGCTAAGTTTGTGAGGCCATATTTGAACTCAAGAAGATGAATCCAAGTCAGGCTCTCTATCCACTTCACCACCTAGCTGCCCAAGAGTAGTCTTTCACCTTAAAATTTTGGGATCTGGGACAGGACTGGTTAAAACACTGCAAGTTCAACATGAAAAGTTGATGTAATTCTAGGGTTTTGTTGGAAGGCATCATGTTTAGGGTTAGCAGGATAATAACAAACTCCACTTGGTTTTGGTCAAACTACATATGGAATATTATCTTCAGTTCTGGGCACCACAGTACCCAGTGTTTAGGAACAATACAAAAAAGAATTGCCAGGGGCAGCTAGGTGGCACAGTGGATAGAGCACCAGGCCTGGAGTCGGAAGGACCCGAGTTCAAATCCGGTCTCCGAGCAGACACTTGACATTAGCTGTGTGACTCTGGGCAAGTCACTTAACCCCAATTACCTCACCAAAAAAAAAAAAAGGACCGCAAGGATAGTGAAGGGCAACAAGATCATGCTATGTGATGACTGGCTGAAGGAACTGGGGATATTTAGCCTGGAGAGAACTTAGCAGGCACATGACTATCGTCCTTAGGTATCTAAAGAGCTGTGAAGTAGAAGATGAATGTGATCCATTCTCCTTAGATCCAGAAGGAAGAGTTATGAAATGTTTGGAAATTTCAGGGACACAAATTTAGGTTTGATGTAATGAAAATATTCTTAGTGATTAGAGCTATACAGAAGTGGAACAAGCCGCCCCATAGCTATCCAGAAGGCAGGTTCCTTCTTAGGGGATTTTCAAAAAAGGGCTAGATGACCATTTGTTGGTTATGATGTAGCGGGGCAGAGGGGCAGGATTTTTATTCAGGTATGGATTGGACTACGTAGCCTCTGAGATCCTTTCCAACTCAAATTTTGTGACTACCATGCATGCATTTAAAAAAAAAGATATGTAAGTACAAAGACAGAAAAACAAGACTGACAAATATCATTCTCATGCTTATTGAGCTCAGTCCTTCTTCATACCAACAACGGATTCCCTATAAACGCAGGCACTGAGGTCAAACAAAAAAGCACTAGGCTAGACTGGCCTCAGATCTGCCAATGAATAGCTGTGGAACTCTGAGCCAGTAACAACTTCTGTGGGTGTCAGTTGTCTCATGTACAAAATGAAGAGGTGAGACTGTACCGTTCCTAAGGTTCCTTCTAGCTCAAAGCTGCTTTGGTTCTAAGAAACTTTTCTCTAACTCTTGTTTCCTTCCTCAAATCCCCATAGCATGTCTTCACTTTGTCTACTTCTAACCCTGGGGAAATAAGGAAATGGTCTGCCCCTCCTGTTCATGGAAGCTAATTAAATATTCCTTTCTACCTCTTTTTTGGTGATCTCAGGGCGCCAAAGACTTCTTCCATGATTTCTGTGCACTACCCCCTAATCCTTGAAAATCCCACAGGAAGCAATGCGGTAACAGATAATCTAGCCTCACTTTTACTCCTTAGGCCTTTGATCACCTTTTCCATCTGGTTGGAAAGCTTTCTCTCCACTCTGCCCCACATCAGCCATTTAAATCCCGCCTCTGTTTCTTCACCACTGAATGAAGACGATAATGCTTCATTTTATCTACTTCCTAAATTTGTTATGGGAAAAGCATTTTGTAAAATATAAAGCACTATATAAATGGGAACTATTACCTCAATTTCTTTTTTCTTTTTTTGTACCAGATCTGTGATTTTTATCAGTATAGGCAACTTCCTCTTCTAATGCTGATCAGGACCTTCTCTTCAATTTATGGTCTTAGAGAATTGCATGGCAACACTGAGAGATTAAGTGATTTAATTAGGGTTACCCAACCAATAGGCATTAGAGGAAGGACTTGAAGTCAGGTCTTCTTGACTCTGAGGCCAGTTCTCTATCCACTACACCTGTTGCCCATGTCAATTGTTCAAAAGAACGATGATTTCATTGGTTTCATTCATCTCCATCACCACCACCAATGCCAATCACAACATCTCCACATGTTAGTTAAGAGATGAACTTCATATATTGTTATAGCTAAAAATCAGTTGTCACCTGGTAGCCAAAGATGGTGATGGGTTTCTCTGAGTTTAATTAGATTCATCCTTGTATGACAGTAACATTCCATCATCAAACCTATATTTGAAGCCTTTCCATCTTGTCAGGACCTGTCAAATCTTTCATTCTTCTAGAAAAGACTTCCAGAACCAAGGGTCATCTTCTTATCAAAATGGGGAATTAGGGAAGAATTTAGGGGAAAGAGAAAGAGTGCTATCATAACTATTATACACCTTTCTAGACTCAATTCAATTTTCAATTCCTCTAAAAATCTGTAAGTGACCCAGTCTTTAGTCATTAACTCAGCCTTTCCTCTAAATCTTTATGCAACATTTGTATTCCTTACTTGTATAAAGAGTACTAGACTTTGTATCAGGAGAGACCTAGGTTAGAATGCTGTCTCTGACATTTAACTGCTGTGCAACCAGAAGCAAATTACTTAACCTCCCTGAGCTCGATATTCTTCATTTATAAATGAGGATAAGAGCAGAGTGTACTTCATAAATTTCTTGTGAGGACAAAATAATCTGAATCGTTCACCCTCTAAACTGAACTATTCACATTTTAAACAATCCAGGACTTTGGGGTAGGAAATTATCATTTGCATTAAAATCTAGTCATCTGGTTCCATTATTTTTTTGGTTGTCCAGTAAATTTAACTTGACCTCTAAAGCTAACTCCTCTGAATTGCATTAGCCTCTGAGCTCCTAGTATTTGTATCATCAGATCACAGGAACTCTGGTCATTTAGTTCCTCACCAAAATATGTTTTTTTTTTGTTGTTTGCATTTAAATTTCTGCCTTTATGTCATCTGTGCCAAACTTTTCAGAAAATGTCAATTTCTACAAATGACTGTTTCGGCAAGATGTTGGGAGGTTACCCTCTCTCAACCATAACCTCTTATTTTGTACTCTGTACTCTGATGAAGAATTCAACAATCTCTATGGAAAAACTTCAAAGAAACCGAAAACTCTTTAAGGGATATATCTTATTTTTAAGTGGAACCTCAGGAGAGCTCACATTTAGTAGCTTAAAAAGTAGTAGCCTTAAAATGTGAGACAAATCTAATTGCTAGGTCACTCAATCTTGGCCTTGGTTTTCCATCTGTAAAGTTAAAATGACATTATCTACCACACATGGGTTTGAGAGAGATAGCACAGGGAGGGATAACTTAGTTCAGTGGGATTCAGTATGGTGCTAATGAGGCCAAGGTCATTAGTCTCATCTTCAGACTAATTAGTTTAGTTCTTGTACTTTATTTGTAACTGCCCTGTACACTCACCATCTTCTATTTTTCATTACATAGAATTGTGCTTTTTTTTTTTATCTCCCTCTCACATTCCCTAGAGACTCTTTCAAGAGTCTGGGAACAGGGAGGTTGAAAGGGATCAGTGGGAGGATTATTGGATCCTAGATTTAAAGCTGAGTCCTTGGAGGTCACCTAGTTCATTGGTGTCAAATTCAAATAAAAGTGGGTTACATATTGACTTAGAAACCACAAGTTAATATTATCTATGTTTTATTGTATTTTTATTTATTTTGGTAAATATTTTCCAATTACAATTGAATCTGGTCCATGGCCCTCTGGCTGCATGTGGCCCCCATGTTTGGTATCTCCATTATCAGACCAGGGAGAAGCTTGGCTTGGAGGGCTGGAGGAAGAAGTTGTGTACTCTTATTGCTTCCTATTTTACAAATGATTATTTCTGCCAACTCGGTAGTTGTTTCTACCTGCTAAAGAAGTATAAGTGCTACCAGTCATCCTCTAAATCAGATTTATAGTAACAGGACAAGCCCATTTTTGTCTCCCTCTTTCCACCAATGCCACTGGCTGCCTGCGCTTGTCAATCAACATTGGGCTAGCTAGGCATTGTTTTAATTGGCTATTACACTATGACTGTCTGGTCTGGTGCCTTTTGATAGTTTAAACAGCCAATGATAGGGAACACAGAAAGGATATGGGACTCACAGGCCTTGTCCCTTTCCTTTCCTCTAATTCAATACAAGAAGGACCAAGGCAGCAATTTGGATAGACAAGATGTCTACTTACGCTCCAGGGAAAGACAGGACAACAATCTACACAGGAGAAACTTGAACTGAATCCGGGGGGACGGTACTAAACGAAGTGATTCCCCCTAAGCCTCCTTTTTGCTTATATTCTGATAAAGAGAATTCTTACGTATAAACACTACCCAAGCAGATCTTATATTTCAGATAAGTACCCAAAAGGAAGAACTTATCTTTTGGCCATAAATCCTCTTGTCATGCAATTAGCAAAAAGTCAGGGGCTTTTTTGAAAAAAAAATTTTTTTTAATGTTGATTGGAAAGCCCGGAATTTAAACTAAAATTTTACAAAGCACTTTTGAGGTACATACATAAAAAAATATTATGCCTGGCTCTAATTCTTCTTTCTTTTCTAGATTATTTTCCCCTTTTAATTAAAAGCAAAGTTGACCCCCATAACAAAGACTGATATGTCTCACTTTGAGAAAAAAACTGAACATTTTAAGTTAAAAATAGCCCTTTAATCCTTACAAGTAACTCATATGAATATTAAAAAAAAAATGGGGGGGAAAATACAAAGATTCATTGAGGTAAATAAGAGTGTCAGGCAAAACTTTTTTCCCCCACTTAACTTAACCTAAACTATTGATTTTGCAGAGGTTAAAGGTAAGGATTAGATGGTCTATTTCCAAAAACAGTCAAATGGGTTTTAAAGCCAAAATTTGTTTAAAAATAGACCAGATAATTTTTCCAAAAATAGATGTGTGGTGATTATAAATGACTAAAATTGATCTGCATATTTAACTAAATGAAAAATACCACAATATCATATTTCCTGGGAATTTTCAGCCTGCCCAGTTTTGTATTTCAACAAAGATATATTTTCTTTCAAGAAGCTTTACCAATTGTGGCAGCCCACTTCAACACAGCCAACCCTTTTACACATTATTTATTGCATAGCTTCTGCTATATTAACTATAAGCTATAAAATGGTAAATCTGTCACATCTAAGCTCATCTAGTTAGATGGACAGATAAATGGTCCTAATCAATAAACTCAGCAGGAGTTAACATTTCATTTTAAATCTTATTTGATGGCAAATAGATAATGGAAAATTGGAAGGTAGAGCCTTTCAGTCAATCCCATGAATTTTTTTTAACTACAACATGCTAGAATTCAGTCATCCAAAAAGCCCACATTCACCTTGCATTAGAGATGAGGAACAGTCCAAACCAGAGGTGGGTAGAGAGGAATGTTATTCAGTCAGCCAACAAGCACTTATTAAGTGTTTACTATATTCTGGGAACTGTGCTAAGTGTGGGACTTCAAGGAAAGGCAAAAACATGATCCCTGCCCTCAAGTAACTCATAGTCTGATGGGTCAGGTATCAAGAACTGCCCCCCATCTAGGTATAGCCCCAGTCACCAGAATTCCCACTCATACAGAAAGGATCCTTGCCTTTTCTATGGAACTCAAATCCTGGCAGCAGCTAGAAGAAGAACACGGAACCTGGATTTTAAAAACTTTTTTTTATCTACCTTCTCCTTGAGGGAGGGACAGGCAATGTTTTAGGGTTGTTATTTTAATTTTGCATTATATAATCATGCAAACTACTTTAAAAAGAACATGTCTTCTGAGAGAGTAAATTTGTTTATGAAAATACCTTGTATACAAATACTGTGCATACATACACACATACACATAGAGTTCAAATACTTCTGACACTAGCTATGTGATCATGGGCAAGTTGCTAACCATCTCTAAGCCTCAGGCACTCCTTAGGACTTACCAGCTAAGTTAAAAATGGGTTGCTATCTTCTTTGATGAAGGGAGTTCCCATTCTGACAAAATCATAGATCCACTATTTTTTAACATGGACCTGTGATTTTATCTATATGGGGAATGTGTGTATATGTGTGTGCACATATGAATAAAAGGCAGCAAAATAATAATAATAATAATTAGCATTTATATAGCATCTGCTATGTTCCAGGCACTGTGCTAAGCACTTACAAATATTATCTCATTTGGTTCTCACAACAATGCTGGGATGTAGGTATTATTATTATCTCCATTTACAGTTGAGGAAACTGAGGCAAACAGAGGCTAAGTGACTTGCCCAAGACACAGCTAGAAAGTATCTAAGGTGGGATTTGAACTCAGCTCTTCCTGACTCAAGGCCCAGCACTCTATCCATTGTGCAACTGACCTGTATACAAAGGCTCCAGAAGTTGAGGTTCAAGCTATGTGACCCTGGGTAAATAACTTAACCACTCAGTGTCCCAGGCAACACTCTAAAATTAAAAGTGACAAAGAAGTTACCAGTCTATGTACAGGAAGTTCCACACTCAAATGAAGGTATAAATCCAAGCCAAACAAAGGATCTGTGATTTCATCACAATGGCCACTCCCTCTGTCATTGCAGGTGACAGCTCTCCTACGATTTAGGAAATAAGTCTTAAGGAGAGAAGTATCTGAAGGGTATTTGAAGGGTATCAGAACAGGTGGTGTAGCAGATTAAAATGCTGGAAGTAGAGTCATAGAGGATCTGAGTTCAAACCTTATCTTAGACACTTATCAGCTATTGACCCTGGGCAAGTAACTTAACCCTTTCTCAGCCTCAGTTTCCTCATCTGTAAAATGGGGATAATAATAGTGAAAGTCCTGTGAGAGAATATATATAAAATACGTTCCAAACCTTAAAGTGCTACATAAATGCTAACTATTTACATACATGGAAATGTGATAGTCGTATGTGTGTACACATATGTATAATTTTTTTCTATATTTCAGTTTTTCCTTTTTTGGGGGTGAGGCAATCAGGGTTAAGTGACTTGCCCAGGGTCACACAGCTAGTCTAAGGCTGGATTTAAACTCAAGTCCTTCTGACTCCAGGGCTGGTACTCTGTCTGTCCACTGCACCACCTAGCTGCCCCTATATTTAGTTTTTCCCATTTAAAATTGGAGGTTGCAATGATTTTAGACTTTGGTTATTTCATAGGTTTCTTCTCAGATAGCTAGGCTCTTTTGCCACCAAAGGTTGATTTCTGGTCACTTAGGAAGACTTAAGGCTGAGACTGACACTTGGCTCCAGATACACTACAGGCTTGCCCAGAAAGTCAAGGTACACAAAACACAAAGGAGATTTTCAAATGTTCTGTCTGGATCGTGGCCTTTTTTCTTTTGACTCTTGCCTGGTTGGATTCCTGTCCTTACTGGCCATGATCACGGCGGCTGCTGTATAGATCTATCTTTAATTGTGTGCCTTTTTAGAAGTTGTGTTCTCTTATTAAATAATTCATAGCTCAGGAATAATAATAGGAGTAATGGTCACTTGAACCTAATGCAGGGTCACCCAAATTACCACTTTTACTCATTTTTACCATCTGAAATGGTTGAGTAGACTGATTTAAGTAACAAGGTTTGTAAGATACACATTAGCTGTGAATTGAGAACACTAAGAAGAGAAAGGAGGCTATGATTTGTCTCAGCTACCAGCAGTTTGTCTTCTGAAACCATGACAGCTACCTCCTGATTTCCATTATGCAATGAGATTGCAAATAGCATTCCACTGCAGTCTGAATCAATAGAGGGTCACAAGAGGCCCCTTTTCCCCCTACCCTTAGGAAAGGACTTATTTGCCCACTTAATTGACAGAACCATACTTTCTGGCAAAAGAAAAAGACATCTCTTTTCTTTTTAGATATAATTATAGACTGTATCCAAATATCCTTGATAATAGTTTTTAAATCCCATGAAACTTTTCTAATAGTTATAATGAAGAACTGGAACCTAATTTTTGTGATTTAAAAAACATATGCTTGGGGGCAGCTAGGTGGTGCAGGGGATAGAGCACCGGCCCTGAAGTCAGGAGGACCTGAGTTCAAATCCAGCCTCAGACCAAACACTTGACACTTACTAGCTGTGTGACCCTGGGCAAGTCACTTAACCTCAACTGCCTAAAAAAAAAAAAAATTTATTCTTGCTCAATGCACACACATAGAATGTAAGTTTCTTGAGAGCAGGGATTGCTTCATATTTTTTTTTTGTCTTTGAAAACCTAGTTCTTAGCAAAGTGCCTAGCACCCAGTAGAAGCTTAATAAAGGCTTAATGATTGATTGATATATTTTGCTAACCTGTTTTGAAATATATTACTAGAATCGATAGGGAAAGCAGAAGATGAGATCATCTCTAATAAACAGTATGTCACAAACATAATGTATATTCTTTTACATTAGTACTTGCTTAACAAGAATGAGGGGGAAAGCCAGTCTGAATCTCTTAAAGATCTACACTTTAAAAGCAATATTCCATTGCTTCCAAGCATACAATAACCACAATGTGTTACTAAGCAAAGCAACCTGCTTTCACACATAGAAATGAATAATTTGTACTTAGCATATGAAATATTTGTATATAAATAGGTGCTTCTTAAGAACTTGAAAAAAACTTTAGTTTCTTAAGAAGACTCAAAGTTTGATTTTTTTTCCCTAGTGATATTGATTTATCTAGCCAAAGGGAGTGCAAAGGTCAACTCCCAGCCTGTTTTAATGATCACAAATTCCAAATGAGCGACATTTGAATTAATGAGGTGTCACTGTACTATAATGCTTTTTGATGCCTTGGGATTAAAACTTCATCACATACTAAATCCTAGGGAGTATTAAGACAAGGGTCTTAAGTTTTCCTCTTAAAACCCAAATATGCCTTCTTAAAGAGAGATTTCTGTAGTCCTGGGCTCAGATTCAAGAAAGTGATCCCTCTAGGACATATTGCATGCAAGTTAAGGAGAGCCAACTGCTGCTCCCTAGCCAAATGAAGTGACAAATGATGGTTAATTTCCTGGTGGATATCTAAAGAGTCTATTAATTTTGTGGTGGATATCTAAGAAATCTATCTATGTCTTGTCACATAAAGTTGCTTTAAAGAAATTAATCAGAGGCTTGACTTGGGTTCTAAAGTGGATTAGCAATCAGTATAAGGAGTTATGGAATACTAGACATGCAGGTCTTCTCTACTTGAGAAGTTCTTAAAATAGTTTGTCATCTTAGTACTAAAGATACTTATATGTATTTTAGGTTTCAGTTACAGAACAGAGGATATATTTTGTTTGGGGCATGAATTTGGAAGTGACTGCTAGTCACTTGGGAGGTTTCTATCTCAGAAATAGATTATCATTATGTACTTGATCAACCAGGCCTATGCTGTTCTAATGATTTACCATCATATTAATATGAATTATAATGACAATATATCATCCCTTATATATGAAAATAATGACAATAAGTCACTGTCCAGAAGACACAAATGCTGAGTCTCCCCCACCACTAGTCAGATTGGGCTACCTCTTGTCCCTCTTGTGACATTTGTGAAACAACTGGCTAGGGTTAGATGCAGAGCCTGTGTCCATGGAATAGAGCAATGTTGCACCATTACCAGGTCCATGTGCATGCTGTTAGGCAAGTCATTTCTCTTCTATAGGTCTCCTTTTGCTTATCTGTCAAATGATGTCAAACTACATAAGTTCCATGATGTGTTCACAAGTGGCTATAGATACTCTATTCCCTTAACCTCATTTCTCCTCCACAATTACAGAGAAAAAGGTAGTTAGGCATTTATTGAGTAATAACTATGTTCCAGGCACTATGTTAAGCACTAGGGATATAAAAGAAGGTGAAAATGATATCTGCCTTCAAGGGACTCACTAATGAGGCATAAAACTTGCAAACAACTATGTACATACAAGATATATACAGAGTAAGTTCTCTAAGGAAAGGCATATTGAGAGGGGGAACAGGAAAGGCTTCTTGCATAAGGAGGAATTTTAGCTGAGTGAGACTTGAAGAAAGTCAGGGAAGACATGAGGTGAAGATGAGAAGACAGAGCATTTCAAGCATGGGGAAGAGCCAATGAAAATGGAAGAGGTCAGGAGAGGGAGCATCTCATCTTTGGAGGAACAACAAGGAGGCCAGTGTCAATAGATCATAGAGTACATGAAGGGAAGTAAAGAATAAGAAGACTGGAAAGGTATGTAGAGGCTAGATTATGAAGGACTTGAAAAGCCAAACAGAAGATGCTATATACGATCATGGAAGTGATCAGGAGTCTTGGAGTTTATTGACAATGGAAAGATATCATCAGATCTGGGGTTTAGCACAATTAATTTGGTAGTTGAGTGGAGGATAGGGTAAAATTGGAAGAGACTTGAGTCAGGAAAGCAAACCACCAGCCTTTTGCAATAGTTTAGATGAGAGGTAAAAAAGGTCAGCACCAGGGTGGTAGCAATGTCAAAGAAGGAGAATACATGAGAGATATTAGGAAGGCAGACATCAGAGAACTTGGCAACAGATTAGATACAGAAGGTATAACAGAGTGAGAAGTCAAGGATGACCCCTAACTTACTAGCCTAGGTGACTGGGAAGATAATGGTGCCTTTGGCAGTAATAAGAAAGTTAGGATGAGGGGAGGGTTTGCAGGAAAAGATGAGTTCAGTTTTGGATGTATTGAGTTTAAGATGTCTATGGGACATCCAATTTAAGTTCCTCAGGCAATTGGAGATATGATGCTGGAGGTAGGGAGAGAAGTCAGAACTACATGAATAGATCCAAGAATCATCTGCATAGAAATGATAATTGAATCTATAAAAGCTGATGAGATCACCAAAAAAAGTAGGACAGAGGGAGAAGGGACAAGGGTCCAGGATAGAGCCTTGGGAGATACCCATGGTTTTTGGGTACAAACCAGATGAAGAACCAGCAAAAAAAAGACTGAGAAGGTGAAGTTGGACAAGTAGGAAGGGAAACAGGAGTAAGCTATATCATGAAAATCTAGAGAGAAGAGAGTATCAAAGAAAAAGTGATTGACAGGCTCAAAGGCTATAGGGAGAGGTCAAGAAGATTAAGGATTGAGATGAGGCCATTAGATTTGACAATTAAGTAATCATTAGTAACTTTGAAAAGAGGAGTTTCAATTGAATGATGAAATCAGAAGCCAGACAGCAGAGAGTTATGAAGAGACTGACAAGAAAGAAAATGGAGGCATCAACGAATATAGACAAGTTTCTCAAGGAGTTTAGCCATGACAGGGAGGAAAGATACAGAATAATAACTTGCAGGGACCCACTGATCAAATGAGCATTATTTTTAAGGATGGAGGAGATGTAGGAATGTTTGTAGGCAGAAGGGAAGCAACCAGTAGACAAGAAGAGTTTTGAGGTTCGTGAGAGGGTGGGAATGATAGAAGATACAAGCTGCTGGAGAAGATAAAATAGAATGGAATCACTTATGCATGTAGAGGGGTTTGCATAGGCAAGAAAAAGAATCAGTACTCTTCATGTGATACATAACTGAATGAGGAGATGGTAAGGAAAGGCATCTGAGTGATATGAGATGATGAGAGAAAAAGAGAGAGCTCTTGGCAATGAAGTTTCAAAAATGAAATTCTGATCATATAAATACATTTTTGTTAATGAATGAGAGGGGAAACCATCTAAAGAGATCAGTGTGGATGCACAAGGAATTCATCAATCAACTTACATTGTTAAAAAGATTGTTGTTGTTGTTGTTCTGCCTTTGTTCTCAAAGAAGACCAATGACATCACAAGGATGATGTTTTGACTTGAGTGTGAATCAGGTTTGAGTGAGGCAGAACCGCACAAAGTCATCAGCCTCACTCTCTCCTCCAGGGTCATCATAGTCCAGTGGCAGGACAAGAGTCAACAGGACTGACGATGGCCCCGTTAAAAAGAGATGGACAAAAGAAGGAGACAACATGGTAGAATAGAAAGAATACTGAACTGTTCCACTGAATATGGAATCATGTGACCTAAGTGTCAATCCCCACTTTGCTACTTACTTCCTGTAGGTCACAACTTCTCTGGGCCTCAGTTTCCTCTTATATAAATTAGGGACTGGACTCTAAAGTCATCTACAACTCTAGAGCTGAGATCCTATGATCCTAAAATGAAAGCAAGGACAAATAATAGAGGATGAATACAAAAAGAGAGGAGTAAGGGCAGCTAGGTAGCACAGTGGATAGAGCACCTGCCCTGGAGTCAGGAGGACCTGAGTTCAAATCCAGCCTCAGATACTTGACATTTACTAGCTGTGTCACTCTGGGCAAGTCACTTAACCTAGATTGCCTCACCAAAAAGCAAGAAAAGAGAGAGAGAGAGAGAGAGAGAGGAGTAATTACAAGCTAAGGTTGATGGTGAGAAAAGTAAAAGCTGAAAACAATAAGGATGTTCTTAGCTATAAAAGAAGAGATAGGACCACTGCTCAGAGTCTACAAGGTAGTAACAATGCATGGTGGAGAAAAGGCAATTCATATTTTGCCTTTGTTTTCTCTGCCAAGGAAAATGTCCTTTACAAGTGGAAGGATAAAACAAAAGTGTTTAACAGGGAATTGAAACCCCCACATAAGATGATAAGAGAATGTCTAATATCCCTCAGGAAATTCAAATCATTCAATGTATTTGTATCCCCTATGCCTAGCATGGGCACGTAAGTGGCACAGCTGATAGAGTGCTGGGCCTGGAATCAGGATGACCTGAGTTCACATCTGACCCCAGACACTTAACTAGCTTTGTGACTTGGGCAAGTCACTCAACCCTGTTTGCTTCAGTTTCCTCATCTGTAAAATGAACTGGAGAAGGAAATGACAAAGCACTCTAGTATTTTTTCAAGAAAACCCTAAAAAGGGTCGTAAAAAGTCAACCATGACTGAAATGACTGAACAACAATGAAATGCCTAGCACAGTGCTTAGTACTTAATGGGAGCTTAATAAATGCTTGGTTATTGATTGATAAATGCCTCAGTGGTACTGAAAGAACTGATGAATGTGATTTCTGATTCGTGTTGGTGATCTTTGAAGTAACATGAAGCATTATTACAGAACTTTTGAAAAAGAGAGAGAGAATAAACTCTTCAAACTATAGGCGTATGAGTATGATTTCAATTCCTGGCAAAATACTAGTGTAGGAAAACAATTCAAACATGAAAATACAGTTAAATCTTATTATGTCAGAATAAGATAATGAAGAAGTCTTGTCTATATTAGTGAAAAGTCAAAATGTAAAGTGTTTTTAAGAAAATGTATTATTTTTCAAGCAGCATATGTATTATAAATGATGGTATAATGGGCTTTAATAAATAAGATGAGCAAAGTAATGAAAATTCAAAATATAAAAATACTGAGTAATTGCATAGGGCTTTATAATTTTCAAAGTGTTTTCAATCTGTCTTTTCAATTATCTCAATTGAAACTTAACAATTTATCACGAATCTAAAATTTCTGACTTCTAATACTTACTTTGAACTTTTTAGGCATTAAGAATCACATGTTTGATTTTTTTGTAACTGAAAAAGTTCAGTATGAGTTAGCAAAGTTTTATAATACTCAGGCTGTAACAATTGACAATTTTATAAACCTCATGTCTCCTAAAGGGTATTTCATCCTTTAGTATTAAATATTATGTCTTCTGATTTGAAACTTTACCAGAACAGAACATCCCACACATGACCAATTTCATTAACAACTTCCTGATATTTCAAGAATAGAGTACACTATAGACAAGTTTCATGCAATAAATGTGTTAGGCATTTACTTATGTAAATTTACTAATGTAAAATACCCCTTCCTATAGATGTAACTAGTGCCTTATTTAAAATGAGCCTCAAGGTGGAAGAGATCCCAAGGCTACTCGTGCTAAATATCATAGAATACCAAAGTTACTACTTTCTTTATAATACAAAAAAAAAATATCAGCAATAATCAGTGCACTCACTTGTGGACAATGGAACAGAGTACCATTGATTTAAAAAAAAAAAAAACCTGGCCATAAAATTCCCAGTGCAATTAACATATCCACATGCCCTAATATTTAACAATATCATCTCCTCTCTTTCACATGTTGCCATAGGAGCATCTGATTTAAGAAAACTGTGCTCTGAATGCTAAGTATCAATCCATAATTGAACATAACAACAGATACAAGAACCTGAATATCAAGGGTTGTAATGGAGCAGGAATTCAATTCCACCACTCTTTTTAAGCAAGAGAGATGGGGAAGTAATAAGAAAACACTTGGAAACACACTTTCAGTTGGCATGGTGAGGAAAGGAATCCAGTACCTCTTGCCTTGCTTGCCATGAATACTATTCTGAAAGTAGTCCTTGTAATAAAAACACAACAGTTGCTTTGCCAAGCTGTAATACATTCCCTTCACTTTCTTCTTGAATCTGTTATTAAAGTTACAAGGTTTTGCATCCCAGATGATTGGCAAAAGAAAGATTTTTACCTACCTTAAAAAGTCTTAAAATATTAGCAACCATGATAGATACAGAACTTGCTGCAGCACCTATGACCCCTGATATCTTGTCGGGCTTAGTGAAAATGGGTGGATCTCCATTAGCGCATTTCACATCAGAAGCATCTTTCTCTATTAATGCTTGCACAAATGTTAAAGATTGCTCTAAAGCATAAGTGTCTCGGGAACAAGTATCCAGGATCCGGACCCCGAGAGTGATATTGGCAAGGAGATCAGGATCTTTATTGATCTGGTCTATTGCATATAGCATGGCCTCAAGTCTGTGGATCCCTTTTTCCTTCTTCAACTCTCCACAAGGCACCCCTCTATCTCCTTTTGCATGGACAGGGAATAGTCCTCCCAAAATGACATCCCCATCCACTCGAATAGAATGGGCATATTCCTGGCTGTGAGTTCTTTGCATCATGGTGAGAATCCAGTAGAACTTGGCTGTCAGGAGGAAGAAACAAGGACAAGAGGGAGACCGCTTTCCTTCGCATACCATTTTCTCCACAGGTGGTATTGTAATCCAAGACCCAAAGTTTATTCTTGCTGCAGAAGGAAGGGGACCATATGAAGCTGTACCTTCTGAAGGCTACCATTAGGGCCCATGAAGTAAGGGCTCTGTGTGTTTCAGCAAGATTTCTGGGTATGAGCTTCACAGTGAATTTCCATTGGGCCCATATGATTCAAGTTTTTCTATCAATCAATTCAGCTCCCATGGACTGATGAGATAATTAGAATATCTGAGGTTCTGATGTTGGGATGAGGTCAACAATACATGAAGTCAGCCCTGCAGCAGAACTATTCCTAAAAAGAAGAAAAGAAAAAACGTAGTAGATGAATTCAGTTTAATGAGCCTAGAGTTTTCATCTTTTTAAAAGCATGGTTACCTCCACCTAATTTTTTGTTATTTTATTTTCCCATTCAGTAAGAAACTAATTCTTTTTATCCTCTTGTGGATTCAAACATCTGGTTACATTAAGCTACAAAGGGTGAGATTGATGATACCATCAGAGCAAAGAAAATACAAAAGTATCAAAAACTAGGTTGGTGCTCCTAAAGCAAAATCTATTTTATTTGCCATTTTATTCCAATAAATTCTGTTTAAGCTAAGATAACTTCACATAATTTGTGGTGATTTTTTTCAAATTTTTTGACAGCTGTCAGTGCTTTTTATTTGGACTTCGTCTACAAAATCATGATAAAAGATTCTTTATGTGATGTATTCGATGAGCCAGTCATTTGTTAGTGAAATTTATTTGGTGCCTCAGATTTCCCAGTGAGAAAAAATGATTATTCAATCACAAAAAAAGATCTGCTCAAGGATCCTAAAAGAGTATGAGATTTATGGCTTGTGAAAGAAATTCAATGTAGAGCATCAGCTATTTCATATAAATGTACCTTATCATGGTCTGACAAAAAAAAAGGGATGAAAATTAAACACAAAGGAAGGATCATGTATCAATATATTCCTATTATTTTTGTCTAAATATCCTATTAATTTGCTTAGGTTGAAGGCAATAAGCATGATTGTTGTTCTGAAGTAAACATGCCTTGATCATAGAATCACTAGGAACAAATCAGAACCGGAAATCAATTAAATAGGTTCTTGATTTTGCCCATCTTGATGGGGATGATGGTCATTCCATAAAAACTGGAAATAATCCAGAGTGCAAAATATAATTCTATAATTCCTAATAGGAGATTATATTTTGGGGATTTTTATCTTTAAAATGCTGGAAAGGTTTTGTTTTTGTTTTTGTTATTAATTATGGGACTTTTAAAGCAGTCAAATTCCTTTTAAATACTTTCACTCTGGTTTGACTAATAAAATATAAATAATTTATTTAGCATTACATTCTATTCTATTAAGCAAACATTTGTTAAGTACCTACTATGTGCATGGTGCTATATTAGATACTGAGCTTACAAAGAAAAAACAATCCTTGCCCTCAAGGCACTTATATGCTACTAGGAATGCAAAAGAATTTGAAGAGTCAAAGAGAGTTGAAAAGTCAATGCAATTAAAGAAAAAAATTCCAGAGTTGAATTGAAGTATGCCTAAAGTCCAATGACCAGAGTGATGGGACTTTGTAATATGAGGACTACTTGGAAAACTGGAAATGTTGAGCCTAGAAAAGAGAAGGTTTAGCAGAAGTATGATTCCTGCCTTTAGCCACTAAAAGAGCTGTCATAAAAAATTGGGAATAAACCTACTCCATGTGACTCCCAAAGGGACAACTAGAACCCATGTATTGAAGTTATAGGAAGATGGGATTCAGAAGACTAATCAGGAAGAAGTGCCTAACAAAATTAGGGCTTACTGAAAATGTAATGGACACTCCTTAGGGGATACTCAATCTGAAGCCTGATGGTCATTTGATTTTGCAGAGTAGATGCATGAATAGACAAGAACTCAATTGCGTCTAAGGTCCCATCAATGTCAAACATTCTATGAACTTGTTTTGACATCCTGGTTAACCTAATGCTCATTGGTAACTCATTTATACAGTTCCCAGACCTGGAATTAGGGGCTTTCATCTTTTTCTCCTTATCTATCAACATCTGATTGCATTTTCTGAGCCCCAGCTTAATTTCTGTTCTATGAATGCTTCCTTCCTCCCCTCCCTACAGTCACAATGGGGATGTGCCCAAAGGACAATTGATTATTTCTCCAGTGACCTTTGAAGTAACTTGCACTTTTAGGCTGAACAAGAGAAAGCAGTTCATTTCCTAGCTCGCTTCCTTTCAAAACTATACCTCTCAGCCTGGGTGAGAATTTGCTTAGCCTGTTTTACAAAGATAATCCCAAGAGAATTCTAGAATAATAGAAAGAGCAAGAGATGACAAAACAGAAACTCATGGTTCTAGGCCTAGTTCTACAACTAACAAAGTTGCTAACTATGAAGCTCTGATGCCAACTCGGATTGATATTATCTCTGGGTACCCTTCCAGCTTCAATATCCTATGATTCTGCTTATTTCTTTACCTTTACAATCTCTACAATATACCTTGAATTTTGTTAATCTCATTTCCAAAATGGCAGCCAGGACCAATTATTTTTCAACTCAGATTGCAAGGCACTGGGCTGAGAACTTTGGATATAGTGATGAAAACAAAATAGAGTTGGTCCTCATGTCCACACTGTACTGGGGAGACAGAACATTTGTGAGTGTTAGTCTTGTATTCTATCCTAATGCTTATATTACATTGCTAGGGTATATGTTACTCCCATGCATAGTTTGAAAATGGCCTCAGATCTCCTCAAGGAAATTCTGACCTACACTATTGGCTCAAGAGTTTGAAATCCACCTCACTACCCAAGGCAAGTATTTAAGTGTCTCATGACAAGATAGTTTGATATCTGTTATTTTAGGAGATAGTGTCACTTAATGGGAAGAACAACAAACCAGGAAGCAAGAACAACTTCCAGAGAAAAGGAAAGAATATTCCAAGCAGAGGAAATTATGTAAATAAAGGAACAGGGGAAAGGAGTGTTAGGATATCCTAGGAATCAGAAAAAGAAAATATTTAAGAGAAAACATGCTATCTCAGGACTCCTGCTTGGAAGAGGGATTTGAATTATTCTTCTTTGTAGCAAAAATGAAAAAATAGTTAGAAGGTGGACTAGGTGGACCAACAGTTGGAAATTACCAAGAGGCAGAGTTCAAATCAATAAAAAATAACAGCCTATCAATTAGAACTATGCAACAACAACAAAAATGATCTGCTTTAGAAGGTAAAGAGCTCCATGTCACTGGTAGTATTCAGGTGAAAACTAAATGAGCACTTTTCTGGAAGGCTATGGCACGCATTCATACTTCAATTAGAGCCTTTTTTAATCTTAGGGTCTTCCCTCTGTTGATGATCTCCAACTTATCTTGCATATATTTTATTTGTACATAGTTGTTTGCATGTTCTCTTCCCCATTAGGCCGTGAATTTCTTGAGAGCAAGGATAATTATTTCCCCCCTTCTTCATATCTCTAGGTCTTAGCCCAGTACCTGCCACTTAGTAGATGCTTAATAAATGCTAGTTGATTGACAGACTGACTAGATGAACTTTAAGGTCCCTTGCACCTCTGGGATTCTTTGATTCTATGTACACAAAGGAGTAAATGTAAAATAATTTGAAGAGAAATAATATACTATGAAAATAATAATTCTTATAATTGTGGCAAACATTTATATATCATTTTAAGGTCTGCAAATTATTTTACATATATTATCTCATTTGATCCTCTCTAACAACTGGGAAGCATGGAATCAAAAACAATTGCTAATACTTACGTAAAGCTTTAAGATTTAGATAGGATTGTGCCTTTGTTTAAATCCTAAAACAACTCCATGAGGTAGGTATGACAGGTATTTTTGCCTCAGTTTTACAGATAAGGAAATTGAAATTCAAAGAAGTTAGTCGACATGCCCGTAGCTGTGTAGCCTACCAAAGTCAGAGGCCAAATTTAAAGCCAGGTCTTCCTGACTCCCAGCTTGAGAACCCTAACCATTCATCCATGCTGCTTCTCAAGAGAAGTGCTGCATAAGAAAGGAAAACTGAGCTGAGCCTCAAAGGAAGATGGAGGATTCTGAGAGATCTAGGTGAGGAAGGGGTATACCCTACATGGGGAACAACCTGACGAAATGCCCAAAGGCAAAAATTGAATGTCAAGTGCAGCCAACAGCTGAAGGCCAGTTTTATTGGAGCATAAGAAGCTCTATGAATGACCATACTGTGAAGTAAGTCAGGAAGAGTAAGTAGGAGCTAAACTTTGCAGAGCCTTAAATGCAAAGCTGAATGGTTTGTATCTTATCCTAGATATATTCCCTTTCACTTTTGGTCCTTACTCCGTCCCTCCTCCATGCCAGGACTTCCACATTCCTCCCATTATATTCACTTTTCCCAGTACCTTGTTCTGACTCCAAGGCTTCCTACTGAGCTGAGCTCAGAGAGCTGGCCCTAAAGAAACACTAATTCAACAAGCCTGGATTTCTGGATGAATTTATCCTGGCACAGAGTAAGTGTTACCAGGTGTTCATTAAGGAAAGAGTTATGAGTGTTTAATTTTCAAAACAAAGGCCTGTTATACTAGGATCACAAGATTCAAGAGGGAAAAATATCTTAGAAGTCATTTAATCCAACCCCTTTATTTTATAGAATAGGAAACTGAGGCTCAAAGAGGCAAAGAATTAAAATTTGCCTCTCTGTGCATCCGTCCAATGGGCCTACTTATGCTTTTGACAAGCCTAGAAGAAAAGTTCTAGTTATTATTCTTTGACATGAAAGCTCTTAAAATTTTTGAAGGCATCAATCATGTTTCCCCCCAAGTCTTCTATTCTCTGAGGCAAAACATTGCCAGTTCCTTCATCTGATTCTTGAATAGCATGGCTTCCCTCCTAATCCTGGTTACCTTCCTGGTGATACAGTACAGTTTATCAAAATCTTTCCCAAAATATGGCCCCAAGAACTGGACACAACATTCTAAACATGTTATGACCAGTACAGAAAACAGCAAGACCTTCACCTGTTGCCTTCTTTATTTTAAATTTCTGTTAAAACTGCTTAAGACTGCATGAGGTTTTTTTTTTTCAGTTGGCACACTTGACTCAGATTGAGTTTGCAGAACATTAAAAAAAACTTTTTCTTCCATAGTAACTGCTGTCTAGTTAATACCAGTTTACTATGGGATGTAACCTCACGTGCTACTAGGAAATCTACAGCCAATACACATAGAAAGAGACAACACATTGCCTGGCTGCCATATTTGCTATCAGCTGTTGAGACCACCAGTAAACAGAACAGTGGATTCTCGTAGCCCTAGAGACAGAAGGAACCTCGGAGACCATCTAGTCCAACCCCACTTTACAGATGAGGAAATAAGGGCACAGAGAGGTTACGTGACTTACCCAAGACCATACAGGAAGTATCAGAAGTAGGATTTGAACCTAGACCCTCTGACTCCAAACTTACTACTCTTTCCACTATACAGAGGCTGCTTTGATCTTCACTGAATTCCTAACAACGGACTTTAACCAAGATGAGTTTGAAAGCTGCGCCGCTACCAGTTCAGACCGGGTATAAACAGCCAACCACTCATAAACCCTTGCAAATCTACTCCATCCACTTATGAGTGAGGTCTCTCCTGGCCCAAGCTATAGGCATCACTTATTCAATCAATCGACTAGTATTTAATAAGGGTTCACTAGGTACTTGTCACTGTGCTAAAGTGCTAGGGACATCACAAGAAAAGTGGAATACTTCCTACCCTCAAAGAGCTTACATTCTAATAGAGAGTCAACACGTACACATAGAACTATATACAGCATATCTACAAAATTAATACAAGGTAGGGGTTTTTTGGGAGGGGAGGGGCAGTTGCCTTAGCAACTAGGGGGACCAAAAAAGGCTATAAAAAGATGGCACTTGTACTGAGTTATGAAGGAAACCAAAGATTCCAAGAGGCAGAGATGAAGGAGAACATTATGGCCATGAGGGACAGTTGCCTCAGCTTCTCCAAACTATTAGCCTTTCAGCTATACCAGGCCCTAAGAAGATGAAATACTGAACCCAGGGATATGCTTTGGGTTTATGGCATTTCACATGGCACCATTTCAAGGTCCAACTCAGAAGCCACTTCCTCCATGAAACCTTCCCTGATCCTCCCAGATGAAATGAATCTCTCTCCTAATATTTTCTTAGGGTGTTTTCTCCAAATGTCTCCTTTTGCCCTATCTCACTCTCCTTAGCAATATGCATTTGTATACATGTCGTATCTACCACCACTACCCACCCCCCATTAGAATGCAATCTCCTAAAGGGCAAGGACTAGGCCATTTTTCGCGTATGTATCCTTGGTGCCTAGTATGCTGTTTTGTGGGCACTTAACAAATATATAATTTTAATATATTTGTTAATAAATTCAATGGCACTCTTTGTAGAGGGCACTAAAAGCAAATTAACATACACAGTGGCTTGATATCTCCTATGAAAGTGGCCTCTGAAAGTCACTCAAAACTCACAAGATACAATACTTGGAGATAACCCCTTTACTACTTCTTTTTCTACATCCTGTCACCAATATTTTATCTGTCTGCTTCCTACATGAATAGTATTCCATACACCAAATCTATGGGTCCTTGGCCCTGTTGACATGGCAGTAAAACTGCTTTGTGCCATGCACACACTTCTTCTGCCCTTATCTCTGAGTCATTAAAGTCTGGCCTGCTGTTGGCTCTGAGTTTTTGAATTAAGTTGATTAATGGGCACTGGCAACAGGGTGAATTAAAGAGTTTTTCTCCTATTCTTCAGGTCCATGCAAAGCTGGAACAAAGAATGACAGAGCAGGAGAAACCTCACCTGAATTTTTTTTTAACAGATTGACTCTGAAATGTGCACCTCAATGTTTCTAAAGAGGTGGAATCATAGACTTTTAGAATAAGAAGCAATCTCAAAGGCCTTCTGGTCCAACCCTGGGCCAAAGCACAAATCCGTTATGCAACATCCCTAACAAGTGGTAGTCAAAGATGATGTACTATCTGTCTAACAATAGTTCATCTCATTTTCAGAGAACTTTAGTATTTAGGAAGTTCTTCTTTCCATTGAGCCATAAATTTGCTTCTCTATAATTTCTCTTCATCCATCCTAGTTCAGACCCTCTGAATCACACAAGACATTGCTATTATAAGAAGTCAGCAAAGCAAGTTTAATGTTGTAGTCATTTCACACAAAGCTTTCCACAAACTTTGAGGACAGTAACCACCAGGATGCTAAATCTTTTCCCAATCAGATACATCTTTGTCCCCGACACTCTTAGGGTTAGAAGTGACCTCAAAGGTTATTTATTCCTTACTAATTCACTCTACTTAATGAGAATGTGTCATAATTTCCATAAAAACTAGGCTAGAGTTTGCCAGAGTTCAGTTGACCAAACAGGTTTGTCAAGGCTAGTATATCTTAATGGCAAGAACAAGATTAAAGGAGACTATTGAACATACTTATGAGAACAAACTGTTTTCAAACAACCTAAAGACATGGCTTTACATAAAAACAAATGATATGCTAATTACAAATCATTCTAAATTCATTAAAACAGATGCCAGTAGTTGATAACTCATTATCCTAATTCCACTTAGTCTATGTCCTTCAAATTAATGAGTCTGAAGTTCTTTAAGGGTTTCATAACTCTTGTATTCACTAGTTCAGACTAGTTTTCTCCATATTAATCCAGTACGATTTTTCAATGTTTGTGTTTATCACTTACCTTGGGAATGAAATCAAAACTGTTGATACAATGCATAATCCAATACAGTTTAGGTTTTAGCTCCTTTTTATTTTCTGAGATGTAAATATGCATACTGCAATAGTTTATTCATTCAAAACCTCATTACTTAAATTCCATGATTAAACTTCTTAACTATTACTTCTATACAACTATATTTAACTTTAAGGTTTGCAAAATGTCTTAAAACTGTTATCTTGTTTGATCCTCATAACAACCCTAGAAGGTGGGTGCTGTTATTATCCCCATTTTATAGATGAGAAAACTGAGGCTGACAGAGGTTAAGTAACCTGTCTGGGGTCACACAGCTAGTGAGTGTCTGAGGCTGTCATGTTTTCCATACTCCATGTCCAGGGCTCTATGTACTGTATCACCTAGCTAAATAGTTTTTATTTTTAGAAAAATAATAAGCTTGCATCACCACAAAGCTAAACAATGCTGTTTTGTGTTCAACTCTTAACCCATAGTAATTTCTTTTATCTCTAAGGTGGACCTCAGAGTTGTAACAATTCCAATCTCTATTCTGCTCTAACTCCTCCCAGAGATGCTAAGCTCCTTTTTGCTCCTGAAAAGTGATCTCTGTGCAGACTTGGTGCCCTTTCTTATTACTGAGCATAAATAAAGGACAAGAAGACTTCAGATAAAGCCTTACCTGATTAGCCTGGCCCTCCAATCACTCACTCCATCACTTTGCTTTCTCTTGGCTCTTATGTCTACAATCTGAATTGGATTACCCAGAACTTGCTTTTATATCACCTTACCATTTACTCTCTACTTTTCTCCTGTGCATTTCTTCTGTCCATAATTATATTAGAAACTCTTCAAAGTCAGGAACCCTGCCTGCTTCCTTTTATTGATCTCTCCTCAACTTCAGTCCACAGCATGGATTCGGTAAGTGCCAAATAAAGATTTGGTGATTGACTGATTAATCGTTAACTTAATATGATAGATTAGACTACAAAAGGTTTTCCTTAACTCATTTCAAACTAAATTCTAATGGAAATAAATCATAGCCTTTGCATAGTCTTCCCATGGCTTAAATGTATGTTCTGAGATCCCAAGTCAAACTTTTCAAAGGACATCTTATCTCCTCTAGTGGACCATTCTCAAAGATGAAGTTAGTTGGACATGGTGACTGGACAGACCTTGCCTCAGGGACCCTTTAAGCCAGGGGATTCTTAACTTGGGATTAAAGTTTTAAAATATTTTGAGAAGTATATTACAATCTAATTGGTTTCCTTTGTAGTTCTAGGTGTTTTATTTTCTGCATTTAAAAGCATTATTCTGAAAAGGGTTCCATAGATTTCATCAGACTGCCAAAGGGGTCCATGATGTGTTCGAGTGCATCACACACACACACACACACACACACACACACACACACACACACATACACAAGATTACAAATCCCTCCTCTAAACCCTTCAAGAATTATTTATGGCAGTGCTTAGATTTTTGGGGAGTTTTCTGACATGAATTATTACTAAACTTAAAGGATTTGGAAGATGGCATGTTTTCTCAAGATCACTAATGTTTATAGTTTATAAGAGCAAATCAGTGGAGAATTAAGGCCATTGCATCAAAAGAAATAACATGGAGAACTTAAAGAAAGTTTACAGAATACCATTCCTTCTTGTTAATCCATCCTTCACAACACTACCGAACTAATCTTCCTTTTTCATTGATCTAGTCATGTTGCTCCTCTGCTCACATATCTTCTTCAGATGACTATTGCCTAATGAACAAAATTTAAACTTCTTTGTCTGATATCCAAGGTCCTCTGAAATTTGCTGCCATCCTACATTGGCAGCCTCTCCATGTTCTATGGTCCAAACTAGACTATTATCTGCCCCTTGAACATGGACTGCTTAACCACTGCTGGGTTGTTGTTATTGTAGTTGTGGTTGTGGTTGTGGTTATTGTTGTCTATGCCTGAAATGTTCTCTTTTCCCTTCTTTGCATACTGAATTTCCAACTCATCCTTTAAAGCCCAATTCAAATACTATCTCCTCTATAAAGTTTGTTCTTCTGTTGGTGATAACCTTACCCCACAGGTCTCACACACTGTTTTTCTCTCCAGCTCTCTAATATACATACAAAAGAGTATATATGATAACTATTCATGCCTCTGTCTAATCTCCATTCTAGACTGTAAGTGCCATGATTGCAAGGAACCTTCCTTACCTAAACTTTATATTTTCCTCTAACTCTGATCCAATGCATATAAGAGGTACTTAATAAATGTTTGATGACAAAGAAAAAAACAATTAGTTAATCACAAATGTTATTGAAGAGTTACAAGTAACAACTATGAGGAAAGGTTAGGGGGACTGAAAATATTCTGAATGGAGAAAATAAGGCCAGGGCATAAAATTCTCTTTAAGTATCAAAAAAGGAAAACTGGAGATGGAAGACTAACAGCTCTGTGGTAAAGTTGGTAAGGTAATGTCCCAGGCAAATACATCACAAATTAATGTAGATAGAGGTCCCAGATTCAAATCCTACCTCTGACACTTGTTACCTGTGAAACCTTGGTGAAGTTATTTAACTTCTTGGGCCTCAGTTTCCTCATTTGTAAAATGAAGTGGTTGGACTAGATAGTTTCTGTAGTGCCTTCCACTCCAAGCTCTGGGATCCTATGAATATTTTGCTTCTTGGTTAATTTGATACTGTCCATTCACAACATGTCACAGCAACTGATGACTTGAGTGATAGGTGACCTTAGACAAGTCACCTCTCATAAAGAGAGAATGAGAGATCAAATGCCATAAGAGAAAATTTAATAGGAATTAAATTTAATAACTTAAATTTAATGCAAAGTCCTATATTTTATATATGTCACTTTAAGATTTGCAAAGGGCTTTAGAAATATTATTTCATTTTATCCTCCCAACTACCCTGGGAGGTAAGTACTGTTATTATCTCCATTTTATAGATAGGGAAACTGAGGGCAACAGCAGCAAAGTGACTTGCTTAGGGTCATATAACTAGTAAGTGTCTGAGGCAAGATTTAACTCAAATCCTCCTAACTCTATGTCCACTGCTCTATCTACTGGACTATGTAGTTGCAGGAGTAAATACTTGAGAGAGTTGTGTCCGGGCAATAGTTCATATGAAAAAGATCCAAGGAGTTTTGACAATAGCTCCTGTGAAAACAATTTGGGGTTTTTTTGTGCACTACCAATTCAATATGATTTGAGTCAGTAGCATGATATCATAGCCAAACAACAACAACAGCTAATGTGACCTTATGATGCAATAATAAAAAATGCAATATCCAGAATGAAAGAAATGAGTCTCGTTGCACTCTGTTCTGGTCAAACCACACTTGAAGCATTACAGTCAATGGGGTCACATTCTTAAAAGGACATTGATAAACTAGAGTGAAACTGGAACACAACAACCAGAATGGTGAGTGGGCTTGGAGATCATGTCATATGAGCATTAATTTGAAGGAATTTTGTTTATTTTGCCTAGAAAAGAGAAGGCTCTGGGAGGGAAGGGCGGTGTCTATGATACCTGTCTTTAAATATTGGAAGGACTGTCATTCAAAAGAGGACTTAGCTTGATTTGACCCCAAAGAGCAAATACAAACAAGGGCAGACGTAAAAGCAATGGATGAAAGCTACAGAGAGAAATAATTTGTCTCAATAAAAGAAAAAACTTCCTAATAATTAAAGCTATCCCCAAATGGAATGGGCTGCCTCAGAAGCCAATGAATCCCCCAGCATTGTAGATCTTCAAACTTAGGCTAGTTGACCACTTGTCAGGTATTTTTAGAGGGAATTCCTGTTCAGAAATGTCTTGGACTAGATCTTTTTTTTTTGAGATCTTTTCCACTCTGAGATTCTATAATAATTGAAATGAATGTCTGTGTTGAAATTACAAATAATGAACCTCAGTTGGCAATTATAAAATATAATATACAAATAAAGGAATATTTTTTAAACTGATAGCATTCCCTAGACTGAATTCTATCCTGCCCATTAACAAAATCAGTAAGCTTGAGGAGTGTGATCAGTTTATAAATCTATATATCACTAAATTCTCTTGATATTTGTAGATTATTTTCTAATTGTTCTTACTTTTAACTGTTTTAATAATAATCATATCTGGTGTTTATATAATGCTTTAAGATTTACAAAGGACTTTACCTTCCTATTTTATTTTAACCTCATCACAGTTCTGTGAGGTGGGTGCTATAGATAATATCATTCTCTTTTTACAGATTAGAAAAATGAAGAGCAAGAGGTTATGGGACTTTCCCATGGTGACTTTTCCTACCTGTCCTAGACATTACCTCCTCCCTTCTCTAAGCCTTATATATCCTGTATTTATTTCCCTTAGGACTTTGCTAAGTGGCTAATTTTTGATTTAAAAAAAATCACACAGAAGTGTTATTGGTTGGTTACTTTTCCTGGATTTTGTTTGTTTATTTTGTCTTATTTTGTTTTGTTGTTTTCTTGTAAAAAGTGATACCTGGAGCTAACTTCCTTAACTCCAAGAAATGATCCTTTGATGACTGGGATATTATTCATTGTGGCAAGCCAGTAGAGAAGAATTTTCAGGGAAGACAGACTTTTAGCAATATTCTTCAAATCCCACCCACAATCTATTGAATCCTGTATTCATTGAGATGGCTGGCCCTATGGTAGGGATGTAGATGACTACTCAAGATCCTTTCTAGCCCTATGATATCATCATGCTGACTCAAATGATCCAGGCCCATAAAATTAGTGCAAATCCAATCTGAAATCCTATAAAATGGCAAACTCTCACTTCATCCAAAAGAAAAACTTGATCCAATCCCTTCTCAATGGAGAAGCTTCCCTCAGGAACAAAATGAAGTGACTTCTCCAACTCTATATGAATTACCCACACACATAATATCTTTCCCGTGTGGTGCCAAGTCCTCAACTAAGAAGTGAACATCAATGAGTCTGTAAGTCTTTCCAAGCATATCTATTGACACATATTTCTAGACATCACTTTGCTGCAGCTGTAGCTGAAAAGTAGACCCAATGCAACATCATTTTCTGAAGCTGTTCTAATAGGGCAACTCAAATCCTAAATAAAGTGTCCTTGATGTAAGGTATTATAAAAAAGAAAAAAGCTTGAAGGTAGGGAGTGGGGAAAGAGAGAGAGGGAGAAAGTAGAATTAAGCACATTGTACTGATACCTAACCAAAAATGTGTTTAAAATTCTGTACCTTTCACTCTGGAGGCAATGGTGCATTCCAACAAACAGAAACCACCATGACGCCGACAAGTTGAATGGCATGCCTAAATATAAATTACAGCTACCCTGTAACGACTCTGAAAACAGCCTGTAACTTTCTTTGTTATGCATTTTGAGAATTTAGCTCTCCTTTGGTTCTTTCCTTTTGGATTCAACGTTTTTCAGATTATTTCTGTTGCCTACAAGTCACTTGCCAAGGACCCAGAGTGCTAGAAAATTAGTACAAATCAGAAAGAAGAAATTGGGCCTAGGTCCCCACAGAGGGCTGTTTTCAGCACCTCTTTCTTGAAGCTATATAAATATTCTGCAGAGGCCCTTCTGTTGTCTATTTCTTTCTCACCGGTTCACAACAATGTATTTTTGTTTTGTTTTCAGCTTACCTACAGCGTACCCCATAATTTACTCCGACATGAAAGATTTGTATTAAAAAGTCTAGCTCAGCTTCCCCTGCTGGATCACAGGCCTTTCTCATGGAAATCAGCAAACCAAATAATCATTGTTTCAGGAATACCTGAAAGAACGTCACAGTTCACCTGGCACTGGTCTCTAAGGACCTTATCCACACACAGGTGACCAGATTAAAATAAAATCGTTTCTGTTGCCCTTTAACAACTATCGATAAGCAATCTTTTAGTTAAATGAGGGAACTTCCAGGCAGGACATTAAATTGTTTATGCATGATAAGCATTTGTGTTCCTCACTGGTGGTTCCTTTCCTCTTTTATCCGTTTTCTCTTCCCTCCTTCAGACAAAATGCAAGCTATGATTTGATTGCTCTTTCTCAGTTTGAAAGAAAAAAAAAATCTTCGCATAAATCCACCCCCAACGCCAGCGAGGCATTTTCCAGCTCTTAACGTCAGCGTGCTTGGCAGGATTTGCATGAGATCAAGCCAGTAATCAATGCAAATTACTGTACTTGATTTGGGGGTATCCTATATTCACTTGCAAATTGTTTCATCTGTCGCCTTTCCTTGACACAAGGAACAGGATCCCCCTCCCCTAAAAATCACTAGTAGGGCATCCCCTCCCAAAGCCAGAGTTTATTTGGTAGTTGGAGGTTTTTGTTGTTGTTTGTTCTTGTTCTTCTTCTTGTGATAGCTCCCTCGTCGGTGGTGGTTCCAGGGAACTGAGGAATCCTCCGACCCTGGGCTCTACAAACTTGAGAAGCGGGTGAAGCAATTCGTCAGCAGAGTGCGGGGGTGTCATCTTGCGCAGCTCCGTGCCTGGCAAAGCCCCCCTGCGTTTCATTTGCACCAAGCGGGACGTGTCAGACAGACTGCATTTTGTGTGATTCTATTATATTTTCACCAGCCGAACAAGCCTCAAGGGATCTTCGCGCTATTTCGCTGAGCAGATGCGTTCGCTTTCTGTGTTGCTGAGAGGGCTCTATTTTATGACAGTCGGCCCACCCCGCCCCCATTCCCTCTTTTTCCTTCCCTGTCTTCTTGTTACTTCTTCTCTCCTGTTCATAAGACTCCCTGGCACTGGGCAGAGGAGAGCTAGGCTTAGGGCTAGAGCTAAGGGAGGGACGTGGGAAAGGTCCTCATTCTATTTCCTTCCTCATGTTCCTCTGGCGTCCGCTCCTTTCTCCAGTCCTTTTCTAAGTTCCCAGCTCCACGCTGCGCATCTGTCCCCTGCCTTCGGAAACTGTTCGCCATGGGGGGCGGTTTAATAACCCGTAGGTTCTGACTGCCTAGCGTTATTCAGCTCTCAGTCCGGGAGAGCTGAGATCCACGCAGGGAAGCCCGGATAGATTTGGAGTGGAGGCAAAACTGGGCACCTAGGTCTTTGGGAACTCATCTGGGGGCCCTGTTTTTCACACTCAAGATCGCCGTGGCCGTTTTCACATTTAAAAGACAATCGGAATACACACAACCTATGGGAGCGGTGGGGGTAAGGAAGCGGGGGAAGGGAGGGGAATTCCGACCTCGCCACTGAACCAGGAGCAATCTATGGCAGAAGACAAGAGCTATAGACAAAACTTGCACCCAGAGGAAGGGGGTAGAGAATAGGGGAGGAGGAAAAGGAGGAAGGGCTGTGCCTGCTTTCCTGTCTGAGCCCCAAACACCGCTTCCCCCCACCCCACCCCACGCCCCAGTATCTCGCGTCAGGGAGAGGTTTAGTTACCTATCAGCTCTTCTAAGAAAGGCAAGAAGTCCCCGGAGTTCACTATAGAAGCCTCTAGCTTCGGAAATACCTTTCTGTAAATTCTGTACAACAAACGTAAACCATTCCCTCACTGTATCTTTCCCAATAGCGTCAGCTTACTATGCAGGAGATAATACGGAGCAGGTAGCCTGAGGGAGAGCTCCTTAAAATGCTGCTGCCTGGCACATCATATCATCCCAGGCAGAGCTTCCCCAACCCCAAACAGACACACACACCCTTACCCTTCATCTTTCAGCCCCAAATACATCAAATAAACTTTTTGGGACCACTTTACCAAACCTTGGAGTTCACAGTTAAGCCCCTTCCCTCTGTCTTAAGATCTTCAACCTAAAATTTAAAAGAACATTTTAAAAGGCAAGTGGGGTAGTCTTTTACTTTGCAATGCAAAATCAACCAAAACAAAACCATGCCCAGATGCCCTGGCATCCCCTCACCCTCCAGTTCGCACTCCCCTTTGCCCCCCCCCAGCTCCCACTTGCTACTTCCACCCCAACCACCCGTTTCCACCCGTGTTTTCGGTGCACAGCTACACGTCCCCAGCGAAAATCCAACCACCAAACTCCAGGAAGAAAGAGAGGTGCAACTGGCTGCCCACCGTACGGATTTACGAAATTAAAAGAAAAGGAAAAAAAATAGGCGAGAATCTTCCTTTTTCAGTAAACATAATGTTTTGTTGGGTCTGGAGGGGAAATTTTTGTTTGATTATTTTCTTTGTCCTCTTTTTTTCTTTTTCTTTTTTTCCTGCACGATCAGATTCTTACCCTATTTCAGGCAGAGGGTGCTGTAAAGAAGCCCGCCTTGGCTGCTTGCAGCTCCATGTCAGGGCATATGCGGCTGTGAGAGCCTGGGACTGGGAGCTGCACTTGTAGCTGTTCTTGGTGCTGAAAGGGGCTGCGATTCCAGAGCACAACGCAAAGTCTCTTCCATGTGAATAACAAATACTCCCACTGGCAGCAGCTATTGGTCTGTCTAACTCTCCTCCTAATCCACCTCTTATCAGCCATTCAGCCTGGCCACGGGCTAAGGGAGCTTTCCCTGCACGGGATCTCGCGGAATAATCGCCAATCGTTGCGTGCCAAGCAAGTCACATCTGGAATGCAGAGGAGAGATCCCGAGGTTTGGAAGACCCCGGATTCCGATGTCACGAAGCTGACCCGAGGCGGGTTTTGAGTATAGAGTGTGAATTTGTGTGAGTATGTGTGTGCGTGCGCGCGTGCGCGCGTGAGTGTGTGTGTGTGTGTGTGTTGTGGAGTTCCCCTGCTCTAAATCGCTGCAGCCCAAACCAAAGCTGGAATAACAACGAAAAATGTAAATGCTTGGAGAGCGGGGTGGGGGGAGGAGGGAGAGGGGAGGGAGAACAGACCTCCCCACTCCTACAACAAAAATGAAAACTCTTACACTTGAAAGGGTTAAGAAGGAGAGAGAATGAATAAAAATAAATAACATGGCTGTTAAATACATAGTTGTTGAATAGCTCTGACTGAGAAGCACTTCATGGGGAAGGGGGTCAAAGTGGGGTGGGAACTATTGAAAAGCGGGGCGGGGTAGGCGAGGAGAAACCGCCCCCAGTAGACCAAGAATACTCCGTTATAATAATCGCGGGGGTACTAATCCTAGCTAATGATCACCTCTCTGAAAACAATCGCAATATAGAGTACATTACAATAATGGAATATCCACTTTCTTCTTCCACCCCTTACCACCTTAAAAAATAAAATATAGGCTGAGATACCCAGAAACAGAGCTAGCTAGCACGGATCTCCATCAAAGTTTTATCCCCACGCCGTGCTAGGCTTGCTACCTGACTGTTTGTCCTAATGGGCAGCAGCAAAGGACTCAAGGGAGCGAAGTTACTCCTGAGAGACAGGAGACAGCCTTTCCATGAAACCCCCAGAACAGGCGACGTGGGTGGCCAATTGGGGCAGAGCTGTGAGGTGAGGTGAGGTGAGGTGAGGTGAGGTGAGGTGAGGTGAGGTGAGGTGAGGTGAGGTGAGATGAGGTGAGATGAGATGAGGTGGGGCATGCCGCGGTGGTCACTGCTTTATTGAAATTAGTCAGAGATCCGGCGTCGGGTTTGGACTCAAGACAGAAGGAAACCACATCAGCACATCCATGGCTGTGCTTTTTTCTTCTCTCCCCTTTTCCGTGCGGGAACCCTCAGGTTTCCCTTTGACATCGATTGTATCGAAACACGCTCCCTCACTGTTCCCACCCGCCCGTGCCCCTTTCTTGGTGTTATCAAAACATCTCCCCCCAAAGCGCTAGGTAGATATTGCTAAGCCTATTACAACGAGTCACCGCACGCGCTCTGCGCGCTGAAAGCAGCGGGTCTCCTCTCCAGGCCAGGGATTATTAGCAAGGAGCGGCCCGCGCCTCCGCCGCCAAGCCTTGTCTTGGTGAGAAAGTTCCATCTTGAGGAAGCTGTGGGCAACTGCAGTCTGCTGGAAAGCCGGGTCCACCCGGAATTTCTGCACTTCCTTGGGTGAGAAATGTGTGAATCACAGAGAGGAAAAGAGCCACTTCTCTCACCCAGCAATCTGATTGTTCAGCAGCTGCAGGAGAGAAATTAGGGCAAGCGTCTGAGCTGGAGGATGTGTGGAGGAGGGCGTCAAATCCTACATCTGAAGGCTGAGCTTGCTAGGAGGGGGGGAGTAGGGAGTGAGGAGGAAGTAGTGAAAAAATCTGGTGACAAGGAGAGCACTGACCAGGTGCAAAGCAGTCCCTGGGCTTAACCTTCTCAGGTCTGTTTCTGTTCCCCCTCTATATTACCTTTCATATTTCCGAACCTTTAAAGATTCTTTTACTCTTTGTTGGCACCAGTGCTTAAGTTTAAATTCTGGATGCTGCCCTAACTCTGGGTAAGTGTTCATAATAGGGCTTTTCATCCTTTGTTACTTACAATATTAACTCCCTAGTCCCAAATGGAGAAGCCCAGTATGGTGGAAAGTGCACTGGTTTTGGAGCCAAATAACTTGGCTTTAAAACTTTGCTCTACTCTTTACATGTGTGATCTTGAGTAAATAATGCCCCTTTCCAGGCCTCAGTTTCTCATCTGTATAATAAAAGAATAATGGACAAGATGACCTGAAGTTCCCTTTCCTCTCAGAATCCTATAATTCTCTTCTTAGTCCTTCTACTTCTATGATTAGGGCTAAGGTAGAGGGAGGAGAGAGTAGCTTGGAGTTCAGATCAAAAGCAAGTAAGACTGCATGCCCTCAAACTGCAACAGTTTTGCCTTTGCCATATGGTAAATGAGGATTTACAGACTGATTATATATGTATGCATGTGTGCCTATAACTCAAATTTTGGTGGGGAGGAAGGACTGTTTGGCAGAACCAACCTCTTCTCCTCAATTGCCTGACTTGAGTCTGTGCCTAGATGCTTCATCCCTGGAATAGAAATCCCTAAATGGTCTCTGAGGTGGTCACCCTTTTTCTGACACTCCAGCAATAGCTATCTGTGGATGGTGCATAAGTTCTTTGCAGAGCGGTTAAACTTGTCCAGCCAAGCTAAGTATTACTGAATATGCCTGTCTGTGGATTCATATTTCTGTCCTTAGAAATTCTTTCCTATTTATGCATTAATACTGCAGAGAGGGGGTGATACTGGAACAAGGGGAAAATAAAGGAGGCAGGTAGAAGGGGCCCTAAAAGATTCTTGAGAGACTTCAACAGCTATCATAGTTATCTTTGACATTTGGTAAGGTCTAATACCTGTGTGCAGAAACAAGAAAAATAGGGAAGGTCTTTTGATTAGGCTTTTTAATTATTAAAACAATAATAGCTAACATTTAGATAAAGTACTCTACATGTTACCTCATTTTATCCTCACAACAAGTGATATAGATGCTATCCCCATTTCACAGATAAGGAAACTGAGGTGGAGAGTGATTTACCCAGTGTCATCTAGATGTCTGATAAAGATTGGAACTCAGGTCTTTCTGACTTTGGGTTCCATGCTCTTACTCATTAGCTACACCTAGTGGAGGACTGTATATCATGCTTTTGTTCCACTAGAGACTACACAGGTGTGATCAGCATTATAGAAAATTCTTACAAGTCTCTTTTCTTTTTCCACTTGTTAGTCTTTAACTTTTAAAAATTATAATGAAAATAAGTGCAAAAGACTTCAGTCTCACCTTGCTACCTCCCCATTTGGAGAATTAATGACTGATTTTCCCCCAAGAATAATGGGTCTTTTTCAGATAACAAAAGAACAGCAGAGTTGGATTCTAATTTTCCATTTTCCATTATCTTTTATTCAGACCCAAAATTAAGCCATTACCCAAAATTGCCCAAGTAGATGCATTTCTTGAATTCTTGTAGATTTTAAGTTACTATAACAAATTGCCATTTGCTTTCATGATTAATGTTAAATATTCAAGCTTCCTCCTTAAAGAACTCATAATCAATCATAATCTGAAGAATAGGAAAAGGAATTTTTCTACAAGTGGTATATTGAGAGGCCTGCTGAATCTGGAGTCAGGAGATCTGGGTTCAAATCTTGGCTTTGCACTTACTCCATGGGAAACCTTTAGAAAGCAACATCATCTCTCTGAGATGTCATTTTCTCAAGTGTAAAATGAGGGTGTCAGATTAAAAGATCGATAAGACCTGGCTCTAAATTTATGATCCTACTCTTTGGTCACTAGCTGTAACACTATTGTAAAGAAGATATTCAGCCCTCCCTCTACCCCAACTACCTTTCATCAAACTCAAGATACCATAGATCTGTTTTCCTTTTATAGTAATCTGTGCCACAGCAGGCTGTTTAAAGTCAAGTTAATACGGACAAGCAGAATTGATGCTTAAATCCTCTATCTGTTCTCTCTTTAAGTAGCTTGCAATTCAGAATATACATAGAGCACTTTTATAATGGCCAAGTGCTACATAAATGTTGCTTGTTCCCTAAGCCTCACTCTAAGGTCTCATCTTGTGGAAGTGGCTCTAGGCTCTCAAGGGCTATTCTATCAGAGAGCAAGTTCTAATAGCTCCTGTTGTTGTTCAGTTGTTTGAGTAATGTCAGACTCTGTGATCCCATTTGAGATTTTCTTGGCAAAAATACTGGAGTGCTTTGCCACTTCTTTATCTAGCTCATTTGACAGCTGAGGAAACTGAGGTAAACAGGATTAAGTGACTTGCCCAGGGTCACATAGATAGTAAGTGTCTGTGGCCAGATTTGAACTTAAGAAGATGAGTCTCCCTGACTTCAGGCTCAGGGCTCTATCTGCTGCTCCACATAGCCAAAAAAGACTTCAAGTATACTTGGCTACAGAATATTTGTCATCTGAGGACCTGACTAAGCTCAGAGAAAACCACCACAACATTGTTGGTCACTAGGTGATGGATGTTTGGAGCCAAAACAACTCATGAAATCATTCACTAAAGCATGAAGGAGCTAGGATTTGCAATGATGGAGGAATTACCTATATCAATGAAATAGTGGGATCTTCTGACATATTGAAGAAGTTTTATCATTATTATTCATGCTAGACAATATATATAAAGTTCTTTCAGGCCATATTGCTGATTATGGCTTTCTGTGTTTCTTTGAGAAGTCTCTGTTCTCTGTGGCATTGGGCATTAGCTATCCTAACCTCAATCTTTACGCAAAATAGAACATATTTTCTAGCAGCTAATCCTCAAAGTAGATTTTCCCATAATCTTCTCATTTTCAGTTAATTTAAAATGTGAGAAACTGCCCATGTGTTGGAAAATGCAGAAAACAATGCCATATGTTTAGTGTCCATTTAATTCAAGCTGTGATATATATTCCACACATGGTGCTATTTGCCAGAATTCATGCTTCAGTACCATCATTAAGGTTCAAGCCCTGTATAGGCTGCTCTCTTAGAGAGCTGCCAACCAGTGGTGAGACTTTCCCCCATCCTTGTTTTCCCAGTGGTCTCAATTATGTAGCTCAAAGCTGAATATGAGTCATTGATCATTGCTAACCACCTCCCCAAGTGTTGTAATATGGATCCAGACTATGTAACAGTATAACATCATAATTCCACATTTACTCAGGCAAGCAAAAGACTCAGACATTATTTGCCTTCCTATCAGGCTCTCCCAGAGGACTGAGCATCCAGGAGACAGAGAGAAGGACAGATAGACAGAGAACAAGACCCTAAACCAATTCAAAACAATTCAGCAAGCATTTAATATGTGCTTGCCATATGCACAGCATTGTGCTAAGTGCTGGGAACACAAATACAGGAATAAAATGTTCCTTGGTTCAGTGGATAGAGCACTGAAACTGGACTCAGGAAGACCTGAGTTCAAATCCAGCCTCAGACACTTACTAGCTGTGTGACTCTGGGAAAGTCATTTAACCCTGTTTGCCTCAGTTTCCCCATCTGTAAAATGAGCTGAAGAAGGAAATAGCAAACCACTCTAGTATCTTTGACAAGAAAACCTCAAATGAGTTCATGAAGAGTTGGACATGACTGAAACAGCTAGACAAAAAACTGTCCTCAAGAAACTTACAGTCCACTGGATCAGAGCTGCTTTGCCATTCTGTCACTTCTATAAATACTACCTAGTTCCTGTTTCACATGCTCTTTTCATAAAGCTCTCCTTGAAAAAGACTCTAGATTGTGCCCCAGTTTTGACACATCAGCATTATTACCAGCCTCCATCCTGATGAGTTACCTTGGTAGCTGCAGCCCAGAATAAGTGCAGTGTCTAGCCCATGGTCCTAGACGTGCTTTTGATGCTGGCATACCCACTGCTTTGTGCAACATCATCAGGGTACTGTAACTACATTATTCTTATTAAATATCGACGTCATAGATTTAAAGCTGGCAGGTACCTTAGAGCTCATCTAATATGATCATCCCTTTTGTACAGATGAGAAGTAATTTTCCCAAGGTAAAGATGAGATTTGAACAGGGACACTCAGACTCCAAACCTAGACCACTTTCTATGTATAGTGGGACCACTGATTTTTTTGTATTATTAATTTAACAAGCATTTGTTTCTCTGCCTTCTATCTCTCTATCCTATTGGGGGAAAAACAAATAAAAACAAAACTCATAACAAATATGTACAGTCTATCTACAGACAAAAATTCGTATCCAGTGATTTTCTCCATGGGTGTTTTGCTCTGTTGATTAGATCATTGTGCTTTTGAATCTAAAGCTACAGGTACAATTCTCAAAAGGCCAGGTGAAATCACTCAGCTCCATTACCAATGATGATAGCTAACCCCAGCTAGACATTTCCCAAATTCATGTAGTTGGCTACAAAGAGAAATTTTGTGAGAAAGCATGAATAAGTCCATGAAAATTCATCTCTTAACTTCAAATATATGTAATTTTGACAGTTTGGGTAGGTGGTCTTTCAGAATTGCAAGGGCAAAAAATTCATTACCCTGCTGCCATAATTGGAATGAGCCTTTCTAAATTTAGTTAGGCTAGTACTCAGATAATAGATACATAGTCTATCATTTGGCCCAAACTCAAAACTTTTCCATCATGGCAGAACCTGCCAAAGCTTGTACTTTATTAATACATTCTTTAAGAAACTAGGGTCACCTCCACACTACCATGAGGCATTGGAAGAGAATTTTATTGGAGTCCCTATTACTAGAAAAAACAACTCAATGCACATCTACTAATGATGGGTCAATAGCATGAAGGAGAACAAATTGAAAATACTCTTAAATATGCATAAACTTAAAATGCATACATTACCCTCCTGTACTTCTACTGTTTACACCTTCCTAATTCCTTAATCCTAGGTCATTCTCACCATTCTTCTTTTATATTCCTCCTCTCAGCTTGCTAAAGGCTTCTGCGGGAAAGTTATAAAAATATACTGTGTGGATCCACTGAAAATTCACATTGTCTGACCTTGGCTAGGCTCACACTGTCCCTAGGCAAACTTTTGATATTCTCTAATTGGTTCTTTATCACATTTATCATGATAGCTGTTCCAAATATCCTTTTCTCTCCTAACACCCCAATTCAACTCCCTTCCCCCTACCCCTCAGCAAATTATCTCACCTGCCATCAATTGTTTATTACTTTTCCTCCCAATTCAATCTCTTCCTGTGTTGGTTAGTTCCTTCCCAACTTCTCTCTACACCCTCTACCTTGATGCTGTTATCTAAACTCTTTGGTTCAGTTTTCACTTGAGTGCAATGATTCCCAAACCCAAACATCTAGCTCTTCTCTCTCTAGCACTTTAGTCCTGCATCTCCAAATACCTCCTAGACATCTCTACTTGGCTGGTCATTAGAACTTCAAATTTCAATATGAGCAAGACTGAACTCACTCTTACCCTCTAAATCTTACTCTCCCCTCATTCTCCCCTTTTTATTGATGGCACCACCATCTTCCCAGTTAACAAGGCTCAAAACCTGACTTCCCTCTCCCTTACCACCACATCCAGTGTTTTACCAAGTCCTGTGGATTCCATCTCCAAAGATATCTATGTAATATTGTTTCATATTATGCATGCATTCTCATTCTGGCTGAACTGGACTACCATCTTTTCCCATCTCAACTTACCAGCTCTTATGACCATGCATTTTTCATAGGACATCCTTCATGCTTGAAATGCACTTTTCTCCAACTCTTCCCTTTAAAATTCTTCTTTTCCTTCAAGGCACATCTCAGGTACACATCATCAAAGAAGCTATCCCCAGCTGAAGGTGTTCTCTCACACATCAAATTTTCCTGCTCATCTTTTCTAGATCTCTCCTTTCCCTCTAGTATATTTGGCTTTGTGCTATGCTTATCTATATCCATTAATAACTCTAAAGTGCTCAGAGGTAGGAACTGCATCATTTTTTTAAAAAATTCTTACTACTTAGCTCAAAGACTTCCATGTAGTAGGTGCTTAATTAATTCTTATTTTATTGAATAAAAAGGAGTGCTTTGAATTTGGGTGTGTTCCTATGATTGAAATTCAACTTTCTACTTTTATCAGTATCATTATTTCTTTTTTGTTGACCAAATCAATGAAAAAAAGCAATTATTATGAACTTTTGATACGCCAGACACTGTGCTAAGTGCTGGAGATACAAATAGAAAAAGCTAAATAGTCCATGATCTCAAGAAGCTTGCAGGGGCGATGGGGAGAGAGATAATACATACCAGAAAACAGCTACAAGTCAAGTGGAAAGACCCAGAGATCCTTAGGTTACTTAGTAGCTAATATGCAGTACCAAGGGACTGCAAGGCAAGGGGGACTTGTTATTCTTCAGTCATGCCCCACTCTTCATGATCCCAGGGACTATAGCATGCAGGCCCCTCTATCCTCCACTATCTCTTGAAGTCTTTCTAAGTTCATGTTCATTGTTTCCATGATACTATCTCTCCATCTCATCCTCTGCTGTCTCCTTTTCCTTTTGCTTTCAGTCTTTCCCAACATCAGGGTCTTTTCCAGTGAGTCTGATCTTTTCATTATGTGGCCAAAGTATTTAAGCTGCAGCTTCAGTATTTGACCTTCCAGTGAATAGCCTGAATTGATGTCTATAAGTATTGACTGATTTGATCTCCCTGCTGTCCAAGGGACTCTCACAAGTCTTCTCCAGCACCAAAAATTCAATTCCGCAGTGCTCAGCTTTCATTTATAGTCCAACTCCCACAGTCATACATTGCTACTGAAAAAACCCACAGTTTTGACGATACAGAGTTTGTCAGCAAGGTGATGTCTCTGCTTTTTAGTATGCTGTACAGATTTGCCATAGCTTTCCTTACAAGGAGCTAGCATCTTTTAATTTCATGGCTGCAGTCACCATCTGCAGTGATCTTTGAGCCTAAGCACATAAAATCTGACACTACTTCCATTTCTTCTTCCTCTATTTGCCAGGAAATGATGGGATCAGTTGCCAGGATCTCAGGTTTGTTTTTTTTTTATTTTAATGTTAAGCTTCAAGTTAGTTTCTACACTCTCATCTTTCACCCTCATCAAGAGGCTTCTTAATGTTTCTCCACTTTCTGCCATCATAGTGGTATCATCCACATATCTAAGGTTATTGATATTTCTTCTGGTAACCTTAATTCTAGGTTTTGATTCATCCAGCCTGGTATTTCGCATGATATACTCCACATATAGGTTAAATAAGGTGACAATATACAGCATTGTCATACTCCTTTTACAATCTTAAACCAATCAGTTGTTCCATGTTTAATTCTAAATGTTGTTTCTCAGCCCACATACAGGTTCTTCAGGAGACAAGTAAGATGATCTGGTACTCTCATCCCTTTGAGAACTTGCCACATTTTGTTGTGATCCACATAGTCAAAGGCTTTATTTAATGTAGTCAATGGAGCAGAAATAGGTGTTTTTGTGAAACTCCCTTGCTTTCTCCATAATCCAGTGAATGTTGGTGATTTGGTCTCTAGTTCTTCTGCCTCTTCAAAACTAGCCTGCTCTTCTGGTAATTCTCAGTTCACATATTGCTGAAACTTAGCTTGCAGGATCTTAAGCATAATCTTGCTGGCATGTGAAATGAGTATGATTGTTTAGCAATGTGTACACTCTTTAGCATCGCCCTTCTTTGGGATTGGAACATAGACTGATCTTTTCCAATCCCTTGACCACTGTTGTATTTTCCAAATTTGCTGACATATTGAGTGCAGCACTTTAACCGCATCATCTGTTAGGGTTTTAAATAGCTCAGCTGGAATTCTATCACCTCCACTAGTCTTATTGTTAACAATGCTTTCTAAGGCCCACTTGACTTCATTCTTCAGAATGTCTGGCTCTAGATCAGAAACCATACCATCATGGTTATTGGTGATGTTAAGTTCTTTCTTATACAGTTCTTTTGCATATTCTTGCCACCTCTTCTTAATCTCTTCTGCTTCTGTTAAATCCCTACATTTTTGTCTATCAGGCCCATTTTTGCATGAAACTTTGCCTTGATATCTCTAATTTTCTTGAAGCAGTCTCTTGTCTTTCCCATTCTGTTGCTTTCTTCTATTTCTTTGCATTGCTCATTTATGAAAACCATCTTATCTCTCCTTGCAATTCTCTAGAATTCTGTGTTCTGAAAGAGGGAGAATAGGTGGTAAGGCCTAGAGCAGGGGTGGGGAACCTGCAGCCTCGAGGCCAAATGTGGCTGTCTAAGTCCTCAAGTGAGGTCCTTTGACTGAATCCAAACTTTACAGAACAAATCTTGCTCCATTGGTTCCCCACCCCTGGCCTAAAGGATCTTAGGAGGCAAAAGCAGGGCTGATGGTTAGGTTTGGGGACCCTCTATATATCTTATCAAAATGGATAGAACTGTTGATTTCTATCGCATTCAAACCCTTTGAGCAGTTAAGCATCCTGGGAAGGCAAAGCCACAGGGTAGACCTGATAATGATATTCTTCCAGGCCAGATGTCTTGGGACAGCTCAGAGAGGCAGAGAGGAAGAGGAGGGAAAGCAAAAAGCTTCACTCAATTGTTTTTATTCAGAGTGGGTTCTGAAGTAGGATTGCTATTCAATATGTTCTGACTTAAAGGAAATGAGTTTCACTAACAATATCACCTTGAATTTGAAGTAGAAATGGACTTGGAGTCAGGAGACTTTGACATTGACTAACCATGTGGTCATAGGGATAATTCAATTATTTTTCATTCATGAAGCATTTATTATGCCCCCTATATTTGTAAGACACTGTTTTAATAGTTGAAAAAACAAAGACAAGAATGAACTGTCCCTATCCTCAAAGAATTCACACTGGAAGAGAAGGGGATGGGGAAGAATACAAAATACATAAAGCTAAGTAAATTCAAACTATTTAAGGTAAAGTAGTTTCAATTGGGTCAGTTAACTACCTAGAGACATGAAGAAAAGTCTCATGAAGGAAATGGAACCCAAGTTATGTCAACAGGAGGCTAAAATTCTTACAAGACAAAAGGGAAGAGTTAATAAACTATTAATTGGTTACTTTGGAGAGAATACAACTGAGTTTTGAGATTACAAACCAGATTACAAAGGATTGAGGAATGATGAGAAAGTGAAAAAATAGAGGCAACAAGTATCAATAAATTTTTCAAGGCATCTTGCTCCAAAAAGCACTGTAACACAATAGACTGAGGGAATGGCAAGGTCAAAGGAAGGGTTTGTTTGGTTTTCTGAGATTGGGGGAGACCTGTGTATGTTCACAGATGACAGGGAAGGAACCAATCGACATGATACAGAAAAATTAAAGATAAAACAAAGAGAAGGAACAATGCAGAGAGAAAACTCTGAGAGGAGATGGGAGGGGATTGAATCAACAGCAAAGTAGAAATGCCAGCTTTATCAGTGGAAAATCTCTTCATCAGAGAGTGGAGAGAAGAGGCCATAGAATGCTGAAGAAATGTTTGGGACATGGAGCAGAGTTAATAGACAGCCTCTATTTTCTCAGGAAAATAGAAGGTTAGATCTTCTGCTGAGAGGGAGAAGGAGACCATGATCTAAGAGATTTGAGGAGAGGGGAGAAAGTTTGGAAGAGCCATTGTGAATATAACAAAAATTTAATCGAAGAAGAACAAAAGTAATGCTGGGCAGTAATGAAGGTCTCCTTGAGGTTAAATAATATAAAATTATGGTGGCCTATATAGCATATTTGTGTGATTTTCTCCATCAGTGTTCAGGAATGCATGAGTTGAAGTGGAAAAGATTAATGTGGGAGGAGGGAGGGCAGTAACCTAAGGTTGGGTTTTGGCAAAGTGATACAACAAAAGTAAAAGGAATTCAGTGTAGCTACATGTTTTATTTGAACTGATCCACCACAGGGTCAATACTGTGAAGGAAGGGAAGACTAGTATAATGGACTGGAAGAACAGGAAGGGATCAAGGGACTAGGGTCATGGTAAAAATATATAATTTTTCTAGCAGTAGTCAAGCAGTGGGAAAAATTGAAGAATAGGAGGTTGTGATTAGAGAAAAGAATTTCTGGGTCATAGAGGTATAACAGTGGAGGGATCAGATCATAGTTATAGCAATCCCTCAGTGCAATTGCAATGGAGTGAAAGTGAAGCTCCTCATAGGAGGTTGAAAAACTGGAAAGGTAGGTTGTTCAAGAAGATGTTTATACAGAAAAAGCTGGGTTGGAGAGACAGACTGTGAACAAGATCCTAAGCTAAAATGATAAATTTTAACTGAGTGATAAAGATGGACAGAGTGAACTTAAGAGGAGAGTTTTCTGGTCAAAGGAGGCAAAGGGAACAATCTGGAAATAGGACTGAGGAAAAAATAGCATGCCTGCTCTTCCTCCTAACCTAGTGCTTTGAGTTTGGGGTGTGGAGAGGGCAACAAATGAAGGGGGGTAAGCACCTGGTACTGGGAAAGTTGACCAGAAACACCTTGAAAGTGGGAAAATGTGTGAGAATCACTATTATCTCTAGGATTGAAAATAAAATCCTCTATTTGACTTTTAAAGCCTTTCCTAATCTGGCCCCTTCTTACAATTTAGTCCTCTCCATGTGCTCTATGATCCACGCGATGGCATTAGTGACCCAAGTGACACTGACCTCCTTGCTGTGCCTCACATGTACACTTTATCTTCTCATTTTGTGCATTTTCATTGGCTGTCCTTCATCCATAGAGTGCTCCCCCTCCTCATTCTCCTGCTGTCTTCTCTGGCTTCCTTCAAGTCTCAGTTCAAATGACACCTCCCCAAAGAGGTCTTTCCAAGGCCTCCTCAAATGCTGGTTCCTTCCCTCTGAGATTACCTCTGATTTGCCCTGTATGTCTCTTGTACGTACATAGTTGTTTGCATATTGTAACTCTCATTACACTGTGAACTCCTTGAAGGCAGAGATTGCCTTTCTTTGTATCCCCAGTATTTAGCATAGCACACAAAAAAAAACACTTAATAAATGCTTGTTAACTTAATGATTTGATTCTCTAGGAAAGAGCATTGGATAACATAAGGACAATGAAGTTATAATCCCATATCCTTCCAGAGTTGTACCTGTGCATAAATGGATAGAATAGCATTTCATGGGAACAGCATGCCCCTGAAGTACCCTAGCCATGAAACCTTTAGAGGAAGCATGTCTTCATGAAAGAGGATGGAACAGATGCTGTGCAGCTGTGATGTATTTGCCATAGCTCTGACTAGCCCCTCCATAGGAGGCATATATGCATTCATTTCAAGCCCAGTATAACTACATCCTTCTCATGGCAGTTGCTGGGCTATTGTCCTCCCTAGGCAGGCATAAACGTAGGTATAAACCTACGTATTTCCTGGGAACAGAGAGACTCATCTTCATGCAGAAGATGAAGACTTCCTGGGAAGCTTGTGCATCATAAATACCACTCTCAGTCAGATCCATAGACCATCTAGTCCAGAGCACTCTTTTTAACAGTGGTACCCAAGAATATGTCATATATAGTCAGAGTAATTAACCCCCAAAACATTATCTTCAGTGAGTAGAGAGAGTTCAGTCATTTTTCCAATCATGTCCATCTTTTTGACCCCATTTAGGGTTTTCTTGGCAAAAATACTGAAGTGGTTAACCATTTCCTTCTCTAGCTTATTTTACAGATGAGGAAACTGAGGCAAACAGGGTTAAGTGACTTGCCCAGGGTCAAACAGCTAGTAAGTGTCAGATTTGAACTCACAAAGATGAGCCTGGAGGCCTGGTGGCCACTGCACTACCTAGCTTCTTTTCCACTGTGCCACCTAGGTATGACTCTAAATTTATACTAAATTCTAATAACCATGTTTATATGTGGGACTTATATAAATTCTTATGGTAATGTGTTCCCTATATTTATTGTCCATGATTAACATAAAGACCTTAGTGATCATCTATCTCAACCCCTTCTATTTGCAAATGGACCAGAGAAACAAAATTACTTGCCCATCCTCTCCCAGGTACTAAGTTGCAGAGGTGAACTTCAAACCCAACTGTTCTGACTTCAGTGCTCTTTTCACTACATAATGTAACCACACAATATCACCTCACACTTAAGGAAAAATCACCTTTAGTTTCTTGTTACTTGTCCTAAAACTAGAGAGGCATCATAGTGTAATCAAGATGGATTTAGGGATCAGAGGAGCTGAGTTTGAATTACTGTGCTACAAATTAGTATGTGAACACACACACATGTCACTTCACTTCCCTGGGCCTCAGTTTCCCCATCTATAAAATAATGGGGTTAGGTCATACAATCAAAGAATCAAAAAGGGACAGATCTTAGATTTGGAAGGAACTTGAATAGCCATCTAGTTTAGTACACACCCAAAAGTAATTCCCACTGAATTCCCATTCTGGCATAGCCCAATACCTCTTCCACTTTTGGACAATAATTGTTAAGAAATCATTGAGCATAAATTGCCCTCTTTGTAACTTCCATCCATTGCTCTTAGTTCTGTGTTGTTAAGCCAAACAGGAAAAGTAATCTCTCTTCTGTATGACAGCCCTTCAGATACTTGAACCCTGCCATTATGTCCCACCTAGTCTTCCTTTCACATGAGATGATCGCTAGGGTCCCTTCCAGACCTAAATCTATGATCCCGTGACCCTACCCCCTTCACCCCCCAAACAGAGAAGCTCATTGGCTTCCTTCTAGACTAGAAGACTGGACAAAAGAGAGTCAAATTTTTGTAGGATCCATCCATTTCCTTAAAAATAAAAATACTAGAAAAATATTATGTCTTAGGAGACTGCTAAGCAGCACAATGGATAGATTCAAGAGTCAGAAAGACCTGAGCTCAATTTTGTCCTCAGACACTTACTTGCAGTGTGACCTTGGGTAAGTCATTTAACCTCTGTTTGCCTCACTTTCATCATGTGTAAAAAGGGAACAATAATAGTACCTAGCTCCCAGGGTTGTTGTGATAATCAAATAAAATAATAATAGCAAAGCATTTAGCACAGTGCCTGGCACACAGTAAGTACTATATAAATGTTTACTATTAATAACCATAATAATATTGTTGCTTATTACAAGCCTATTAGTTAAACATAATCCTTTAAAATAGATTTTATTTATAATAGCATCATAGAATTGCAAATCTTATTCTTGAAAATCATGTTCAGCAAACAATAATTTTTAACTTCCTCTCTGGGTCTCAGTTCATAAAGAGAGCATTGTGTGTCAGCCTCAATGTCAGATCAGGGTATTAATTCCAGCAGGCTGCCAGCAATACCATGTTTCTTTGCTACTTGTCTTCAATTGACAAGGCATAATTAACCCAAGTGTTACTCTGAAGTTGAATATTTTATTCTATGAGGATCTACAAAAGAAAATGAACTTAGTGACTGGTCTGTTTGATCCTTCTCCAGTCAAGCATTTATTGCATACTTCATGAGCCCAACCTTGCACTAGTCGATAGAAAATACAAAAGAAGACACAATACTTACCCTAAAATGTTTCTGAGTTGTGTTGAAGGAGACAAGACTTACACACAGAAAGCAATTAGAGAACAATATGAGGCAGTAAATAACATAGTATATAATTGCATGATTCTGACTTGGAATCCAAAAAGATCTCAACAAACTGGAATAATGGGCCAAATCTAAAAAAAATGAAATATAATAGTTATAAATGTAAAGTCACCTACACAAGGGTTCAAAGAACGGACTGTCTAAGTATAAGATAGGAAAGATATCACTCATATTAAAAAAAAAAAAAAGACTCAGGAGGGGCAGCTAGGAGGCACAGTATGGGACCAGTCCTGGAGTCAGGAGGACCTGAGTTCAAATGCGACCTCAGACACTTGACACTTATTAGCTGTGTGACCTTGGGCAAGTCACTTAACCCCAAATGCCTTGCAATAGATAGATAGATAGATAGATAGATAGATAGATAGATAGATAGATAGATAGATAGATAGATAGATAGATAGATAGATGGATGGATGGATGGATGGATAGATAGATAAATGAAAATAAAGATTCAGGAACTACAAACGCCATATAAGTGTAGCACAGCCAACTAATAGGCATATATGTACCGAATGAAGGAGACAACAGTCCCACTCACTATGTTCTGTTGTTGTCAGACCATGCCTTAAGGATCTGGTTTAGTTCCCGGAGTCCATTTTTTGGAGCAGGGGGACATTAACAGACCAAAAACAGGAATACATTACACATAGGTTTTTAATAAATGTTTGTGGAATTGAGAAATTAACCAAAATGGTGAAAGGACTTGCCAGTCCTCACTTTGCTATGTGAGGATTGGATAAAACAACAAGAAATGCTTAACTTTATGGGGAGAAGACTTACAGAGAGCATGGAGAGAGGCTATCGCATGGAAGATGGATTACACTTGTTTTGCTTATCCCAAAAGGACAGAATTAATTTTTTAAGTTTGCAAAACATTTTACATAGATTATCTCATTTGATCCCCACAATAACCCCATCTGTCTTCTATATGTAATTTAGGGAATACTTTCTATTAATACTTTTCTCCTCTTTCCCCTCCCTTCTCCACTCCCATCTTCTTTTGTCTGTTTCCTCTTTCTTTCCTTCCTTTGATAAGCCACCATTCTTCCATTCTCCAAAAGCTCCTTATCTTCACTGGAATTATTTCTATTTGTATTTTCAGAATTTAGTTCCTGAACACTTCTTATTTTATTGAGTCGACTTCCCCTATAGCCAAAGGCATGCATAGAGGCATCGGTCAGATATGCCAACTCATCATCACACCATTACACAGTACACACCTACACACCTGGCCCATGTTCTTTGTGTGCCTGTCCTTGTAGTATTTTAGGGCAGATGGTCTTGCCTTATTCTATCTCTAAACACTGAAATCTCTTACTAAATAAATCTGGAGCACACATGAGAGTATACTTTGTTTTTCTCTATCACAAATTCTGAGATTAAGTGGTCACTTCCTACCAAGGATCCCATCATTTTTAATTCACCAACCACTTCCTCTTTGAAGTGATGTGGGAAGAGTTTATCTCTTGCTGACTCTCTGTGAAGTAGGAAATTAATTAAACCACTGACTATAAGTGGGAAAGTGACTATAAGTGGGAAAGGGTATGTGGCTGGGAGCTTGAAGAGATAGGAAAAGGTTTGGAATAGTCACTGTGGGGAATGAGAGAAATCAGGAGGAATAGAGGAGGAGGAGGACTGCCATGCATCAGTGAAAGTCTGCCTCTCTGTCTCTCTCTCCCTCTCTGTCTTTCTCTCTGTCTCTCTCTGGCTTTGGCTCTCTCTGTCTCTGTCTGTGTCTCTGTTTCTCTCTGTCTCTGTGTGTGTGTGTGTCTCTCTCTCTGGCTCTGGCTCTCTGGCTCTCTCTCTGACTCTGTCTCTGTTTCTCTCTGTCTCTCTGTCTCCTCTCTGTCTGTCTGTCTGTCTGTCTGTCTCTCTCTCTCTCTCTCTGGCTCTGGCTCTCTGGCTCTGTCTCTGTCTGTCTCCCCTCTCTCTCTCTGTCTCTCTCTTTCTCTCTCTCTGGCTCTCTCTCTCTGGCTGTTTGGCTCTGTCTCTCTCTCTGTCTCTGTCTCTGTGTCTCTGTCTCTGTTTCTCTCTGTCTCTCTGTCTCTCCTTCCTTCCTTCCTTCCTTCCCCATACCATATCTTTATTCCTTTCTCCCTGCTTGTCCCACCCCACTGCTCCTTACGTGAATATGCTATGGAAATTAAAGTGATTTATTCTTGTTGTATTTATAGAATAACATTTTATATTATATGTTCTTGCTTAATTGAAAAATAAATGAATGAGCTGTTCATTGTTTCTCTTTCAAGAGCCTAAAGAAAGTCTCCAACAAGATTTGGTTGGGTTTTTTTTTTAATCCTATGAGGGAAAAATAGAGAAATGAAAAAAAAGTTTCCCCATCCCTGCTTTGATTAAATCATGTTAGGTTGAGAGTTTTTTTTCCTATTAGCATATACAAGTATCAGGAAAAATCTGTCCAATTAAAAGCTAGAAATGACCCTCAAGTGTCCATTAAATTTTAAATCCTTATGTACAATATATAGATTGGTGGCTACCAATAACACATAGTCCATGTATAGAAAGATTTCTCTTCATAAACAGATTTAATTAATGATTCTTAAACTGATTTAATACAACTTCTAACTTGGTTTTATATTGTTATCATAAGAAAGGACAGTAAAAAAGGATTCTGTTTCCAACCCTTACATACATTACAAGGATAACTAGCAATGGTTCTCATCTTTTCAAAATCTATTTTAAAAAATAAATCTAAATTTAAACCTTTCCCTAAGTCATGATACTTTTAGCTGGGTAGATAGAGCCTCCAACTGCAACACCCAATGGTGTGATCCTGTCAGCTCTCACAGCTTTTAGAGGGCTGTGTCAGATAAGTATTGGGATTGGAAAAACTCCCAGGGATATCCAGGTACTATCGGAGTATATAGTTTTTGCCATGCCTTAGAGCAGATGTAAGAAGCATGTGGCCCTCTAACAGAAAGACACACTCTTCCCTGTAGTTATGTCTACACAATGCCAAAACATCTGGTTAAGTCAATAAAATTTCTGTCAATCCAGCTGTTTGACAAAGCACAGATACAACATCTGGGATACTGATTGAATTGTTGTTTAGTCATTTTTTAGTCATGTCTGACTCTTCATGACCTCATTTGGGGTTTTCTTGGCAGAGATACTGGAGTGGTTTTGACATTTCCTCCTCCAGCTCATTTTACAGATGAGAAAACTGAGGCAAACAGGGTTAAATGACTTGCCCAGGGTCTAAGGCAGAAAGACAAGTCTTCCTTACTCCAGGCCCAGCACCCTATCCACTGCGCCACCTAGCTTCCCTGCTAATTGAGTAAGTCAGATCTTTTTGAAGAAACAGCATTGTACATGGAAAGAACACTGTATTTGGAGTCAAATGATCTGGGTTCAAATCCCAACTCTGCCACTTACTACCTGTCTGACCTTAGGCAACTCCCTTAATATCTCTAGGCCTCCATCATCTGAAAAATGAAAGGATTTGACTAAATGAGCTCTAAAGCACCCCCCAATACTAAATCTCTATGTCTATAGATGTATATTCTTGGAGTCAGCACTGCTCCAAGAATTCAGCACAGTATTCTGAAGGAAGGTCTCATTCTGAAAGGTTATTGCCCTCAAAGCTTTATTCTCATTTAGAGTTCATTTAAAGTCATAGGAGCTAGATTTTGGAAAGACTTTGGAGATAGATCACCAATCTCTCCTTCACCTTATTTTATAGATGACAACTGAGGCCCAGAGGAGACTTAAATTCAAAGTCTCCCAGCTAAAAAGGAGTAGCAGGCATTTGAACTGAGGCCCTCTGGCTCTGAACCCAGTATTCTTTCTTCTCTACATGCCATGCTGTCTCTTGGTAGAATTATAAACAAGACAAAATTTGGAGGAAGGAGGTCCTTAAATGGTTCCCCATGAAGAGTGAAGATAGCCTAGATTTTGGCTTTAGGAATTGGTAAAGCCCAAAGAGAGATATTATGGAATTCAGAGCTAAATGGAAAGGAAGGAGAAAAGGTGGGGGTAGTGGGCATGATGAGATAAACAGATTGGTTTACAGCTCAGATCTAAGGAACATAGTTAACTAAAGTGTAGGATCAATACTCTAAATGACTGAGTGAATAAATGAGAATATTGATGAAGAATCATAGAACAGAAAAGAAATGTTGAGTCATCTGACTCAATCACTTCATTTATTAAGTAGGAACTTAATTTACTATTAAGGACACCAAAAAAAATGAAGTGGTAGAACTAAGACTGGAACCCAGAATTCCCAATGCACTGTCCACTGTCTCTCATAACTAACATGTAGGTGAGGACAACTGGATTTACTTATGGTGATAGTCAAACTTCGTATACCCCTCTGAAAGTTGCCGTTTTATCACTTACTTTCCATAAAAATATATTTATCAATCAGTAAGTAATTATTAAGTGCCTCATATACCAAGCACTGTGCCAGTAGTTGGAGGTACAAAGACAAAAGCCAAATAGTCCCTGCCTTCAAGAAGCTTATAGTCTAACCAAGAGAAATGTAGACATATAGAGAAATATATACATAAAAGATACAAGACAAGAGGTGAGGAAGAGCATTAGACATTTTGGAATCTATAGGCTATTTTATGGACAATGACAAGTTCTTACTAATACAGGAACACCATTCAATTGTGCAGATCCACCCACTTGTGCCTTCTAACCCTATGCAACCCATGTTCATGCCCTCTCATGAATCATCTACAGAGGATGTGCCTTTATCTGGATCTTTCAACATTATATGGGTATCAGAGTAGTGCTTGGGCCGTCCATCTGTTCTGTGTTGAACTTGCTACGTGACCAGCTCACATCTTCTGAGAATGCATTGTTGGTAATATCTTGAACATTACTTCTTGGCTGCTGAACATGCTTTATAATTTAGACTTGTAAAATCATATAGCTAGAAAGAAACTTAGAAGTATAAGGAACTTCCCATTTTACAGATGAGGAAACTAATACTGGAAGTGAAATGGCTTGAACCAGAGCATATACTATAGTTAGCAAATGGAAGATCAGGGACTAGAATCCAAATCTCTTGACTTTCTGTTCAGGGATCTTTTCACCCGCCTCCACCCCCTACAATGACTACCATATATTTTCTACTGAATCAGGAGACCATGAAATAGTATGTTGATTTGCATCAGTTTACATGCTGATATGTCCATCATAATCAAAAAAAGGGGCTTAAATTTACATAGTACAATATAAGAAGAGCACTGACTGGAGTTAGAGGACCTGGGTTCAAGTTTCAACTCTGATTCTTACCAAATGTGTAATCTTGGGTAGGTCACTTACCCTGCCTAAACCTCAGTGGCTTCATCTTTAAAATGTGAGGGCTAGCCTAGGTGACCTCTGAGGTCCCTTCCAGCTCTAGACCTGCAATCCTGCAAACCCTAGTAGGGATGAGGAAGAAGAAGAAAAGTGAGAGAGAGGGAGAGGGAAAGAGAGAGAGACAGACAGACAGACAGAGAGAGAGAGAGAATAGATAGATGCACACACACACAGAGAAAATGCAAGGGAGAAAGCAGGAGAGCAGAAATTACTATCATCTACTAAGTTATGGATATTGATAAAGCTAATAAAACCTCAGAAGAAAAGAGACTTTATTGCTGGGCTGTTCCCTTAAAAGATGCATAGCTCTGGGAAATACCAGCCCTAGAGAAAATTGGGAAGCAGATGGTTTATCTTCCTAGTCCTAACACTAATTCTAATCATCCTTCTCCCTATACCACCATTACTACCACCCCCACTGGAATCTTCTCTCTTCTCCTTTGGGTGCCTAGTGTCCACACACTATCTCTGAACCAAAGGCTGTTCTCAAAAAAAAAAAACAAAAAACCAACTTTGGTTCTTTCAAAATGAAAACAGCTAATAGCAACTTAAAGTACTGCCCTTTCCAGGAGAAATTACCTTTTAATTGGGATAAAAGCCCAAAGCCTAAGACTAAAGCTTGTGATGCAAAATTTCAGTCACAGTTTAAAAAGCAGTTTTTTGTTTTGCTTTGTTTTGTTTTGTTTGCTGACAGATTTTCCCAGAGTCCCTGAAATCACAAGTATTTGACTATTCATAAGGCCAGTTCTGGCCCTGGTCCTAGCCTTATGTCAGGAAAGGAGGACCAAGAGTCAGTTTAATCAGTCAATAAACATCTGTTAAGCCGCTACTATGTTCCAGACACTGTCCTAAGTGGTGGGGATACAAAGAAAGGTAAGAGACAGTTTCTGATCTCAAGGAGCTCACAGTCTAATAGGGGAAACAGCATGCAAACAACTATGTACAAACAAGATACATACAAGATAAATTGGAGACAATCAACAGAGGGAAGGCATTAAAATTCAGGAGGATTAAAAAAGACTTTTGTAGAAGATGAGACTTTAGCTGTGACATGAAGGAATCCAAGGAAGTCAGGAGGTAGAGATGAAGAAGAGAATTCCAGGCATAGAGGACAGCCAGAGAAAATGCCTGGAATGCAGAGATAGTGTCTTGGTCAGGAACAACAAGAAGACCAGAGATATAGGACCATAGTATACATGGGATGTGACAGAAAAGAGAGAGAAGGTGTAAGAAGATGGAGGATGGCAAGTTATGAATGGATTTAAATGCCAGAGGATCTCATATTTGATCCTCAAGATGATAGGGAGCCAGTAGGGTAAACTGAGCTGGGGGGGACTATGGGAAGAGGGGAGAGTGACATGATCAGACCCATGATCAGACCTGGACTTTAAGACAAAAGCTTTGATAGTTGAATAGAAGATGGAGTGAAGTGGGGAGAGACTTAAGGCCAGGAGGCCAACCAACAGGTTTTTGCAGTAGTCTAGGTATGAGATGATAGGGGCCTATACCAGGGTGGTGGCAGAGTCAGAGATGAAAAGGCGGCTTATGTGAGAGATGTATGAAGGTAAAATGGACAATGGGGCAGCTAGGTAGCACAGTGCATGGAATGCCAAGAGTGGAGTCAGGAAGATCTGAGTTCAAATCCAGACTCAGACACTTACTAGCTGTATGACCCTGGGCAAGTCACTTAACCCTATTTGCCTCAGTTTCCTCATCTGTAAAATAAGTTGGAGAAGGAAACAGCAGACCACTGCAGTATCTTTGCCAAGAAAATCTCAAATGGAGACATGAAGAGTCATATACAACTGAAAAATGACTGAACAAAAAAATTTTAAAAAAGGACAATCTTTAGCACTAGATTGGATGGGTTGGGGTAAGGTTGGGTAGAATGAGAGACAGTGAATGAACTAGATCAGATAGTTACTCAGGTCCCTTCTAGTTTAGGGTCTATGATGAAGACAATGATTCTACACAGGATCATTGTGAGAGTACTTAAAACATACAAAACACTACCCAAATGTATAAGATATTATAATAATGTGTGGAAAAGCTGGATTTTTAAAATCCCCCTAGCTACTTTCAAGGTCCAAGAAAATGAAAAGCTGAAACACATCCTTTCATAACTCTAAAAAATATCTGGCGCTGACCTTTCCCCTTCAAAGGGAATAAACCTTGAAACTTCATGCCTAATGTAAAAACATAGTTGTCAAAGGAGTCAACACACTACTAAGCTGGGAAAATATATCCAGAATTAAACCAAATAATATTTGGAAGAGCCAAGAAAAATGTGCACAGTGAAAGGTGTTGGCAACTTTCTTAATTACATCTGGCATTTAGAGTATTATATTCATAAAGCCACGGATCAGTGAAAAGAGAACTAGATCTAAAGCGAGAGGACCTGCCTTTGGGTGAGTCATTTAACTTCCCTAGGACTATTTTCTCATCTGTTAGATATGGGAGATTGGGCTATATAAATTCTAAGGTCCTTTCTGACTAAATCTATGAAAGATTCATAGATTCTTAGCACCATAGATTTTGAGCTGGAAGGGGCTATCTGGTCCAGTGCTCACTCTTGGTCCTCCTGACCAATCCCACCTTATTTTGCAAAAGAGGAGAAAAAGCAGTGACTTGCTTGAGCTCTCCCCCAAACCCCTCCAAATACCTGTTAAAAAATGGCTCTAAGCAAATGAGGAAACTGAGAGGAGGGAAGGAAGAGAGGGAGGGAGAGAGGAAGGAAGGAAAGGAAGAAGGGAGGAAGGAGGGAGGAAGGAAAGAAGGACTTATTAAGCACCTGCTATGTGCAGGCATTATGCTAAGTGTTTTACAATATTAATTCATTTGATCCTCACAACAACCCTAGGAGTTAGATGCTATTATTAACCCCATTTTACAGTTTAGAAAACTGAGGGAGACAAAGGTTAATCAACTTGCCCATATCCATATTGATAAAATGCTACTGAGATGGGACTTAGATGTAGCAGTAAAAAGAGCACTGGACCTGGAGTCAGGAAGAACTGAGTTCAGATGCCTCAGATACTTACTAGCTGTGTGATCCTGGACAAGACACTAAACTTCTTGTGTACCTCAGTTTCCTCCTCTGTAAAATGGACAAAATACTAGCACCTACCTCCCAGGGTTGTTATGAGGATCAAATGAATTCATATTTGCAAAACATTTTGCAAACCTTAAAGCACTATATAAATGCTAGCTATAATGATCCAACATTTATGGATATATGCACTGTCATATGTATTGATCAGAATGTCTGGATCATTAAAAAACACACAATAATCAAATCCATTTGACTCTCTTAATATACTGAATCCTCCACTTTTAGGGAAATGGGATCAGCTTTCTGGACATCTTAAAAATCTATCAAATAATGCATTCCATATTTTTGTCCTATGTATGTTTAGAGGTTAAAAAAATGAAAAGTGACATAAGAGAGCATCAGCAGATGTTGCTCCAGCTAGTAACCAGTCACTTTAGCATAGCTACAATTTGTCCATAGGTCCCAGGTTACCTGGAGCTTGGATGCAGCAAAGTGAACTCATGTTGAGGGGGAAAATTTGCAGGGCAAATGATGGACATGAGACCAGGGAAGGTTTGGACTGGTGGCCTGATACTGTGGAGGAAATGGATAAAACCTTTGTTCCCTGAGTTTAGGGAAAATATCTCCCCGAGGAAAAAAAGTTACCTTACAGGTCAGAAAAACAGAACCACAGGGTTGTGTAAATAGAGACAAATACTCCGTCTGTATTTTATTCAACAGGATAAGCCACTGATTCTCTCTTATCAGTTGTTGTTCAGTCGTATCAGACTCTTCATGACCCCATTTAGGGTTTTCTTGACAAAGATGCTAGAGTGATTTGCCATTTCCTTCTCCAATTCATATTTACATATGAGGAAACTGAAGCAAACAGTTAAGTGACTTGTGCAGGGTCACACAGCTAGTGTCTGAGGCCAGATTTGAACTCAGGAAGATGAGTCTTCCTGACTCAGGCTCAGCACTCTATCCACTTCACCACCTAGCTGCCCTATCTTACTAGAGGCCTCCTCATTTTTGTGGGGGGCAGAGTTTGGAGGCTTTTTAGAGACTTCTGTCCCCACCAGGATATTCTAATGACATTAACTAGAGACCTCCTGCCCCAACAAGATGTTCTGATGGGATTAAATACAAAGAAAACATCCCCACTGGAATAAAACCTGATCTATAGCAATCCCTGAGACCCCACAGTTAAGATATTCTCCCCTGAAAATCACCTGATACCTTGTCCCTTGCAGTCAACTTCCTAAATAAGGAAAGTAGATGAGCAGCCTCAACTGAGAGGCTCATTTTGCTGCCAGGAGTGTATAAAACCCTATGTATTGTGTATCTCCCTTTGTTTCTTGTAGTTGCTATCCAACTGGCAACTGTCCAACAGATGATGTTAATTAATCTTTTTATCTTCTAACCTGGCCTCCTCATATGTTGACCTCCAGTACAATGCACCAAAGTGGGACGAATTACACTCTGGAAGGATTTTAGGATCAGGGTTTGAGTAATTCCACAAGAATTAAAGATAAAAGAGAACAAGGAAGAGACAGATATGAAGAGGACTCACAAGGAACAGGACTCTAACCCCAAAGAGAGGGAACTGGGCTTTTCTCACACTTTTTGGCTCATGATGCTCCCATCCCAGAGTAAAACTCCAGGGAAAATTTCTTAAATAAAGCTTAGATTTGCTTAATATCTATAATATCCCCCAAAAAACAAGGAATAGAATCCCTTCTAGAAAAGTAATTCAGTGTATTAGGTGTAGGACACCTAATCAAGTGTAGGACAGCTATTTATTTCCTATAGACAAAAGAAGTATTTAGAGTACAAAAAACTTATAAGTATGCATCAATAAATATGGAGCACCCCACTATGGGCACACTTCTCCCAAACCCTGGCACTAAGAAGCCAGCTCCCCAGAATGCAGTTGACTATTTTTCCTGTCATGGTTCTACCATCAAGTAATCCAGAGAGGCTGGGATTTCTAGAACCAAGGTTCACAAACAGTGAGGAGCCACCTGCTTGGCCCAGACCAACAGTGAATTGACCTGGCAGCTGAGACACCAGGCAAGGAAGTGACTCAACCACTGGCTATGCCACACCCAGAAGTAAACTTGGACTCTGAGGAGAAAAAGGGACTTTCAGAGTCAGGCTCCTCACTAGACTTGGCTGCTCTGGCTGCCGGACCTCTGATGAAAACCCTTCCTTTGAAGCTAACAAGACAGTAACCAGGTCCATTCCATCTCCTAAAATCAGGAAATAATAAAAGAAAATGACCAGAACAAAGCAGAGGCCCAACGTAACAACCATCTTCCCTATTTGAAAGTTGAGATTATCCCATGGAATCTTTCATATGCACATTCAGTTCTGTTCAGTGTCTATTGAGTAGCAAGCCTTCCAGCTCCTCAGCAAGTCAGAAGATTTCATCATTTCATCATGGTGATTCAAGGCTCTTAGTCACTCATGACTGGAAACTGGATCTCCCAAGTTTTCCTTTTCGATTGGCAGCAAGCAGACAATGTTGTGCATGCTCCATATAATCCAGCAAAAAGGAAAAATCTCTCATTGGCCAGTTTCTCATTATAAATATTTAAAATATGAAACAATAACTCATAACAAAGGACTAACAGGAATCCATAAATATGTACCAAACCCCCCTAACACACACACACACACACACAAGGCACTCACAGGGCATAAAGAAACCTGTCACCTCTATTATATACTTCCAGGAATAAAGACCCCTGAGAGATTTGTGGCCATTTGGATATGTAGGTCTCATGCTCCTCATAGAAGGAGGAGGAAGAAAAGGAGGAAGAGGAGGAAGAAGAAGAGGAGGAAGAGGAGGAAGAAGAGGAGGAGGAGGAGGAGGAAGAAGAAGAAGGAGGAGGAGGAGGAGGAAGAAGAAGAAGAAGGAGGAAGAAGAGGAGGAGGAGGAGGAGGAGGAGGAGCAGGAGGCAGTTTTAGGAAGCAGTCCCACTGGGCAACCAGCAACCAAACCTCTCCATGACTCCAGATGGCTAGATCTCACAAGGTACCTAGCTACCAAGGTTGGAAACATGTGAGAATCATTGTTTGGTCACCAACAATAAAGGAAAGAAATACAAGTCAGAATAGGAAGCTAGGGGTGTGAGATTCAGCCTCAGACTCACCCAGGAATGTACATTCAATTGCTGCCATGTGCATGCAGCTGCCATAGCCATAGCTGGGGAAGGGGGAGAGAAATATTTGACCTCACTGGAAGTCAGAAGGACATGGGGTTGGAGGGAAAGACAAGGCGGGGCAGGGGGGAGTAGACAGACAGAGATGGAGAAAGGCAAAGAGTTGGAAACATTAGTCTCTTTTTAAGCCCACCAAGTAGACAATCCTTCCTGGCACAATCAATATTCTTTTTAGTAGAGCCATTCCCCTCCCCCATATCCATTATGAGGACTAAGGGGCCAATCAGGATCCTCTAGTCATGTATGCCCCTAAGCAAAAGGCCAAATCAAGGTATTTTATTTTAGAAAGTTAAAAATATTATTACAAGAAAAGGTACATAAGCTTCACCAGACTGCCAAAGGAGTTCATCATACATGAACAGTTAAAGAACTCCTGGCTAGTGCTTTCAGATGCTTAAATGGTAACATACCTTTCTGACACTGAAACTTTACTTATTCCATGTAGGAAGAAGCATCAGCTGCAGGAGACCGAGATGTCATTCTACCCATACCATCAGACCCCAAGGTCTTCCTTTATAAAGATGAAAAGATTTCAGCATTTGAACTCAGACAGGTCATAGAATCCTTTGTGTTCCTAACTTGCAGCAACATGCCACTAGCATAGGGAATGGAGTTCAATGGTCTTACACCCTCCGAGGACTGAAGGAATGGGAGGAGGATTGTGGGGAAATGCAGGATGGAGTGTGCTCCACTTAGTTTAATTCCTTGTTGTTAACCTTGCATTCTATTTAAAGAAAATGTTCTTTTGCCTTACTGTGATGTCACTTGTTTAATTCTGACTGTTGGGAAGCTGGAGGGATTCGGTGAGAAAAGAGAAGCTCATGAACACTACTTTTGAATAGCTAATGGACCCAGAATGTGGCAGGGAAGCATAATGCCTAATTGAATATCATTTTCCTAACTAACAATAGATCTGTTATCCCAATAGACTCTTACTATTCCTCTCCTTTCTCCCGTAGATGGAATTGCTTTATCTGTAGAATTAGGTGCCTGCAATTCAACCTTCTGGACTTATCTCCTGGTAGCTCCAAGATCTTAGGTTGTGATGTTCAAACCTAGGTTTAGGAAGAAGTCAAAAGGTGCTTTCATTCTATGTGGTACTTTATCGTTCTTTTAGGTCATTGCCTAGATACGTGCTTATAGGGAGAAAACAGGCTGTCCACAGAGATTGATGAGTAGTGAATTCATTAACTGGGATCATATTTACACTTTGACCAAATAATCATTGGTTGAATGAGGGATCCCCCATATTTGATAAATAAAGATTTATCAAAGTCATTACTTTGCGTCAACAAGAGATAATGTACTTGACTTTCAATTGCATATAAATTTTACCAAGTAAAAGCCCAGCCCTCACTCAATATTTTCACTGAATGACTAATTCTGTGAAGGTGTAAGGTCTACTTTAAGCTAACTATTCTATTCAAGAAAACTGTCTGGGCATCCCGAAAGGAAGAATTAGTAAATGGTTGGCCTATATTTACAGAACCGTAGGGACACCTTAACTGAATGACAAGAGAACTTTAGAGTCAGAAAGATCTGAGTTCAAATCCTCCCCCTGTCACCCACTGGCTATGTGACCCCTGGACAAGTCACTTTAAGGCTCAGCTATTCTCTAAGCCTGTAAATTGCAGAGAAGGTGCAACTTGCACTGGTAGAGGAAGTCTCATCTGGGAATTCCCAATACTAATGAAATAAGAGATCTAGTCCCAATCTCTGCCTTAATAAATGAAAGTGTGCATACATCATTGAAATTTCTATGAAAACATTTAAATTTGTATTTTCCCTATTGTGTGGAGGCAAATGAAAGAGATAAAAGAATACCATAGGATCACAGATTTAGGACTAGGAGGAATTTTAGAGACCATCCTGTCCTAAGCCCTCATTTCAGAGGAAGTAATTGAGGTATAGAGAAGGAAGTTTCTGAGGTGGGATTTGAATCCAAGTCTTCTTAACTCCAACTCTAGCCCAATTATTACACCAGAGGTGTCAAACATGCAGCCTGGGCCAAACACTCCAGTCTCCTGAACCAGATTAAAATACAATTGAGCAACATTTAACAAAATAAACTAGAAATATAATAGAACATAGATAATGTTAATATGTGTTTTTTTAACCAATATGTGCAGGTAGGGATCCTTATGTGTGATTTAGTGGTCCTTTTCTATTTGAGCTTGACACCTCTGCATTATACATTTCTGCCTCTCAGTGTAGAAATGAGTGGAGTATGTATGTGTTTTCAAAGTCATAACAAAGCATTTTAGCACTCAAGGCAAACAGATGGAAATATCAAATTGGCTTAGTAATTCATGATGTAAAAGTAATACAAAAAATAATTTAAGCACATTCAGTTGGGTGTGTTCTCTCCCAGGACAAAGGCCTATCTATCTGCTTCTAGACCCCAACAGTGACCCTGTGGGAAGACATTGGGATATTGCATTAGAGATAGGGTAGGAAATAGAGAATTTAGGATACCACTATGGGAAGAACTATGACAACATAAAGGCGAGGCTGAGAAAGCTGCTGCACCAAGTTAGGGTACATAAGTGGCTGGGGCAGAGTTCACCTGAGGAAGGAAAGACATCTAAGGTAACTTCCTAGGCTAATTTATTATTCCTGCTACCTATATCACTAAGTCAACATGTGAATATAATATTTTTAAATTGTACCACTTTTAAAATCATTCTTTTAAATTTTTGTTCCTTCTAAATTGTGTTGCCCTGGAACAAAACTCAAGTGGCTCTGCCTTTATTATAAGGTGTTTGTGTGTGTTTGTGTGTGTGTGTGTGTGTGTGTGTGTGTAACAGATCTAGAAGGAATTTACATGATGTTTATCTGATTCCTTTTTTTGTTGAGCAAGGAGAGAGGTACTCTCTCCCCTTTTTTTAATTTAATTACGAGATCCCTATCACTATGTGTTGCAGGGACATTTACTACAAAAACTTTGGGTACATCTTAGCAATCCTGGCAACATAGACAGTAACATTCTATACCTTACTTCACTCCTGAAATCTTTATAGCAAGTTAATTTTTCTTGTTTTGTTTTATGGGCCATTGCACTTTCTAATATAGTCTGGATAAAGCCTAACAGTGCAATAAGGTAAAATTTGTCCCATGGTACCAGTAAAGACCTCACTATTCAATTTGGGTCCTCTGCTCACAGCCCTGTGATTGCTGTTACATAGGCAGGATATGATAAGCTTAATGAATCCTTTAATTATTTAAACTTTCAGATACAAAAAAATGGTAACAATATTTCAAAGTGTTTTTAATGTTAGAGAAAATACAATAAATTATTCAACTGTGTATATCTTTTTCTTAACTCCTCTGGGATACTGGAAAGTCAAATCAAATCATCTGATTGGACATACCAGTTAATAAGCTTATGTTACATTTTCATTCAGTGGCCTAAAGCCTACTACACTCTACTGTTACAATAATATTCTTTAAAACATCTTTTGTGATATACCAAACACTGATTAAAGTAGAAATCTTGGAGGAGAGAAATAAAGAATGTTCAGGTCTGTTGGTTTGCTTAAGATGCTAAGTGAAAATGATCAGAACTATATGATGTTCTTATGATCTTTCCTGAAAGAAAGAAAAACCTAGAGCCCTCAGTGTTGCCGAGAATGTCAATTTTGCTTGGCTGGCTCCTACATAATAGAAACGTTTATCCTGAAGAACAGAAGGCTCAAAGGGGACACAATAGCCGTGTTCAAGTATTTGAAAAGCTGTCATATATTCTGATTGGCCCCAGAGGGCTGAACCAGAAGCAATGGGGTAGACGTTGGAAAGAGACTAATTTAAGGTGAACATCAGGAAAAATTTCCAGACAACCAGAACTGTACAAAAATGAAAAGGGTCACCTCTCTACTCTCTGGCCATCTCCTCTATAGCCTCACTGATCAGTCTAACTACCCTGGGATCCCATTCTCCTAATTGGTGACTGCCTCTCCCAAATTAGTACTTCAGGAATAGCCTCAGTCATGCTTCACTTCACTCCAGACTGTCCAGTCACCTCTTCCGTAATTTTACCAACCACCTTGTTCCCAACCTCCCCTCCCCTCCCTCACCCCCAGGTTCTGAAGAGCCACCATGATCAACTCAACTCACTTCTTAAAGAGGTCTATTCACTGAATGGGCCTTGCCTCACTCAAAGTGAGAACATGAAAAGACCTTAGCTTAAAAGGGCCAAGGTCTCCCACTGCATCCTGGGCCATCTCCAGTTGTCCTGATCTATATCTGGCCACTGCACCCAGATGGCTCTGGAGGAGAAAAGGAGGCTGGTGATTTGGCACAGTCCTCCCTCACTCAAATCAAGGTCAAGTGCAAGTCATGTCATCATCTCCCTAATGTTACGGTCCTCTTCAAGAACAAAGCACAAACCACACAACCACAATAGTAAGGCTGAATTAGATTGCTGCTAAGGTACCTTCCAACTCTCAAATTCTGTTATTCTGTGACCCACCCACCCCCTATTCTGTCTAGAAATCTTCCCCAACATCCTCCAGTCCATGGTGTCTGCCCATGTCCTCTGATACAACCATCTCCTTTCATCGAGGGAGCCTAGGTATCAATAAAGTTTCAATTAATGCTCTTCCAAACTCTAGTCTATCTCTTCCTTTGATCTTGTTATTTTTTTCCTCCTTGTCCAGATTCTTCAGACCATAGGACTCTCTGGAGACTATCTACAATGAGAAGTCTGAAGAAACATTGCTATGCTTCCTCTCTGAAAAGTTGGTACCTAGAAAATACCAAAGAGACTAGTGCTAGCTGCCCATTTCACGCACTTGTTTACAAGAAGGCACTTTGTAAGCTTGAATGGACTCAACAACCCTGAAGTAGTAATAGCAGCAGCAGTAGAAGTAGTAGTAGTAGTCGTCATAGTCATAGTAATATAGTAGTAATACCTTTAGAAACCTGAGGGGGGTAGGGCAAAAATGGAATTTAGAAGTTGTGTCTAAGCTATATTGATGCCCTCTTGAATGTGAATCTTGTGACACTTTTCTGGCTAGTGTCACCTTCCCAGAGTCTGCCTATTCCTTCAAAGAGCTTTTCTGGAAGAGAATCTGGAACTTCATGCTTTCTCACTTGAAGCTGGAAGCCAGAAAACCAAGATCTCTCCTCTCTCAAGCACTCAACAATTACTCTTCTTTTGCAGGCGCGGAGCATTCAGTAATCAATCTCTACCAATGAGGAGAGTTTTATGCAAATAGACTTTGAGCCCCAAACTTTCAAACACATACTGAGACAAACTTGAATGATGACCATGGTTCATCATTCATGTGTGTTCAAGTGTGCACCAGACAGCTAGAAGATCAAAGTTTTCAGGAGGCCATAGATCATCTCAGGCTAACTAAGCCCAAGAAGGAATAATCTCCAATAAAGATGTACATTCAAACCTCCCCTTTAAGAAAATCTAATAAAAGATCATAGATCACAAGTTAAGTACTAAAACGGAACTTGGAGCATTTTTTAGTTTAATATCCTAATTTTACAGATGGGGAAACTAAAGCACAAATATGAATGAAATTCCTTGTCAAAGGTCACAAAAGGAGAAAGTGGAAGAATCAGGATTTATACCCAGATCCTCAATTTCTGAAATTAAAAAAATAAGAGTTTGGCTGTTTCTATTTTTTAAATGCTTCCTGAAAACAAAAAGATTCACTATATATTTCCCTGGAAAATAGGGATTCCACCCTCATACTTTTAAAATATAGTTTGATTTTGGTTTAAAAAAACTTACAATTTTTAAAAACACATTTATCTGTTGCATAAAGCAAAACTGATGCGTAAACGAGACCATAAGCAGACAGCTCTAAGACTTACTCTGTCTGTCGAAGAATATTATTAAAGAATTGCCTAAGGGCACTTACCCATGTTCATTGAAATGAGCACATATGAGGCTTCCCTGCTCTTTAAAATTAATATCAGTTTCAAATTGGGTCATTCAGTAAGTAGAGGATATAGCACCAATTAAGCACTTCCCTATCTCCAGTCACTATCTAAAGTTTCAAAGAGATTGGAAAAACCTATGCACACTAATAGTCCTCATCATGTTGCTTTGCAAAATGTTTGGCACTTCTTTAAATTTATTCTCTTTTTATTTATTCTAGATATACTTATAATACACACACACATATATTAAATTGTCAGTTTGTTATATGGGTACCTGGATGGTGCAGTGGATAGAGAGTCAGGCCTGGAATCAGGAAGATGAGTCTTCCTGAATTCAAATTTGACCTCAGACCCTTACTAGCAGTGTGACCCTGGGTAAGTAACTTAATCCTGTTTGCCTTAGTTTCCTCATCTGTAAAATAAGCTGGAGAAGGAAATGGCAAACCACTCCGGTATCTTTGCCAAGAAAACCCCAAATGGGGTCATGAAGAATCAGACACTACTAAAAAAAAGACTGAACAATACTTGTTATACATGTGTATGTATGGATATGGATATTGATATAGATACAGATATAAATATAGATATAGATATACTTGATTCCTCCATTAGATAATAAGATTCTTGAGATTAGTGATGGCTTTATTCTATTTATAACCCCTGCTCCTAGCACAATGCTTGATATATAGTAGATGTTTAATAAATGCTTGTTTGTTGATTGAACAATTGATTGATTTGAGGGCATCTCATTAATTTAACAGAGATTCCTTTCCACTTAGTTTTCAGTTCCTACACACTCTTCCTGCATTTAGCTATATACTCTTTACCCTTTGCCCATTCCTAAACACCTTTTTCTGAGTGTCCTATCTTGCTATCCCCCTCCTCAATGCCCATCCATTTCTGCTTTTGTTAACATACTTTTGGTAACATACTTACCAATTTCCAAATAAGTCTGAACCTCTGTCCACCCCTATGATTTAAAGTTGTTCAGTATTAAAAAAATGTACTGAGGAACAATTACCATGCCATGAAAATAAGGGAAAGTTCTAAGATAATTGAATTTACAGCAAAAATTCCCTACCATGATGGGAAATAATCAAAGTATTGGTCATAGGCTCATAAATATTTAGTAGGAAAGAAATTTAGAAGGCATCTAGCAGAACCCCTTAATTTTACACACGAAGGACCTGAGTTAATATCTAATGTTATATACTAATAGAAATAGTAATAATAACTAGCATTTACATAGCACCTTCTATGTGCCAGGCACTGTGTTAAATGATTTACAAATATTATTTTGTTATCACAACAACCCTGGGGGGAAGGTACTATTATCTAATTTTATAGATGAGGCAAACCTAAGTAACATGACTTGCCCAGGGTCACATAGCTAAAATGTATCTGAGGCTGGATTTGAAATCAGTTTTTCCTAATTCCAGGCCCCATAACCCTATCCACTGTGCCAATTAGTTGCCATTACCAAATAAATTGACTTAGAACTCATCAAAAAAATTTTTTTCTATTTTTGTACTTAATTTTTCTTGGGCCTGCTGCTTAATTTTTATAAGGTTCAATGCCTGATACCCTGAAACCACCCATGATTGGTTAAAGACCTGGATGAACATTAATTTTTTAAAATTAAAACTTTTTTAATCATCAAGCATTTATTTTTTTTCTCTCTCCCCCTTCCACATTCTGCTAGGGGGAAAAGAAAAACACAATCCTTGCAACAAATAAGCAAGTCAAGCAAAACAAATCCCCATACTGGCCGTGTTTAAAATTGAGTCTCATTCTGCATATTTTAAATTAGATTTCATAAAGTTTTGTGTTGATTAACTTTTTATGTATTTGTGATGCATTATTTTGTATTATAATTCATAGAAACATATGACCATAGATTTAGAGCTGGAAGAGTCCTTAGATGTCATCCTATCCAACTCCATTTTACAGATAGAAAAACTGAAGTTCTGTAAGGTTCAATGGTTGCAAAGCTAGCAAGTGGAAAAACTGGGCAAGGAACCCTGATTCCAAATCCAGCTTTCTTTCCACTGAACTATGCTGCCTCACAGTTATTCATGTGTGTGTGTGTGTGTGTGTGTGTGTGTGTGTGTGTGTGTGTGTCCATCCAATAGATTTGTGGGAAGGCATGGACACGAGTCACACAGGATATGTATGGATGGGTTGCAATCAGCAATGCTGGAGGGAGTACTCACATTGATGAAACCACAGACCCATTGGAGCACTGGCCTGGCAGGAGTGTGCTGCTAAATGTTTAACAACTGACCCTCCAGAAAGGCACAATACGCTTTTTTACATCAGTTATTTAGGTTGATCACTATTTTTATGAGTGTTTTATATTGGATTCATACAGTTCCTGGATATGTCTTTTTTGTTGTTGTTGCATTTTTGAGTTCAGAGCTGTCTCTCTCCCTCCCTCCTAAACCCTCACTAGAGAAAGCTAACATTTCACACACACACACACTCACACACACACACACACATGTATGTATACATATGTGAGACCATACTTCCATATATTAGTTCTTTCTCTGGAGGTGGATAGCATCTTCCTTCATGGGTCCTTTGTAGTTGTTTTTAATATTCACATAACTCAGAACAGCTTAGTCATTCACAGTTACTTTGTGAACAATATTGCTATTACTATGTACAATGTTCCCTTGGTTCTGCTCATTTCACTCTTCATTATTTCATGCAAGTCTTTCCATGTTTTTCTAAAATCAACCTGGCCATCATTTCTTATAGCACAGTACTAATCCATTACAATCATATACCACAACTTATTCAGCCCTTCTCCACTTGATGTGCATCTCCTCAATTTCCAGTTCTTTGCTACTGCAAAGAGAGCTGTCTATATATTTTAGATATAGCTTCTTTTCCTTTCTCCCTGATCACCTTGGGAAACAGAACTAATAGTGGTGTTGCTAGATCAAAGGTTATAGGTAATTTAATAACTCTTTGGGCATAATTTCAGATTGCTCTCCAAAATGCCTGGATCAGCTCACAGTTCCATCAACATCTATTAGGGTCTTAATTTTTCCACATCCCCTCCAACACGTATCATTTTCCTCTTCTATCATTTTAACCAATCTGATAGGTGTGAGGTGGTATCTCACAGTTGTTGTAATTTGCATTTCTGTAATCAATAATTATTTAGATTTTTTCATGTGACTATATGTAGTTTTGATTCCTTCTTCCAAAAACTGCCTGTTATTATTCTTCGACCGTTTATTGAGGAATGATTCAAATTCTTATAAATTTGACAAAGTTCTTTATATATTGAGATATGAGACCTTTATCCAAGAAACTGTCTATAAAAATTTTTTCCCAATTTTCTGCTTTCCTTCTAACCTTGGCTACATTAGTTTTATTTGTACAAAATCTTTTTAATTTAATGTAATCAAAACTATCCATTTTATATCTCCCAATGCTCTCTATCTCATGTTTATTTGTAAATACTTCTTCTATCAAAAATCTGATAGATAATATGTTCCATGTCCTTCTAACCTACTTATGATAGCTCCTTTTATGTCTAGGGCATGTATCTATTTTGACCTTATCTTGGTAAATGATGCAAAAAACTGATCTTCAACTAGTTTCTGCCAGGCTGCTTTCCAGTTTTCCCAATGATGTTTACCAAATGGTGAATCCTTATCCCAAAAGGCTTAAATATTTACATTTATCAAACACAAGGTTACAATAATAATTTACAATTGTGTATTGTATGCACATATCCTGTTCTACTGAACCACCACTGTATTTCTTAGCCAGTACCAGATACTTTTGATAATTACTGCCTTAATAACACAATTTAAAATCTAGTATTGCTAGACCTCCTCCCTGTACATATTTTTTTTCATTAATTCCTTTGATATTCTTGACCTTTTATTTTTCTAATAATTTTTGGTAATTTGATTGGGATGGCACTAAATAAGTAGATTAGTTTAGGCAGAATTGTCATTTTATTATATTTGCATGACATACCCATGAACAATTAATATTTCTCCAATTATTTAAATCTGACTTTACTTGAATAAAAAGTATTTTATAATTATGTTCATATAGTTCCTGGGTATGTCTTGGCAGGTATATTCCCAAGTATTTTATATTATCTACAATTATTTTAAATGAAATATCTTTTGCTATCTCTTCCCCCAGGGCTTTGTTGGTGATAATACAGAAAAGCTGGTGACATGTGTGGGTTTATTTTATATCCTGATACTTTGCTAAAATTATTCATTTGTTTCAACTAGCTTTTTAGTTGAATCTCTAGGATTTTCCAAGTATACCATCATATCATCTTCAAAAAGAGATAGTTTTATAACTTCAGTGCCCATTCCTTCTATATCTTTTTCTTCTCTTACTGCTTTTGCTAGCATTTCTAATACAATATTGAGTAATATTTGTGATAATGGGCATCCTTGTTTCACTCCCGTCTCCCTGGGAAGTCTTCTAGCTCATACCTATCACAGATGCTTTTATACCCCCCTATATGCATATGATACTCCCTCTTTAACCCAGTTCCAATAAGAATAAAGTTCCCAAGCTACTTTCCCTCTACCTTTTCCTCCCCTCTATTGCAACAGTTCTTCCATTCATGCCTCTTTTGTATGAGATAATTTGCTCTATTTTGCCACTCCCTACCCAATTTTATTTTCTAGGATCATCCCATCATAATTAGCTCAATCCCAAACCTTCTATCTATGTATACTTTTTCGAACTACCCTGGTAATGATAACATTCTTAAGAGTTACAAATAAAGTTTCTCCATATAAGAAGTAAACAGTTTAACCTTATTAAATCTCATAAAATTAGTCTTTTACGTTTACCTTCTTAGATTTCTCCTGATTGTTGTAGGTCAGATTTTTCGGTTCAGTTCTGGTCTTTTCCTCAAGAATATCTACAAGTCCTTTAATTCATTCAATATCCATTTTTCCCTTGCAGGACTACACTCAGCTTTGCTGGGTAGGTTATTCTTGGTTGCAAACCCAGCTCCTTTGCTCTTTGGAATATCATATTCTATGTCCTTCATTCTTTTAATGTAGAAGCCGTCAAATCTTATGCTCTCCTGACTGCAGCTCTATAATATTTAAATTGTTTCTCTCTAATTGCTTGTAATATTTTCCCTTGACCAGGGAGCTTTGAAACTTAGGCATAAAGTTAGTGTGAATTTTAATTTTAGAATCTCTTTCAGGTGGTGATCAGTGGATTTTTTTTTTCAATTTCTATTTTATCCTCTAATTCTAAAGCTTCAGTTTAATTTGAAAAAAAATTTTGGAAAGCATAGTAACTAGACTTTTTTAAAAATCATAACTTTTAGGTAGCCCAAGGTATCTCTCCTTGACCTGTTTTCCAGGTCAGTTATTTTTTTAAAGAGATATTTCATGTTATCTTCTGTTTTTTCATTCTTTTTGTTTTATTATTTCTTGATGCCTTGTAAAGTCATTATCACCTTCTCTTGACCAATTCTAACTTTTAAGGAGTTATTTTCTTCAATAAGCTTTTAGGTCTCTTTTTCCAATTGGCTGACTATTTTTTAATAATTTTATTGATTTTCTTGCATTACTCTTGTGTTTTTTTCCCTAACTTTTTTTCAACCTCTCTGATTTTTAAAGTCCTTTTTCCTCTCCTCCAAGAACTCTTTTTTTGAGCTTGTGACCATTTTACATTTCTCTTTGAAGCTTTATAAGTAGCTATTTTGATTTCATTGTCTTCTGAGTTTGAACACTGAGCTTCTTTATCACCATAGTAACTACATAGTAGGGTTCTTTCTTATTGCTTACTAATTTTTTGTTGTTGTTGTTGTTAATGACCTATTTCTTGGCTAACTCTAGGTTAGGGTCAGGCTCCAATCCTTGGGTTTAAGGGATAATGTCTCAGGCTCCAGGTTTTTCATGCTATTATTTTCTGAGTTCTATCTGTGGGGGGAGGGAGGAGGGGAGAGGGGGAGGTATCTTTGATGGTTTTTTTTGGGGGGGTCTTCCAATGTTGTATAATCCAAGGCCAGGTGTGGTCACTGCTCTTCTGGCTCACTCTTGGTCTATGGGTGCCCTCAGGTACTCCTCTTCGCCCCTGAGCTGTGCCCCCAGCACTTCGACCACCTCGAACACCCTAGCACCCTGCGGTCCCTCAGGCGGCTGCAAGTGTCAGCTTGGTCCTCCGCCCTGGAATCGAACCCAGACTCTGGTCTCCTGAGAGTGATCACAACAAGAAGGGTCCCGGCCCTCTGCCTCGGAACTCACCTGGGAATCCTCGCCCGTCCTCACCAGCAGCCGCCGCCACAGCGCACCCTGGGACTCTGTCTGGTCAGTGCTCCTGGGCCCCGTGTGCCACGGGCCAGCAAAGGCCTGCCCCTCCCCCCACATTCTTCCCCAGATCATCGGAAGTTCCCAAAGGTAAAGCTGCCGCAGATCTTGACGTTTGCGTCCTTCGAAGTTGCCTTAGGCTGGCTGAGTGCTTAAGCCGACTTTTAATTTTTCCGCCTCTCTAAAGTTCAATTTGTGTTATTTGAAATTAGAGGGAAATTTTGAAGGACCAGTTAAAATTTCCTGCCTTATCCTGCCATCTTCCCACAATTACTGTCACAGTACGCTTTTAAATTTAATCCACGTTATTAACATTTTCTTCATCATTTTCTTAAGTTTAAACAATTAATAAAACAGTAAATGAAGCCCTAATGTGTAGCAGTTGCTGATTTCTGTGGTGTAAATGTGCACACTGAAAATATAACGATCAGCTCTGCCTGTGTGAGTTAGTACTAGAATATCCCTTCCTATATGTATCAGATCCCCTCCATAGACTGTAAGCTACATGAGAACAGGGAAAATATTTAAACTTTCTAACATAGTGTTTGGCATAGTGCTCATAGTAACTCATACTAGCTGCTTAATAAATATTTATGGACTTGGATTGAATTGATGCTTGAATGGGAGAAGAAAAATATGCCCAAGATACCAACAAGGTATTTCAGAGAGAAAAAAAATTTTTTTTTAAATTTAACAGAAGGTAAAGTAATTATCAATGACAGATACAATTTTCCTAAAGTAGAAAATAGATTATTTTTCATGAAAGTGCTCTAACTCAAATAACTCATGACAATATCTATTATGCCCCCAAAACGTACATTAGCCAAGTTGATATCTCATTGTATATATGTTTTTGTTAATCTCAGTGTAGACAACTGTATTAGTCCTAAGAAGCTAATAAATTGCCTTAGTGAATAGCATTTTTTTCAAAGGCTTTGCCGATCAGCATGAAATTGATAAACTACACCTAAAAGTTAGTTTGGCTTCCCAGGAGTCTCTGGATATACTGTCACTTGTGGCCTAATACCAGAGCTCTGGGTTTACACAGACTGAGTTAAATTTCAGGGGCTTCTCAGGTACTGATACCCATTGGTTCACACCCTAACTCAGAGTTTCCCCTAAGAATATCAGAATCTGTGTCTAGAGATCTTCAGAAATAAAAGTGGGGGGGTGGGGCAAGAGAAGGTCCGTCAGGCTCCACAGAAACACTCACACTAATTAGACAATAAATATAAAGCAAACTTTATTTAATCTGACCAAAAAATGTGAATGATATACATCCATGCCCATCAGTCAACAAAACACTTCTCCCTTCCTTCTCTGGAGAGTCTCCTCTAGCCTGGGACCTACCCATACAATGCTTCAGATTTATTGAGAAATACCCTGGGTACAGCTCTCACTCCAGAAAGGGAAGGGATGGAAGAAAGGTGGTGTTGCTAGAAACTCAAGGTCTCAGCTCCCAAAGGCTTCTATGGCATTTATGATATATGTTATTATACTGCATGGGAATTAATCTCCAGAACGAGGGGAAAGTAATTAAGTTGCTAGAGACCTTGCTCTCTGGACCTTCACAATCCACATAACTCATAGCAAGGAAGGGCAAAGTCTAGATTTGTTTCTTGACATTATAGTTCTGCCTGTCTGGCCCAGGAGTTCCTTCATCATTGTACTTTTGCAGGTCTGAGCTTGGCCCAGCAACCCCTGGTGACTTGGCTTCTTCCTGTAACTACTGGTGTATCTGGAGATGTATGGTTACATTCACTAGACCACACGACTTCCCTTTGACCAATCTCCCAGATCTCATCTTTTAACACTAGCACCCCTCCTCTAGCCTGCTTTTAAAAACCAAGCCCCTAGAGTGTAAGTTACAGGATATTATGAAATGGCTGTGAAACATTAATTGATTGTCTGTATGGTGCCAATAGGATGGCAAGTACCCAAACAAGGCAACACATTCTCACCTTATCAAGAAGTTAAACTTGTGAAGGGAATTTCACAACTGGTTAAAGAGACAGCATCATTACCAGAACAGGGTCCCTATCTGTGGGGTCCCAGAATAGATCTACTATAATGCCATTTGATCTTGGGATTCTGTGTTGATATTTGAGCATAGAACTTGTCCCAGACATGACAAAAACAACCATCTAGCTCAAAACCAGTGAACTAGGGTAGGGTACCAGTAAACTAGCTGCCTTGGCAACATCCAGAAGAGTGTTGACTGTTCAGTCTTGGATCAACTGTTTGCATTCTCTAAGCTTCATTTCCCTTATACGTAAAATGTGGATGATTATTCTTGCACCATCTACTTCAAAAAGTTGCTATAAAGAAGCAGCTAGAAAACCTTAAAGTGCTTTATGAATTTGAGCATTATCTCCATTTTACATTTGAGGAAACTGACTCCATTAAGACTGCCCAAACTTTCTCTACCATAACACCAAAACCTTGGAACTTCACTTTACCCTGGAAGTACTCTCTGCCCCTTGGGGCCCCTTTTTCTGATTGGCTAGCTCTTCCCAGAATCTCCATTTTTTAGGAAAATGATTAGGCCAACCATGTCTTCATTCCTCTCCAGGCTCCCACTCAGAATCTCCAGACTTATTCTACCATCCCTCCCACCCAGGTACCTTCTTCCCCACCCTGCTTTTCAGCTCCTTTTTATGTCATCTTCTCCCATTAGGATGTAAGCTCCTTGAGGGCAGGCATTGTCTTATCTTTCTGCTTATATTTGTATCCTCAGCACCTACCACAGTGACTGACGTATAGTAAAAGCTTAATAAATGCTTGTTGACTTGGACTGAACTTCTGAGAAGCTAAGTGATTTCTCCAAAGTCAACCAGTTACTGAGTGTTGTGAAACATATCTCCCAACCAAAATACTGCTTCCTATACCGCATCCCCCCCAAACCTGAAGACAAAGATTGAGTAGTAGAAAGAGCAGAGGAGGAGATACAAGGTTGTTGGACTTGGGTGGGGAAGAAAAGAAAGGTCCTATGGGAAGTGTAGTGACCATGAGGATAAAGTGTGGGACCACAAATAAGAAAAAGGGGCACAGCTCTTGGAATTTGTCCTAGGTACCTAAATAGCTAAGTGGGTCTCTCAATTAATTAATCAATAAACATTTCTTAAGTACTCACTATATGCCAGGCACTATGCTAAACATCAAAAAGAAACAGAAGACAGTCCCTGACCTCAAAGAGCTTATAAACCTTCCCAAGAATCCTTTTCTCTTTACTCCATCACTCATTTGGCCTGGGATAGCAGACAGGTCAGAATCATAGTTCAGTGTGTCAGGTTTGGTCTGTATTCATACTCCCAGCATCCAATACTGATTACAATTCCACATGGTCTTAGTAGAAAGAAAGGAAGGACTAGTATTGCCGAATACCTATTATGTGCCAGACACTATGCTAAGTGCTTTGCTAGTATTATCTAATTTAATCCTCACTACAATTCTGTGAGGTAGGTGCTATTGTTATCCCGATTTTACAGCTGAGGAAACAAAGGTAAAGAGAAGTTAGATGACTTGACGAGAGTCATATAGCTGGTAAGGGTCTGAGGCTTGATTTGAACTAGGGCCTTTCTGACTATTCCACTTCAACACCTAGTTGCCCCCAGTAGAGAGCCCTTAAGAGTTGGGGTGGCCAAAATACCAAACTGGCCGTAAGAGGCTCTGACTTAGTGAGAGTGACTCTCTAATAACATGTCTGCTCTCTGTCACTGGGTCTATACTTGAAGCATTGCTACCTTGGAAAGGCCTGCCAGAGCTCATGCTCCTCTGCTGTGATCTTTGGGAATCCAGGATCATTCTGTGCTCCAGTGAAAGCACCAGAGGAGGCCTTCAGTGGAGGGAGAATAACAACAAGGAAAATCCTGGTTTTATACAGCCCTTCAAGTTCACAACAGATTTTACCTCCATCACCTCATTTGACCCTCAAAACAACCCTTTGAGGTTGGCACAGCAGGTATTACTATGGAGCACCACTTAATAAAGAAAATGATGTTCAAAAGGGTTAGTGATTTGTGATTCATCATGAAGCTAATGACTGTCGGGATTTAGCCCCAGGTCTCTCCTTGACTCCAAGGCCATTGCTTTTTCCATAACATCAGGTTATTATTGTACTGATGATACAACATGGGGGAGTGGAAAGAGTTCTAGTCTGAGACTAAAGACCCAAGTTCAAGCTCCATTTATTCCTAGCTGTATAATTCTGGCAAGACACAACCACTCAGAATCTCAGCTTTGTCTCCTGTAAAATGGAGATAATATTCAAATTTGCATAGCATTTTAAGATTTGCAAGGTGTTTTTCTCACCACAACCGTATGGGAGCAAATAGTGTAAATATCTCCATTTTGCATAAGAGTAAACTGAGGCTTACTCATAAACTGAAAGAAGAATTTAAACAGTTTGCCCAAGATCACATAATTGCATGAGAGCTAGGATTTCAACCCAAGCCTCAACTCCAGATCAAGTATTCTTTTTATTATACCATACTAACTCATACCCTCCTCCATCCTGGGATTATTGCTAGGAAAATATTTTATAAACCTTGAAGTGCTACATAGATGTGAGTTATTATTATTATTATTATTATCATCATCATCTGATTAGCACATTATACCTTTCTTAAGTGGCATTAGAGCAAGTAGGATGTGCAGTGGATAATGCATGAGACTTGAAGTCAGAAAGACATGAGTTCTAGCTGTGTGACTCTGGGCAAGTCACATAACCTCTGTTGGCCTCAGTTTCCTCCTCTGAAGGGTGATGATAATAACAGTCACCACTTCACTGGGTTGTTGTGAGGACAAATGAGATAATATATATAAATCCCTTTGCAAACTTAAAGCTCTGTATAAATGCTAGCTATTATCTTTGGTTACAGATTATATTTCCCAGTCGTTCAGATTTCTAGCACAGTAGGATATTAAATTGTTTTCCCTCCCTTCACTCTCTGAAAGTAGGAAGCACTTGCCTCTTCAATCCTACCTGAAGAGTGGAGGAAGGAAACTTAAGTAATTTGAAGATTCCTATACAGTTGATCCCATCAGGGCCCTCCAATGATGAGAGGGAAATGTGAATGTTTTAAACAAGTATCTACGTCCACAGGAAGAGCTGACTAGGATTAAACAGGAAACAAAGTACATGGAGGTTGAATAATCTCTGGATGTGGATTCTTCTTGACTCAACTCAATGTCAATGACAGAGACATATTCAAAGATGAGAGGAGCTGGTTGTTATTCTTGGCACTTAAATGTGTGAGACCAAACATTGGGAAAATTTTAGCATAAGGGAGAAGCATAGGAGCAGAAACACCCTGATCAGACTCATCAGAACATCATTCCAGGAGAGAATTCTGAAATACTCACCTCTGCACTTCAGGCGCACACTAGACAAACAGAGAAGTTCTTGGCAATTGGGCTTGGCATGGGGGACTTAGCAATGCCACCTGATTGGAGATGCAGAGAACTGCAGGGTGACATAAGGGACCTATAGGGTTGGAGAATAGCAGAAGTGACCATGGACATGACCAGCTGGGAGCTCAAGAGCAGGGATGGGGAACCTGTGGCCTCAAGGCCACATGTGACCCTCTAGGTCTTCAAGTGCAGCTCTTTGATTGAATACAAACTTCACAGAACAAATCCCCTTAATAAAAGGATTTGTTCTGTAAAATTTGGACTCAGTCAAAAGGCCACACCCAAGGACCTAGAAGGCCACATGAGGCCTTGAGACCCCAGGTTCCCCACCCCTGCTCTAGAGAGATGTAGGAAGAAAGACAAATACAGAAGTGTGCTCAAATTGGCTTGTGAGAGCTGATTGTTAAATTTTCAGCATGAGCAGAAATCAAACCAGGACTTGATTTATTATTTTGCTGATTGTCTAGACATAGGAAAACGTCAGAGAAAATTTTAATCTTACAGGTTAAACTTAAAAATATCATATGTTTTCAGAATGCTGGTTGTTAAACCAGAACATGAACAGATGCCTCTGTCTGAGAGTAGTGGAGTGCTACCTTAGGCACCAAGTACTAAGAAACTAGGAGAGGTCATGCCTGCTGAGTGTTCTTGCACCGAGCACTATCATGTGGGGACAGAGCTGGCTATACAGGTCTCTGGGAATCACTTGTTCCTGGGTGGGTGTCAGAATTTCCCATGCGTTTTGAAAAGAGCTTTCCCTACGAGTCTCCTTCAACATCTTCTTTGAGTTTGGGCAACTGTGTGGTTGTCAGGGGAACTGGTGATAATACTCACTAGTATCATAGCAGTGTCATAGTTGCCAGACCTAGGTGAAGGCAAGAAGCCAGAGATATGAAAAATCCTCAGAAATGCACCTGATATTATGCAACAACCCCTGCATGAGAGGCTCCATGTCACATGAGAGCCTTTGAGACAAGGATTATATCAGTATAAGCCTGTAGCAATCAACTACAGTAAGATTAACATTAAAAATTAGTATCTCTACTGAAAACTCACCTTGTTAAAATTTGGAACAAGAAAATGTTTCACACATAGAATGTACATGCGGGTACTTAATGAGCCTTTTAAGTTATGACTTTTCATTCACTTTGTTTTGAGTGTAAGAAAGAATAATGAGATAAGATATAAAAGACAATTTCTTCTCCAGCTTAGTCAAACCTTGCTCATTCATATTTTATCATCAGGTGGCACTGACAGTCATTAAATTAATCCCATTTTAATGCAGCCCAACACTGAATTAGTTTTTTTAGTAGCTGACTCGTACTGAGCCTGCAATCCACTTAAACCCCCAGAACAGCTGCTATATAACCTTGTCTCCCCTATCTTTTACTTAGTGAAACTGATTTGTTGAGCTCAAGTGTAAGACATTAAGTTTGTCCCTATTGAACTTCATCCTGTTCGATTCAGCCCAAAGTTCTAATCTTTCAAGATCCTTTTTTATCTTGTCTCTGTCATCCATCTTTGCATCATCTGAAAACTGGATAGACATCCAAGCCTTTATCCCTGGAGTACTCCAGTGGAAACCTCTCACCACATCGAACCATAACTGGACTCTTTGAGTCCAAGCAGTCAGCCAACTAGTACAAAATCCATCTAATTGTATTTTCATCTAATTTTTTTCAGGGCTACTTATCCACCTGTGGTGACCACCTGTCACCCTATGGCTTATCACCTATGGCTCCAAGAAGCTGTAGCATGTGCAATGGCCACACCTCGGTAAAACCATCTGGGCAGACAGACTAAACCAGGTTGAGGGTAACTGACAGGCCTCAAACCCATCAGTGAGTTAGGGGGATGTCTACCCCAAGCATGTGACGACTTCCCTTGGTGAAATGAGCACATGAGAACAATTTGTTCCAGTGGCCATGAAGGAAAATGAAGCAGGTGCTATGGAACGCTTAGAGCTTGGTCAGACATGGAAGATGCCAAGGTCATCTGCTGCATCCTGGGCCATCACCAGTTGTCCTGGCTTTTGTCTTGCCACTGGAGTTTGATGACTCTGGAAGAGAGAGAGTCTGATGACTCTCTTTTGTGCAACTCTGCCTCACTTAAATCCAATTCATGAGTGAGTCACAACACTGCCCCATGACATCATTGGTCCTATTGGAAAATGAAGGATGGATAACAATAAATAACAGCAACAACAACCTTTACTTCTCCCCAAGAATAGCATGACATACCTTATCAAAAACATTGCCAAAATCTAGGTAAGTTACATCCATGACATTCCCTCGTCTTCCTGTGAGAAAAAAGGGAAATGAGGTTAGTTTGACATGATTTGTTCTTGATGAAGCCATGCTGGCTCTTTGTCATTGCTACTTCACTTTGTAGATGTGGCCCCCAGAACTGAATGTGAGACTCCAGCTGGGGCCTAATCAGTGCAAGGTACAGCACTGAGCACTGTGCCCCTTTTAACACAGCCTAAGGTCATTTTCCTTTTTTTGGGGGGGGGGGGGGTTGTCACATCACACTGTTGAATCCTATTAGGCATGCAGTCCTCTCAAAGCTCCAAAAAATTTTTTTCACATGAACTGCTACTTAACCATGATCCCCATCCTATATTTGTACAGTTGACTTTTTAAAATCCGAATATAGAAGTCGAAGATGAATTTCATCTTATTAGATTCAACCCATTGTTCTGTCTCCATCCTATAGAGACAGCTAGGTGGTGCAGTGGATAGAGCACTGGGCCTGGAGTCAGGGAGAACTCTATGCAAATCAGGCCTCCGACATTATATTAGCTGTGTGACCCTGGATAAATCCCTTAACCAGTGTTTGCCTCAGTTTCCTCAACTGCAAAATGAGGGTAATAATGTTACTTACCTTGTAGGATCGTTGTGAGGATTAATTGAATGAGAATATTCTAGCACCTGGTACATAGTAGATGCTATATAAATGCTTATTTCCTTCCCCTAGCATAATAAGATCTTTTTTCACACTGATTTGCAATCCAACTCGTTAACTATCCCATACTGTTTTGTATTACATGAAAAATGATTGACAAGACATCTATGCCTTCTTCCAAGTCACTGAGAAAATGTTTAGAAGAAGGCTCAGGACAGTCTTTGGGAGCTGGCTACTTGAATTTCTCTCCAGATTGATATTGATCCATATTCTTTGCCTTAATCAGCAAACTGTGAGGGACTGTCTGATGTTGGCAGCTACCAGGTTGAACGCTGTGGCAAGGGTAGGGTAGGATCTGGGTATTTTGGAAGTCGAGGCAGGGGCTGTGGTAGGCAGAGTCGTGTGTACTGGGATGGGCTAGATACGGAGAAGCCCTGAGGCGATTGGGCAGTGCTCTGTGAGATAAGCTGGGTACAAGGAAGTAGTTGGAGTTTGAGCTCCTGAGGCAAGGGGCGGTGCCACATGGGAGTGGGATGGCAGAGGACTGAGTTCCCTCTGCTTAGTCCCCTCCCTATATGCAACATCATCCCCAGATGCCTCTTGTGACCTTCCTGACTTCCTGGGTCCCTTTGTGCAGCACTGACCCAGTCCCCTCCTGAGTCTGACTTCCTAGGTCACGTACTCTTGTCTATGCGTCAATCCCAGATGCCTCCTTCCTGTTTCCAATCCTAGCCTCCTATGTCACTCCCTCCCCCTTGGTGTGCTAAACTCAGACAGCCCCTTCCGGTATCTGACCCTACAATCATTGGCTAGTAGCGAGCTGGGGAGGAGGGGCTAAGTAGGGTACTGAGGAACAGGAGGGGCTAGGTAGGTACTTAGGAACAAGCGTGGTCAGATCACACATGCGCTCTCCCCTGGTTCCTGCCCTGTTGCTCTGGCCTTGCTGCTTGGGCTTGCTATGATGGTTTGCTGTGTTGGCCTCTGAATAAAGCTCTGGTGTTGGCACCTCCCGATGGCTCGTCTCTGTGTGGTGATCCGGCTCAGAACCGAAGACCCAGGTGTGGGTAAGACTCTGGTAATGTACTTCTTTTAAGAGAAGTAGGTACTGGCCCACGACTGGCAGAAGGTCAGCGTGCGGCCCGTACAGCAAACCGGTTCCAGATTCACTTAGCCAGTCTAGCTTACATTTCTCTGTCTTGTCTGCAAGATATCAAATGCTTTGCCATAATCCAGTTATAAATTTATAACATTTCTTTATCTGCCAAGCTAATAATCCCTATCCAAAAATTAGGTCAATCTGGCATGACCTTCATGGCAAAGCCATGCTTCACGACTTCACCATTTTCACGAATTACACTTTTAATAATACATTCCAAAATTTTTCTCAGAAGTCAAACTCACTGGCTTATAGATTTGAAGACTCTATCCACTTCCCATTTTTCTGAAAATCAGGTCAACAATTGTCCCTCTTTGGTACTAAAGCAGCTTTCCTATTCTGAATGATTTTTTAGAAATCACCATTCTACCCATTTTTCAGTACCAGGAGACATAATTCATATAGGCCTAATAACCTGAACTCATTGAAGCCTTCCAATTACATTCCACAGATCTCCTCATTTTACTTGAACTAAGCCAAGAAAGTGTTATTTGGGAGAGGTAGTTGGGAGCCTAGTTAGTGATTAAATAACAATTGTTTGTTATTAGTATGTAAGATTATATGTGAAGAGTAGTATTTTTGAATGCTAGAAACTGTCATTCTATTCAATGATTTAAACATTTCTTCTACTTTTTAGACTACTCACTTGTCTATGGAACCCCTTTTTTCATACATAGTACAAAGGCGAACTTGTAATAGTTTCTATTGCCAACCTATTTAAAACTCAGAATTAATAGGGTTAAAATTTGAAGTTTACTGTATTTCTTTTGTTTTAAATAAGCCATTTATCATAGACTAGATTTCAAGCACTAACAAAACTAATTAAATACGTTTACAACTGTTTAAACTTTTGGAAATGGCATTCAATCTGTAACTACATTAACTTAACAGTTCCTCATTTGTAAAATGCTTAGCATGGAAGGTTCTTGTTCTCTCCCACCCCCATCCCTTTTACTTCGTCTTTTTTGGTCTATTCATCCTGTGCATATGTTTGCTTATTTTATGGTCATAGCTAAATATGTACTGATCTTCCGGTTATACTTTCTTCACTTTGCATTATTTAATATTTCTTTCTATATTTCTTTATTCTTCATCCACTTGGTTTCTCTTCTGCATATAGTTACACTGAATTCTTTTGAGTGATTATAGCTGTCAAGTAGGGAAGCTAGGTGGAACAATGGATAGAGTGCTGAGTCTGGAGTCAGAAAGACCTGAATTCAAATTCAGCCTCAGACATTTACTAAGTATGTTACCACGGGCAAGTCACTTAACCCTGCCTCAGTTTCCTCATCTGTAAAATGAGCTGGAGAAGGAAATGGCAACCATTCCAATAAGCTCTCAAGTAGGAGGCTCTGAAATGTTCTAGGACCTAATGTAATTATCATCATATCATCCATAAACAAGATCACTCTGGAGAATCTCAACATCTGCAGGGAATATCTCCTCCATCTGGACTCTGATAGATAGGTTCCATGATGGTGGCAGCCTCCTTTGTTGAACATGTATCCCTGTTTCATGTCTCACTTCATATGAATGCATAAGAGAGCAAAGAACTAGAAATGAAATAGGCGTCCATCAATTGGGGAATGGATGAACAAATCATAGCATATGAATGTAATTCAGTTTTAGTGCTCCATAAGAAATGAAGGAGGTGATGGATTAAAAGAAATATGGAAAGACTTGTAGGAACTGAGGCAGAATAAAATGAACAGAAAAGGAGAACAATTTATGTGATGATTAGGATAATAATGTGAGGGGAGATAACCCTGAAAGACCTCTGACCTTTGAACTCTGATCTCAGAAGACTATCTCAGAATTCTGACCCAAGTAGCAGCTAACTGTGACTTCAAAAGAATAATGATAAAACATACTATGCATCCCTTGGCAGGGAGGTGATGGATTAGATATATAGAACCAGACTTTCATTCTCAGACATGGCCAAAATATTGGTTTGTTTTGCCTGGCTATCCATATTTGTTATAAGGGAGAGTTTCTGCTCAAAAGATAAGGAGAAAGTTGAGTTGGTAGGTAATAAAAACATGATAGGAAAAAAGAGGGGGGAGGGTTTATGATTCTTTATTCTTTGAAATTAATTTAACTGTAAATAATCACTAAACAAGTTTAGGTGGTTATAATGATATACAGTATTAAATTTGTAATAAAAATTTAATTGTTAAAAATCAAATGTTCATCAAAGTTATTTTTGTTGTAACATCTTTCAAGGAATCTTATATAATATTGACATATGCATGGGAGACACCTGGTGTCCAGACTATGACATGCAGTTGCACAAACAACTTATAGAGCTAGTCCATACATACATATATCTTAAACAACACTTCTGTTGGACAATGAACTGGTCCACAATAAAACAGGAGAACATAACAGGTCAGGTTATCTTTGGAAAACTCTATAGTGCTTTTAATGACCCAAACTTTCTGACATAAGAACTTATCTAATTAACACCAATATTAATCACCATCTTCTGGTGATTCTGTGTGTCTATAAGCCATGAATTAGCACAGTTTCAGAAAAATAAGAGATAATAACATAAGAAGCAATAGGAATGTTGCCTAGAGTCACACAGCTACTAAGTATCTGAGGCAATATTTGAACTCAAGTCTTTCTGACTCCCAATCTCATGCTCTCTCTACCACACTATCTAGTTACTTTGACTAATCTAAATAAACTGTGGGGTTTTTGATAATTATGATATGAATCTAAGTTATTTTTAGTGTCTAACTCTAAAAAGGGATAGCTTCCAAGGGGTGGCACCTATGCCAAAAGTATATTAAAAACAAAGTCACAAATAGGTTCTTGGGGAGTAACAGGAAATCCATCCTGGGGATAATTTCCCACACACCCCAGTTAAAATAGACTTTTCTTGATGAGTTAACAGAAGAGAAAAAAAATCATCACCCTGCAGCCAACATGGTAATGGGTCTCCTAGAAATTAGTAAGATTGGTTTTCAGCTAATAAAAATACCATTCATTACTGAACTCATGCTAGAAGCATTCCTAGTTTCATAAGCCCTGCCTGAACATACATTCTGCTAGCAAAATCTTTTTCAACAAAGGTCTACCTCCTTACCATGATGAGGTGATAGAATAGATCTTTCATGGTGGGGACTGCCATATTGTTTGAAAAAAAAAGTACACCATTCCTGATGGAACTGTGGATTGATTAGTTTACTGTACCAATCAATATGACCCTGGCCCTGAACATAGTTATACTCTAATGCTTAGTGTGTCATGGAATGTATCCTAGATCTAAAAGTTTCTGCCAATGAAGTATAAGCTCTGTCTAGTTCTATCATGCTGAAAAGACTTCTGGTACAATCCCAGTGACAGACTGATGCTCAAGGACCAATCTAACTAAGTATGGAAAGGCTCATCACCAGAATGACCAATAGAGGACGAATTTTAAGCTTAGGACAACACATGAAAGCAAAAGTCTTTGAGATACCAAAACAAAGCAAAACATAGTACCTACCCTCAAGTTTATATTCTACTACTCCACTGAAGTATTGGCACAGCAGAAATTAGGCACAGGGGTCTGTCACCCAATTACAAATTTAAAACAATGAATCTAAACCTATAGTAGTTTATTTTTCTCACTTAGTTTTCATATATTTTCTGAACTACATGCATAGCTTCACATAATTAATTTCTTTGGTGATATTTCATCATGTTTGAAGCCTTTCTCTTTCTTTTTTCTCACACTGAAATTACATGCCATTGTATTGAATTGTTTGATTTTTCATTATATTTAAAACATAAATACTCCTACTTTCAGTTCCTCATCCATTGAGGAAAAACATGGAAGTGTGCATAGAGTCTAAAGAAGTACTAGATGAAATATTCCTTTTCAAACTCTTATATGTGGGGTTCATTTCTTTTTTAATAGTGGGGAGGGATAAAATATCACCAGAAATAAAAATGTCAACTGACTTTATGGTATAAAAGCTAGAAATGAAATGTACGAGTCAATAATAGCAATATCCATTCACAAATAAAAGGTGGTAACATTATTTGTGTTCCACATAAATGTGTTTTTACTATGCATTTACTTAATTGGTTTAAATCTATCATTCATTTCACCTCATTTTAGGAAGAACATTGATTAGCTGGAGAATGTCCAGAAGAGGGCGACAAAACTGAAGAAGGGCCTTGAGAACATGGAAGAATTGAACTGAACCAGCGTAGGATTATCATCACAGAAATGTATGAATAATTGCTCATTTTCCCAGTCTATTACTTGACTTTTAACTGTTTGTTAAAGTAAAGTCCTGCTTCCAGGGTAGAGAGTGCACTGTCCCAAACTTCAGTGATTTTGTGCAGCTGTTTTCAGAGATACTTCTAGGAACTTGTAAGTTTTCAGTTCTTCCAAGGTGTTACAATCTAAGGAGAGGTGTTTACTACTCTCCTGGCCTGTGCTCTGGTCTGTGAGTGACCACAAGCACTCTTTTCTGCCCTGGAACTGTGAAGAGGGTCCGCCCTCCCCTGTGGCCACAAACTCTGCTGTGCTAGTGCTCCTCCTCACCTAGGGACTGCCACCCAGGACTGTGACCCAGATCCAAGTATGGGCAGAGCAACAGAGTCCTGCCTCAATGCTAGCAAAAAAGATCCCTGTAATCTCCTTCTGACAATATGTGAATAATTTTTAAAAAATAGGCAAGCCACATATAAAGAGCAAAGGATAACAAAATGGGCAGCTTGTTTTGTAACAGCATGAGATTAGGGAAGCATGTTGGGTAGCCCCCTATGGAAAACTTAGGGCAGGGTGTGGACAAGAGTTAGTATGAATAGACATGGATGGGTTGTGATCTGTACCCTTAAAGGCAGTAGCCCCAATAAAGTGTAAGGTTCATCAAAATATTTTTGAGTTATTGAAAAAGAGAAAAACTACTAATCACTCCACATATATTTACATATATTTTTGTGAGTGCCTTCTATATATTGGCATTGCGGGGATGCCCTTTAAGCAGTTTAAAGTTTAATTGGAAAGCCAAGATTAACATGTGACACAATGGCAGACAACACGATATCATATAAAATTAAGTGTGAAATTGTGTAGTATAGGCTATAAATGCTATAGCAGTCCAGAGGAGAGAGAACTTTTGAGGATAGGAATAGACATCACCCCATGAAGTCATTGGTCTTCTTTGAAAACAAAGGACAAACAACAACGTGATGACCATTTGAAGGAAATGCAGATAATCACCTTGAAGAAGGGGAGATCTATAGGGGAACGTGATAGCTGTCTTCTCTTTGGAGTTACAGGACAAAAGGAAGAGCAGTGTGATTGAAGTTGCAAAGAGGCAGATTCAGGCTGGATGTCAAGAAAAACTTTCAAAACAATTAGTTATACTAAAGTGGAATGGGTTACCTCAGGAAGTGGTAGACTTCTCACTAGAATATTCAAGCAAAAGCTGGATGGCCCCATGTTGGATGCATGCTCAAGGGGACTCTTTTTGAAGAATGGGTTAGACCATATTGCCCCTGAAATCTGAAATTCTATGATTCTGCAAGAGAGGGCAAAGGACCTACCATGGCTTAGTAAGAATAACTCTTCTGTTCTCCCACTTATTTCTGTCCCTGACTCTAATCCCCATGAGGGGCTAGAGAAATGATAACCACCATCTATTAAGCACCTAGCATGTGCAATGCATTGTACTAGTTGCTAGAGATATAAAGATAAAAAGTCCCTCCCCTCAAATAGCTTACATTCATGTTTACAGGTAAGTAGGTGACAAGGTAGGTGATGATGAGAGCAAAGAAAAGAACAAATAAAGTGTTCTAGTAAAACTTGAAATCAAACAAAGCACTTTCTGCTCAGTGGATCAAGGAAGTCTGAGATTCAGGAGGAATTTGGGGACATGGGATTTGAAATGCAATGATCATGTTAAAGGGAGAGATAATTGTTGGATATACTGATTTAGGAGTCATTAAACCTATGGGAAAAGATGAGACCACTAAAGTAAAGAGTAGAAAAAGAAAAGGGGAGATAGCCCAGGAAAGTGTAAGGAACTGATAAGGGTAAAGGGGAAAGATGGTTAAAATGTCCATTCCAAGAATGTATTAACAGCACTAAAAACTGGCAGAAAGAATTCAGGTCCTCAAACAAAATGGCGTCTCATCTCCTCCCTTCTAATTCAAGTGTCATTTCTGTAAAGCCCTGCACAGATCCCCAGATGAAAGGCCTTTAAAATTCCAGCTTTTATAGCTTGTGAACTACAATAGCCAATTCAAAAGGAAGTGAAACATAGAATTTAAAGCAGAGAGAGAACTTTAAAAACCAATGGCCATATTACAAAAGAGGATATTGAGATACAGAGATGTTAAATGACTGGCCTTGGGTCACAATAGATAGTGATCAGTAGCAAAGTCAAGATTTGAACTCAGGTTCTCTGACCCTTTATCTAGTGCTATCTACAACATCCTGTTGACTCTATTATCATTCAACCCAAACTTGTGGGAACAATTTGCTCTCCCTCCTGTCCTGTTCCATTGCCTGTGACCTGACCCTGACTTTGACTTTGGACATTAACTCTAGCATTTCCTAAATTTAGTTTTCTTCCCTTCTAATAATTTATTTCTTGACTTAATATCAAACTTCTAGTCTGGCATTCATTAATTTTAAAGGTCATATGACCTGTGTCCTCCTTTCTTCCCAGAAATCCCCTTCTTAGTACATGTCACAGTGTATTGGCCTGACAGATTTCCTCTGACTCCCCTTATTGCACAAGCCTTACACTTATTCCAATTGGAACTAACCCTAAATTCAGTCCTTAGCTTTGGTTTTCTCCACTCCAAGGGTTAGTAATGTTTCTGATTGGCAATTGTATAACTGTTCTTAATTCTCAATTGCTCTCAGCCACCACCTTAAGTATTGCTCATGTCCTCCTTTAACTCCTGTATACTGACAGCAGTTGTCTAGGGGTGATCATATCTATGCCTAATTCCTTAAAGTATAAGCTGCCATTTAAATGCTTTTACTTAGTGGAAATGCCAAGCCCATTTTAAAGATAATGTCCTTTCTTGCTCTATAGATTTTTACTCATGTTTTCATCTCTCCTTCTAATCTGACATACCTTGAAAAGGGGTAATATTTGAAACCACCCCAAATAAAATAATAAATACATAATAGATGAAATAAACAAATGAACAGATAGCTAGATAAATAAATAGACAGATAAATGTATTGATAGATAATGAAATAATATAAAAAATTAAACATTCAGTCTAAATTCTTTACTCAGTTCATCTGGTTCTGGCAAGGGGGTTCATTTACAATTGTGAGGTTTTGGTCATTGGAGCTATCTTTGAGTTAAAGGCACTTCAATGAGACAAAATAAAAAGAATAAATGTGAAACAGATCCACTTTGGGGGTAAGTCGAAGGGACAGAGCTGAGACTATGAGGTTCAATTTTACCTGTCACCTGGATCTAACAGAAAAGAGTCTTTCTCTGCCTATGTATATCCATGGTTAAAGAAGGATGATGTTGGTGTCAGGAAGACATGAGCTTAGATGAAGGCTCATAGGGTAACAGTTCTAGATATGGAAGGGACTTTAGAGGTCAAGTGTAACCCCCTCATTTTAAAGAAGGGATAACTGAGGCCCATAGAGACTAAATAACTTGCCTAAAGTTATATAGCTAGAAAGTATCTGGGGAAGGATTCTAGCCCAGAGCTCTATCCACTGCCCCAGAGGTGTCAAATCCACTGTTCAATGGGGCTGCAAAACTCCCAAGCAGGGAAAGAACTAAATTAAAACATATTTGGGAAATGTTTAACAAAATGAATAGAAATACAATGCAACATAGATAATGTTAATTTGTGGTTTTCTAAGTCAGTTTGGGCCGGCAGGGAATTGTTTCTATTTGAATTCGACACTGCCGTTCTACACCACTGACTGCACAGTCTCTGAACTTCATTTCCTTGATCTACAAATTAGAGATAATGATAACTGCAGCAAGTACCACACAGGGTGACTGTTAAGCTCAAATGTGTTTATATATTTAAGTGCTTTGTAAACTTGAAAGCACTATATAACGTCAGTTGTCAGAAACATAAAATACAGTCTCTATTAATGACACTGCTGCAGTATGGAGGCTAACCAGGTAGCACTAGGCTGAGGCCAAAGGAGCTTCTATTGGGGAGCTCTATTTTTGGGTCCAGTTTAAAAGGTCCTCCCCACCGGGGGCTCGAGAGGTGGAAGTAAAAAAACTATCCAGCATACAAACGTGAATCAGGTATGGAACATGCAGTTTTATTCACACATGTAGAAAAGGGAATTCTAAGCAATCCAATATTATAGAATGATTCCAATCAGTTGAGAAGCCAAAATCCAAACTTTTGGGGGGCATTCGCAAATGGCTTCTTTGCAAGAGCTGCTTGCTAGCTATTTTACATTTCACCTCCACTGAGTATGGGACAATCCATTGCAAGTGGGCTCTCTCTTTACTTGGTTTCCCTCTGTGTGAGCAACTCTTCCTTTCTTGGCCAGTCTACTATTGACTCTGTCACTGCTACTGTTGCCACTGCAACACATCCTATTTGGGTGCCCAAAAGAAGGGACAGCACCAGCTGCCTTTTGAGATTTCACAATATCCTGGTCCAAAGGAAGGAAGCCACAAATAGGAAGTAGCCCCATCCCAGGCAAAGACCTGATTAGGAGGCCATGAGTTCATAGCTTTTAGCTTAGTTAAGGAGATGCTGCCTCCCAGCCATTAATTCTCTGGAATCCAAAAAGTTATCCCCACACCTTGAGGCCAGCAGAAAGATGAACATGAGCATCAGAAATTGCCTCTTACATATTCACATAGTTCTGGCTCAAAAACCAATTAAAAGGGTCATTATAGTTTGACATGAAGCAGTCAAAGGATATCTACTACCCCTGCTCTGAAGTAGGAGCGGGGAGATCCCCTCCATTACATCTCTCCAAGTGACTATCACATTGGAAGAAGAAAACAGGAAAAGCAAAGAGATGGAAATACTATCTCTTCACCATGTTCTGGCCTGTCATTATTATTCATAGACTGTTCTACCATTGTATGCTGAGCAGCTGAAATATTTCAGTCACTGATCAACTTAAAACATAAAAAAAAAAAAATTCGTGATTCCAACTTCCAAGGAACCTACACTGTGAAGAAGTCATTCTAATGTTCACAGAACCACATGAGGAGAATCATTGACCAAACCACGAAGTATACTACCTTTCAATACCTAGTGAGTATCACTCAGTAATAAAATATTGCTGGTCTGGGAGACCATGGCCATTTAAACAGTAGATACACAGTCAAGTATGTCTGATATGTACCCAGTGAGTAGTGTTTTCTTTTGGGAGGTTCTGGTTAAATGGTTATGGACCACTTGGTGGATTAATCTGTTCATAATTGGGCACTTTATTAAAAAGCCATCTAAATTTGAAATATCGTTGACATTCTCTGAAACTCCATTTAAAATCTTTAAGCCGAATGTGTCGAGCCAACCAAATGTGCAGTAGCATATGTTTTTAAGGATCTAACAGCTGTCTGCTGGAAACTATAGAGGACTCCAGTTCAGCCAACATACTTCTCACCTCTAAATGAAGGGGCTAAGCAGACCTGTTTGATGCTTATCTCAGCTCTCAAAATTCATGAACAAAGAGTGTATTTTCTTTTGCATCTATAAAGCACTTTTTGTTTGCAAAGGACTTCCTAATCATTTCTGTTCATCGCTGTGCACAGAAGAACCGTGAATTAAATTTCCCCTTTTGACAAATGAGAAAATGAAGGAGCCCAGAAATGAAGAAACTACCCAAGATCACATAACAGGCTAAGGGCCAATGAGTTCCAAAATTACAGGATATGGGGAAGTTTAAGATGTGTACAGAGAGCTGTTAATCACTTTCTTCCTGCCTGAAGTGAATTTATCTTCACTGAGCTGTTATATCATGATCTCTTTTACCATTAGGAATATGGATGCAATATAGCTGGGCATATTCCCCTTTTTTCCTGAGGTACTTAAGGAGCTTTTCAGGTAATAACTCAAGAATTACCCTAACATCCCTATGAAATATGAATGCAGAGGGTACCATTATCCCCATCTAAGAGATGAGGTAGAAATTGAAGCACCAAGTTATCCAGCTGCCATGTGACATCGCTGATTTTCAGTGGGCAGATTCTCTTAAAGAGAAGTCACATATATATTAGCCAGACAGACAAGGCTCGGGTGTAAATTATCAGGTACTGGAAGTACTTTACATAAGACACTAACAACATTAGAGATGTTTCTTGAAAAAATAAATAGGAACTGGAGAAAATTAGCAGTCCCAAGTTGTGTTCCTGCTGGCTCTGAAGTGGCAGCTCCATTCAGAATAGCCAACCCTAAACACGCAGTTTCCTGAACTCAGAGATAATGATGGTTCTGGTGATATCTAATGCATTCTCCTTATAGGCTGGATGCCCTCAATGCTGTGTCAGCTCACAGCCCCTCTTAAAGGAGAGGTTTTTATACTCCAGAGGATGACTAGATAGAAAAATATTGAACTCTGCTGGGTGAGGCTTGGGCAAGGTACCTCGAGGAGAGGCAGAGAGCTGGTAGAAACTTGTTACATAAGGGAAATGACATCTCTGGGAGAAGTATGCAGGAACTGAGACAAAGGAACAGCAAAATTTACCGTATATTCCACTAGTACGTTGCCCACATATATTCATCTGCTTTTTTTAAATGGGAAAAAAGTTCAAATCAAAGTCAACAAAAGCAAGACTACAAATCTGCTCCAAATCACAGTAAATTCATTAAGAGCAGTAATTATTTGATATTATATACAACAATAAGGTCAAATTTGAGTCAGTGTATATTAAATCCTTTTAAAATGAAAACTTTTTATTTTTAATTAACAAGTGTTTATTCTCTCCCTCCCACCCACCTCCTTAAAAAAATGTAACAAATATGGATAGTCAAACAAAACAAAATTTCACATTGCCCATGTCTAAACATGTATGTCTCATTGTATATCCTGAATCCATCATTTCTCTGTCATAGGCAGCATGCTTCATCCAGTCTTCTGGAATCATGGTTGGTCATTGCACTGATAAGAGTTTTTTTAAATCTTTCAAAATTTATAATGTTATTATCATTGTATAAATTGTTCTCTTCATTCTGCTGACTTCACTTTGCATAAGTTCATATAAGTCTTCCCAGGTTTCTCTGAAACCATCTCCTTCATCATTTTTTAACAGCATAACAATACATTACATTAATATACCATGATCTGTTTAGCCATTCTCCTATGAATGAGTTCTTTGACACCACAAAAAGAGATACTATAACATTTCTGTACATATGAATCCTTTCCCCCTTTTTGGATCTCTTTGTGGCATAGGCCTGATAGTTGTGCTGCTGGGTCAAAGGATATACATAGTTTAGCGACTTTGGGGACATAGTTCCAAGTTGCTTTCCAGAATGACTGGACCAAATCCATACCCCCACCACTAGTACATTTAATGTACTTGTTTCCCCATAGCCCTAAGATTTGTCATCTTCCATTTTTGTCAACTTTGCTAATTTGATATGTGTGAGGCGGGAGCACAGAGTTGCTTTATTTAGCATATTTCTCTAATTATTAATGATTTGGAACACTTTTTTCATATAGCTATTTATTTATAGCTTAAATTTCTTCCTCTGAAAACTCATATACTTTGACCATTTGTCAATTGGGGAACAGCTCTTATTCTTATAAATTTAAATCAGTTCCCTTCATATCTTGGAAATGAGACCTTTATCAGAAAAACATGCTGCAAAGAGTTATCCTAGTGAAATACTTCCCTTCTAATTTTAAGTGTATTTGCCTTATTTGTGCAAAACTTTTAAAATTTTATATAACCAAAACTGTCTATTTTATCTTTTGTGTTTTCCTCTATCCATTGTTTAGTTATGAACCTTCCCTGTATCCACAGATTTGAAGGTAATTTCTTCCCTGCTTTTCTGATTTCTTTATGATGACACTTTTTATATATGTCGTACACCTATTTGGGGCTTATCTTGGCAACACTGTAAGATGCTGATTTATACCCAGTTTTTGACAGACTGCTTTTCAGTTCTCCTAACAGTTACTGTTGAATTGTGAGTTCATACCTCAGTAATTGGGAGTTTTGGGTTTATCAAAAACCAAGCTACTGAGCTCATTTGTTTCTGTGTTTTATTCATAAAGTTTTTTAAAATGTTATGAGAGTAATCAACCTGATGTTTTTTTAAGTTCATTAAAAGGAAGGCCCTTTGAAAAATTTTGTAACATTAGTGCATAGGACTCTATTGAATCCTATATTATAGAGAAGAAAAAAAAACTTTGGCTTTCTCGTACCAAAGGAATTTGAAAGGTATTTGAGTTAAAAAGCGGAAATTTTCAGTGAAAACTCAAATTGTCAGTGATAACCCAAATGATGAAATAAATTCATTTTGTAACAAAAAATTTCTCCTAGAATTTATAACAAAAAATTCCTTCTAAAACTCTTCATATAAACTTTTCTCATGATATCACATTGAATAAGTATTTGAATCAGAAAATCTTAGGATATTATAGCCATATATGAATACAGAATTCCATGATTTATCAAATAGATACAAATTTTACTACTGTTTGCAACATCCTATTTGTGTGAAATGAGGTTTTCTTCTATAGCTATTATAAAGAAAAAATATTGATCTCAATTAGAGGTTGAAAAAGAATTATGAGAAACAGTATCTTCAATGATACCACATTTTGAGAAGCATGCCAAAAATAAGTCCATTCTTTATATTAATAATATTATTATTGTGGTTACTATTTTTCTGTTATAAATGTGAAAACTGTAGAGGTTTTCATCAATAAATTCCTGCATTTTATTTTATTGTCTAGCATCTGTATGTTTTTCAAAAACTGAAATAAATTCTTAATTTTATTTGAAAAAATGCAAGCTAAGAAAATTACTTGCAAAGATTTGGGTTTTTTGCAAAGTATCTAGGGATAGAAAAATGTTTGTAAAAAAGGTTATCATTACATAAAACCACTGCCCCCAAATTTCTATTGTGACTGTGATTATTGTTTCTTACATTTTTAAAGCAATACAGAAAAGCCCTCTTCCAATAAACAAAGGGGAAAAAAATCTAACTAAACAAAATGCACTGGTGCCAGACTATTAAAGATGATAAATCAGATATTTGTCTGCATCAGAGATAGTTTAATATCTAAATTTAAATAGCCTCCAGAATTAATTTGAATTGGGTAATATCTTAATTACACATTCCTTTCAGATTAATGGTTGACTTCCTGTTTTCTCCATCTATTTTTCACTCTTTAATAATGCTATGCTTGAGCAATTGTTTATTTGAATGCCAATAAATTTCAATAATACTACAACTCAATACAGAATCACACATAGAATCATGGTTAAAACTTTCACACCCACTGTTAACTTATTAAATGTTTAGCAAGGCACTTTTAGTGTGCCAATTCTTAATATTCTTTCATTTAATTGCATGCATGTATCATAACGACATATAAGCAGGGGGCTGAGCTGCATGGGGAGAATCTGAACGGGTACTTTTGATAGTGTGAAAAAATGCCTTGTTTCAGTCAAGAACAACTGTAATTCCTAGCCATTATTCCTAAAATGCTAAGAAGCTCAGAAATATTTGCCATGTGCCATCTGTCCCTACTTTTTCAAGCTATATATTCACTCAGGGCATAGAATTTTAGAACTTAGAGACCACTTAGTCCAAACAGCTATTTTATAAATGAGGAAGCTGAGGCCCAGAAAGGTTCTCATTGGAGTTAATAGAATTCAGAGCAGAGAAGCACCCCATTTTACAGTTGGGGAAACTGAGGCCAAGGGATGTTAAGTTCAAAGAAGTTAATAGGATTCAGAATAGGGAAAGACATTCTAGATCATTTAATCCAACCTTCCTCATTTTACAGATAAGGAAATACATGTCTTACATGTGACATACACAGCCACACAAGAGATTCAAACTAAGGTCTGCTAACTGGGAACCTCATACTTTTTCTACTGTACTTCACTGATTGCCCCATAGTTACACACCTGGTGACTGGGAAAGCTGTAACTAGAGCCAAGGTCTTCTTGACTCCTAGGCGAGGGGTTTTTTAAAGGAATGGCAAAGTATCATTCTACTAGGAATCATACAAAATTTATATGATTTGTATATGCAAAATTTGTCAGATAAAATAAGAGTGAATGATACTCTTTGTTTCCTTCATCTCTTTGTGCAATAAGCAAAGTGTATCAAGTTTTTGATACACTTATCTACTTATTAAGGACCCAGTGGCCCAGTTGAAAAATCTCAATTTTCCAGATTATTTGGTCAAAAACCAAGAGAAGATTCAATTCAACAATCATGTATTTAAGCAACTGCCAGGGCCAGGGCACTGTAGTTGGTGCTGTCAGACAGAAAAGGATTATATGAGACATAGTCCCATCTTTACAATCCAAAAAGGGGATATTATATAATACATAAATAATGACAGTTGAGAAGTATATAGGAAATGCCAGGTGAGCTTCAAAACAGCTGCATCATAAGAATTGAATATTAATTGGGCAATTAAGATGAAATTGAAGAGAACTCATGAGGTTGACCTTATCTACACAGGAAAACCAGACAAGTAACTCAAGCTTGATGGCCACTAAGGGATACTGTAGTAGGATTTCCTTCTGGGCATGGTGGAGTATGTCTGTAATCCCTGCTACTGAGGAGGCTGAGGCTGGCATATCTGCTGAGTTCTGAATTGCATTGGGCTATGACCCAATGCAGGTCAGGTGTCCAAACTAAGTCTGGTACCAGCATGGTAAGCCCCCCAGGAACAGGAAGCCACACATTGCTTAAGGAGAGGTCAGCTGGCCCAGGTCACAAATGAAGCAGGTCAGAACTCCAGTATCAATGAAGAGGTGAGGCAGTCTTTAAAAAAAAAAAAAGCAGGCTTCCTACACTGACTGATTAAGGAGTTGGAGTGGGCAATAGAGTGATCCATTCCAAATCTAAAGCTCTATGATTCTCACTGTGTTAACCTTTCAGTTCAATCCTGTGACCAGGCAATTTAGGGCAAAACAATGGATTGACTGGTGCTATCCTTGACTGGCCCCATTTGGGCTGGGTTGACAGGATCATTCAGTTTTGGGCCCACTGGATAGTCACCAAGTCCAGATTCTTTCAACTTGAAGTCTTCAAAACTGCTTCTTCACTTCCCACTCTATACATCATCTTATTCCCCTGGAGAGGAACTCCATTCTTCTGCCAGGAATCTAAATAGTACAAAGACAAGAATTATATAATGGAAGCCAGATAAGGAATGAAGAATCATGAGGAGCAGAAAACAGAGACTTAGACCAAATTCAAAAACATACCAGCAAGCCCTCTTCTTATATGAGACAATACAGAAGAAGAGAAGAATCCACTGCTCCTAGGCCTTCTCTGATGCTGTTCAATTTAAATGGTCCCAATTAGGCTAAAGATCCAACTACCACTGTACTCATTTTCAAATATCATTTTTCCAGAAACAAGATGCTCTCCATCATTTCTGTGGGAGGGTGGGTATCTTTTGGACTAGCAGAGCTCACCTTTTCCCAACCTCAACTAATGTTATAATAATACTTTCTTTGCTAAAGAAAAATCACCATCATGCTGCCATTAGAATTGTTGCCACTCAAAATTAATTTATTAAGTACTTGACTGCATATGAAATAGTATGTAAGAGCTTTTTAAAAAAGAAGAAGAAGAAGACACTATCCCCTCGGAGATTACAGAAACATACACGTGGGTTCCTGGTGGCTGAACTGTTAAAAAATTTGATAGGTTGGGTTAACAAATGAAAATACTCAGAAACAGAGGAGCCAAACAACAATTTCCAATAATCTAAGTCAATTTCAAGTTAACGTTTTTGAGTACCAGTAGCTGATATTTTCGTAGTAGTTCATAGCTCATAAAGTGCTTTACATATGTTATCACATTTTGATCCTCTCAACAACTCTGTAAGGTAGATATTAAAGATATTAATATCTCCACTGTAGAAATGAGGGAACTAAGGTTCAGAGAGGTTACTGGTAACCTCTGAAGGTAACTCATCCCAAGTTATGCAGCTAATAAGTGTAGCAGAAGGAGGGTGGCTATGATTCCCACCTGTCATCTTCAGTAGAAAGAGCAAGCACAGCGTGGGAACATGGTAACCAGGTAGGGATTTTAAAAAGGACTCCAAGCTGAATGTGAAGTGAAAAAGAGTGAGAGAGAGAGAGAGAGAGAGAGAGAGAGAGAGAGAGAGAGAGAGAGAGAGAGAGAGAGATGATAATGGCAAACCTTTTGAAGAGCTGACCCCTTTTTTCCTCTAATTTCATTGGTAGCATAGAGGATGCCCAGCAGTCTGCTCCTATGAGGAAATTCTCTGGGAACTCTGGCCACTACACGGCAAAAGTGACTGTTGCAGGCTTTTCAAGGAAATGAGGGAAAGGTGAGATGGACCGGGAGCAGTTTACTTGCCCCCATCTTGGGCTGTTTGATCTGAAGAGACTCTAATAGCAGGCAATACTGCCTCTCCCTGTAAGGAAACCCCAGAGACTTTGTTCTAGGACTAAAGGGGCAGAGATATACAGAAAAGACTGACATAAGCTGAGGCCATTGAACCTTATGCCTGGTGCTTGCTCAAGCCATATCAAAAGATGCCTTTGAGTAGGTGGTGGTGATTACCACACAAGTATCAGAAAGGAGATGTGAACCCAGGTCTTCCTAATGCTATGAATCAGCCTCTATTCACTATGTCATGTAACCATGGATCTTTTAAAAATCCCTGTCCTCTTTTAGGCTGAGGAAGAAACTCCCTGGCAAGAGAGGTCTAACACTCAGAGTTTTAGAAGTCTGAGATTCACAAATTCAGATGTAGGACACAAGAGAGGCTGTGGCAGAAGGAGTAACAGTGATGCTACATTACTGTAAGTCTTGGTCCATCAAGAACAGAAGCTTTTTCCTTCTGTTACCAACAGAAAGAAATGTGAATAATAATGTTAAAATTAGTTACAGTCAAGACCAACCATTGCCATATGCTGATTATGTAAATTAAGTAAGTAGCAAAGTAAGTACTTAGCATTTTAAAATGGAAGCCTTTACTATGGAGATACTACTGCTCAATATAAAACCATATAATTACAAGCCTTCCTGTTAAGAAATAGGATTTTCCCCTTCTAGCATAGGGAAGTGGATACAGAGATGGCCTGAAAGACAGGAATACCTGGGTTCAGTCCTGCCTCTGACTAGTGCTGGCTGTGTGCAAATGCTGCACAAGTCACAACCTCTAGTTGCTCTAGGTGGTCTCTAAAATAATACTTTGTGGAAAAGGTGCTGACCTGCATTGCTAGGAAGATTTTCAACATCTGGGAGTTCCCTATAAAAATAAAATCACAGATTTGGTTCCTATCCCCATCTATTCTGTATCAATTCGTCATGAGTCAAATCTCAGTCATCAATACCATAAACCTTTGGTTTTTCTTTTTCATTTTTTAAAAATAATGCATCTTACAGAGTATATTGCTTTGCCTACATTCTGAATATTTTAGATGTTGTACAGATAACACATCTGGAAGGTAATACATGGTATACATCAGATGTCTCTATGGTTTTCATTTCACCATGTATGCCCGTCTCACTTTCCTATCTTGTCTCTGTCCCTGATGACCTTTGGCTAAGGTTAAAACAAACTTCAAAGATACCTAAGTAGTTGTAGAGTAAGATATCTAACCAATGTGAGAAAAAGATCTACTTGAAAAAATTAGTGGGGAGGTAGAGTTACATCTCTCCTGGTTTGGACTGGGAGAACAACTCTATATAAGTATTATAACAACAACATATCTTTAGGGGCAGATAAGAGGCACAGTGGATAGAGCACATTGGCCTCAGACACATAATACTAGCTGTGTGACTTGAAGCAAGTCACTTAACCCCAATTGCCTCACACACACACACACACACACACACACACACAAAAACCATATCTTTATACTACAACTACCATTGGGCAAAATCCACATGCTTTTATAGAGACAGGTTACCTTCAAGATAAGGGCAGCTAGGTGGTACAGTAGAGTGCCTGGCCTGGAGGCAGGAAGCCTCCTCTTCATGAGTTTAGACCTAGACTCAGGCAGACACTTACTAGCTGTGTGACCCTGGGAAAGTCAATTAACCCTGTTGGCCTTAGCTTCCTTATCTATAAAATGAGCCAGAGAAGGAAATGGCAAACCACTCCAGTATCTCTGTCAAGAAAATCCCAAATGGGGTCACGAAGAGACAGACAAAACTGAACAAAAACAACCTTCAAGATACATACTGTATTCTCTCAGCAGAATCTAAGCCCCTTGAGATGGGGGCTTTCAGTTTTCATTTTTGTATCTCCAGTGCTTAAAAATATTTGCTGAAATGAATTGAACTGAACTGAAAACAAACCTGAATGTTTCCCTAGTAGTTGAATGTAAGTCCTCACTCTAAATTTTGGGATTCTGGATTGAGGAGATACAGAGAATGTTGAGGCTTATGGACCCAGAAATTTCATCCTTATTTATTCCACAAAACCTTGCATCAGAGTGTAGTAATATGGTGTGACAGAAAGAGTGTGTAATTATGACGGCCAACTTTGGCCTTGCAGAAGAAATGAAATATTTATCTCCTTTTCTTGAAGAGGTAGGGAACTCCAGTTTGTTGGAGGCAAGAACAGATGTTCTTTTAGTTTACTATTGAAGATTGTAATTGAAGGAAATGGGAAGAACTGTGAGAACGGGACAGGCCACTACAAATTATGAGGGTCTAGTAAAATTTGTGGGATACCTCATGATATTTTTTTAAAACTATCCTGAAACATACCCAGAAAGTTCATCATAAATCACAACTATCTTGGACCCCACCCAAGAGGCATTAGTTACTGACATGCTAAAGAGATGTCCACACAAACCAATCTCATCTATTTTGTCTTTGTATCCCCTGGGCCTAGCATACAGTAGGTCTTAATCAATGCTTGCTGATCAATGATTGTTGATAGTTTTAAGATGTTCTCATGACATGAGCCCAAAGAATAACATGGAAGAGAATTCTCGTCTTTGCAAAGATAAATTCAGCATTCTAACTTCAACAGAAAAGCAAGTAAACCTAAACCTAGCTTCTCTCTCTCTCTCTCTCTCTCTCT